>NC_045440.1:67889535-68068464 GCF_002776525.5 Piliocolobus tephrosceles
ATTTTTAGTAGAGATGGGGTTTCACCATGTTGTCCAGGCTGGTGTCCAACTCCCGACTTCAAGTGATCCACCCACCTTGGCCTCCCAAAGTGCTGGGATTATAGGCGTGAGCCACCGCACCTGGCCAACTTCAGTAATATTTAAGTACTGTACAATTCATCGATTTAAAATATACAGTTAACTGGCTTTCAGTAGATTCAGAGTTGTGCAACTATCACCGCAATCAATTTTAGATCATTTCCATCACTTCTAAAAAAAAAAAACCTGTGTGAATTCATGAACAACAAAAAAAATACGGCACACACACAATGGAATATTATTCAGCCTTAAAAAGGAAGGAAACTCTAACATGCTACAACATGGATGAAACTGGAAGAAGTTCGGCAAAGTGAAATAAGCCCGTCACAAATGGACAAATACTGTATGATTCTATTTACATAAGGTACCCGGAGTAGCCGAATTCAAGGAGGCAAAGAATGATGGTTACCAGGGGATGAGGAAGAGAAGAATGGGGAGTTATTTAATGTATATGGAGTTTCAGTTTGGGAAAATGAAAACGGTTCTACAGATAGTGGTGATGAGTGCACAGTGTGAACGTAGGTAGTGTAACTGTACACTTTAGGATGGTTAAAATTGTATATTTTACCACAATTTAAAAAGAACAAGAAATCCCATAGGCATTAGCAATCATTCTGCATTCTCAACCAATCTCTGGGCAACCACAAATTTGCTTTCTGTCTTTATAGATTCGCCTATTCTGGACATTTCATATAAACGAAATTACACAACATATGGCCTTTGGTATCTGGCTTCTTCCACTTTACATAGTGTTTGCCAGGTTCATCCATGTTGCAGCATGTATTAGTGTCTCATCCGGTTTTATGGCCAAAACCATTCCATTGTATGGCTACACCACAGTTATCCATTGATCAGTGATGGGCATTCATGTTTCCACTTTGGGGCTACTATGAATAATACTATGAACATTCGTGTAGAAGTTTCTGTGTGAACGTATGTTTTCAATTATCTTGGGTGTATTTATAAATACCTAGGAGTGGAACTGCTGGATCATAGGGTAACTTTATGTTGAGTCCTTTGAGGGAATACTGGAATGTCTTCCAAAGTGACTAGACATTTTGCATTCCCTGAAGCTGGGTTTTGAATTTTTTAAACATCAACACCTTTGGCCTGAGATAACAAAAACCAGACGTACCCCTATCTTTTCTTTGCTTCGCTGGGAGGGAGTAAGAGTGAAGAAATTAAAACGTAGGGAAAGAAGCCCGGCTAGTCCCCCTGCTGACCGGAGGGCGCGGGCGGTCCCGGCAAGCCCTGCGCAAGCGGCCCACAGCTGGTATATGCGCGCATGCGCGCTAGGGCTCCGCTCCGCCCACGCTGCAGGCGGCGAGCAACGGCTGCCGCGCTCGGTGGGAGTCAAGGTGGGTGCAAAGCACTACAGCGCTGGGGTCCCCCTAACTCGAGGTCGCCGCTGTCACTGGGAGGGGTCCTCATGAGTCTGGACTCGCTTTCATCCGCTTTGGTGAAGTGTTTTCCTGCCATCTTCCCCTCACCAGTTCATCCTGGTGCTGACAGGGCACGGAGAGAAGACAGAATCCGCGTGCAGCAACACTCGGTGTTCGTTAGACTAAGGGAAGACAGGGAATTAGAATTTTATCCCTGTTCCCTCACTTAACGCTTTTCCACAGGGTTCTATGTCTTTTCCCGACTTAATCTGCTTCCGTGAAAACGCGTCCACTCCCCAGGGCCTCCGCTTTACGCAGTGACACCTAGACTTAGCTCTAACTCTTTTGATGCCACCGAACGCCAGGCCGTGATTTGTGGCCCGCTCCTGCTTACATCTATCAGGGAATCCCAAGGGTCCTCAAAGTCAGAATATCTCAAGGGAACTTTTCTTCATGTCCTTACGCTTCTCCTTGGGCTCCGTATTTCTATTAGAGCAGCAGCATCCACCCACACACATATTAAAACCCCACAGCTTTCGATTACTCTTCTCTGTATTGTAGACTGATCACCAGGTCCAGTGTGCAATCTTTAAAATTCTGGAATCGATCTCCCCCATTTCATTTCGTTCCTAATGCCGTGGATCAGGTCATCTACCTTGTAGGAATATATCCCAATAGGTAGAAACTGATTATCAGCTCTCCAGCTATTCCAACCTACTTTCCACATTGGCAGCAGGCACAAGTTTCCAAAATAAAAATCTGACTATGGGCTAGGCCTAGTGGCTCATTACCTGTAATCCCATCACTTTAGGAGGACGAGACAGCTACTCAAGAGTTGGAGACCAGCCTGGGCAACATAGTAAGACCCCATCTCTGTAACAAAATTAAAAATTATCTGGATGTGGTGGCACGTGCCTGTAGTCCCAGGCAGAGAAGGGAGGATAGCTTGAGCCCGGTAGGTAAAGGCTGCGGCAAGCTGAGATCACACCACTGCACTCCATCCTGGGCAACATAGTGAGACCCTGTCACACATAAAAGAAATCTGACTATAATACTCCCTACCCTTAAAAAAAACTTTGATGGCTTCTCTTTGCCCGTATAATCTTCAAAAGTGTGCATAATCTGGCCTCACCCAACCATTTAATTACCAATAGTCTCCCTTCATTCCACCCCAGAAACCTAATCTTCTAGTGCAGCAAAGATGTGATGTTCTGAACATAACACACATTTTGAGATCATTGTACTTATGGCCACAGAGAAATAAACGCTAAAGTTTCACTTCTATGTTGTAGTGAAAAAGACAGTCTCAATTAATTTTCTTTGGAAAGTAGCCTGAACTCCACGTAATGGGTGTGTGGATCCAGTAGTGTAAAACTGATAATGGGGGTGGGAGGTGACCTCTATCTCTGGAACTCTTTCTCTTCACCTCTCCTCCAATTAGTGAAATAGTCATCTATCAAATGTCACCTTAAAGTAGAATTTATAGCTGCTTGTCTAGGACCCCACCGTCTTCAATGAAAATGTCTTAAAATAAGAGAAAATGTTATGACCCATATACAAGGATGACCCCAAATTTTGTGAAATATTTCATGTATGTTGTTCCTTTCATGCTACCTGGTATATTCATATTTCTATTACAGCACTTAAATTGTCATGTAACTGTTTACATATATGTCGTCTCTCACTGAACTCTTTCTGAAGGATAGGGACCACGTTTTACTCATCTTAGTATTCTTAGTGCCTAGGACAATCTAGTATTCAACCTATAGTAGGTGCCAAATAAATATTTGGTAATGAGGCCGGGTGTGGTGGCTCACACCTGTAATCCCAGCACTTTGGGAGGCCAAGGCGGGCAGATCACTTGAGGTCAGGAGTTCGAGACCAACCTGGCCAAGATGGTGAAACCCCCGTCTCCACTAAAAATACAAAAATTAGCTGGGCCGGGTGACACGTGCCTGTAATTCCAGCCACTTGTGAGATTGAAGCAGGAGAATCGTTTGAACCCAGGGGGTGATGATTGGAGTGAGCCAACATAGTGCCACTGCACTCCAGCCGGGCGACAGAGTGAGACTCCATCTCACAAAAACAGACAAACCAAAAAAAACTGGTAATGAGTGAATAATGTATTAGTCATTATTACTGATTTCTCTATCTCTGCCTAGCAACTTCTTGAAAGGCAGGATCCAATCTTAATCATTTTATTTTGAGCACCTATTAATCATTTTATTTCTAGCACCTGTTACAACTACTGACCTATATTGTTTCCAGTTAGTATTTGCTGTCTTTCAATGAATTTCACGTATTCCGTTCTTTACTCATTACTGTGGTTTAATGTTTTATGTTGGTTACTAACATAAGATTTAAAATTGGAGGGGCTTTCATCATCTGATACAACACTTTCGTTTCCTGCGGATAAAGATACTGAGCCAAGAGAGGTCAGATGATTTCCCCATAGCAATCAGGAAATGCTGGATCTAGAACCAAGTTCTCAGGTTTCCCAGGTTAATACTCATTCTACTATATTTTGTTACTTAGATTGAATTTATAAAACAACTTTTACCAGTTTCATTTTTTAAACAACACCTGCAAAGGACCCTCATCATCAGATATTGTTTATCTCAAACATTTTTGGGAGCACCTCTGTTAAGAGACATTTGAGGTTCCTGTTTTAAAGTTTTCAATCTTGTGAAGGATCTCATAACAATCTGGATAAAAATGTTATTTGGGCTGGGTGCAGTGGCTCACACCTGTAATCCCAGCATTTTGGGAGGCCGAGGCAGGTGGATCACGAGGTCAGGAAATCGAGACTATCCTGGCTAACACAATGAAGCCCCGTCTCTACTAAAAATACAAAAAATTAGCCAGGCGTGGTGGCACACACCTGTAGTCCCAGCTACTTGGGAGGCTAAGGCAGGAGAATCGCTTGAACCTGGGAGGCAGAGGTTGCAGTGAACTGAGATCACACCACTGCACTACAGCCTGGGCGACAGAGCGAGACTCCATCTCAAAAAAAAAAAAAAAGAAAGAAAGAAAGAAAAAAAGTTATTTGGCAAAAGAAAACAACGTTTTGTTTTTCTTTGGGTAGGAATGTTTTTAAGTTGGAAGTTTTGCCTAGTTTTAGTTCACTGTCAACTTTAATAATTTGTGAAGTCTTATTAGAGATTTTCAAAAATAAAATTAATTTTATTTCTAGGTTTTCACATCCTTTCTATGAGTTTCGCCATCTGTAGCTTTTACCAACAATTGTGGTTTAATCAATTAGAAATAGAGATGAGTCATTAACCAGGAGAAAATGTCAAATCTAAAAATGAAAGAGGCGGCCCTCATCTATCTTGACAGAAGTGGAGGCCTCCAAAAGTTTATAGATGATTGCAAGTACTACAATGGTACGTTCAGCAAAGGTGAGTAATTTTTAAAACTTTCAAATAAACTCCTACACATAGCTATCCTGACTTTTACATTTGTATATTTTCACAGATTCAAAACAAAGCTATGCTGTCTATAGATTCAAAATTTTAATAAATCCCTCTGATGTTGTTGAATTAGATGCTGAGCTTGGAAATCACATTTTACACCAACCTTTAAAAGCAGCTGAAGTTTTTCAATCAGTAAGTCAAAAAAAGAAATAATTTTGTGCCACATGGAATTTTTGGTAACTTTTCTTGTTTGTTTGAAATCACAGGTCTGTTTTATTGCTGTTAAGACTCTCTCATTAATTGGACAATTGCAGACTGAAACACAAGTAAGTTTTAGTTAAATTTAACTAAGCAATCTCAGGTACAAATTTACGTGATGACTGTAAAAAGATATTTTTATATTCATAGACTTTTTATTTAAAAGGATAGTACTTTTTTTCAGAGTTCAATAGAATATCTTACATATGCATCTTTATTTCTCATATTATCCCTTATAACATTAAACACTTTTTTTTTTTTTTGAGATGGAGTCTCGCTCTGTCGCAAGGCTGGAGTGCAGTGGTGCAATCTTGGCTCACTGCAGCCTCTGCCTCCTGGGTTCAAACAATTCTTCTGCCTCAGCCTCCCAAGTAGCTGGGATTACAGGTGCCCGCCACCACGCTCAGCTGATATTTTTATTTTTAGTGGAGACGGGGTTTCACCATGTTGGCCAGGCTGGTCTCAAACTCCTGACCCCATGATCCGCCCACATTGGCCTCCTGAAGTGCTGGGATTACAGGTGTGAGCAACCACGCCTGGCCAACATTAAACACTTGTATAATAAAACTTTTCAAACATACCCAAAAGTAAAGGGAATAATACAGTGAACCTTCATATATCTACCACTCAACTCAGATTCAATATAATAATATTTTTTCATACCTGCATCATGAATTTTTTTTCTGAAATATTTTAAAGCAAATCCCCGGCATTCTGTTATTTTATCTCTACATACTTTAGTATCAACCTGTAAAAATTATGAACATTTTTCTTTTTTCTTTTTTTGAGAAGGAGTTTCACTCTTGTTGCCCAGGCTGGAGTGCAATGGCGCGATCTCGACTAACCACAACCTGCACCTCCCAGGTTCAAGCAATTCTCCTGCTTCAGCCTCCCAAGTAGCTGGGATTACAGGCATATGCCACCACACCTGACGAATTTTGTATTTTTAGTGGAGACAGGGTTTCTCCATGTTGGTCAGACTGGTCTCGAACTCCCAACCTCAGGTGATCCACCCGCCTTGGCCTCCCAAAGTGCTGGCATTACAGGCATGAGCCACCATGCCCGGCTGTGGACATTTTTGTTATGTAACCAGAATGTTATCACCCCTACACAAGTAACAATAATTTCTTGATATTATCTAATGTCCAGTTTACATTTAAATTTGCCCAATTGTTTCAAGAATATCTAACAGTAGGTTTGTTCCAAATCAGGACCAAAACAAGGTTCACACATTATAATTGGTTCTTACATCTCAGTAAGTCTCTTTCAGTCTAGAGCCATTTCCTCTCCCTCCCTTTTTAGACCATTACCTTTTTGAAGAAACTAATTGTCCTATGTTATATAATCTTGATTTGTCTAATTGCTTCCTTGTAGGGCTATTTATCTCATTTCCCTAACCTCATATTTCTAAAATAGAAGTTGACTATAAAAGCTTTTTAGATTCAGATTCAAATCACTTGACAAGAACACATAATAGTTAGTGTAATGTATTACATATTGTGCTATATCAGGAGGATAGAGTATCTATTGTTGCACTTTTAACAGTGTCACAATTGATTAGTGGGTTCCTGTGATGTCATTCCCTTCTCTCCATTATACAGTTTCCTGTCAACTTTCACCCAATGGTTTTAGCAGCCATTGATGTTCATTGCCTAGAATTCGTTATTTCATTAGGAGTTGCAAAATTGCAATTTTTCTAATTTTAGCATTCTTTCTGAATTAGCTGAAATTCTTCTGTAAGACTAATTTTCTCTCATCAGCTAGTTAGTTACTCTGAAATATAATTTGTACAGGAAAGGCAGGGTAAATGATTCTTTGCCTTTAATAAAGAGTAATGAGTTGAAATCTAGCAGCCTCCAATAATGACCAATTTTTGGGGGGAGTTCCTTTTTTAAATATGAGGAACTCATGAACTTTTAAATATATACAATATGTTTCAATGAGTCTCTGTCATTCCTTTTGAAGCTCATATTATCCTACCTTTTGTCATTGGGGGTCCCTTCAAGGTTGCTCCTATGTCTTTTTGACACAGGCCATTTGTTAGAAGATACCGCAAGTTCATCTGTTATATTTTCTATCCAGGCCTGAAATCAGCCATTTCCCCCAAGGAATCCTGATTCCTTTTAGTGAAAAAAGATACTTAACAAGAGATCACAATCTGGGCACTAGGCATGCTTCTTTACTACTTGGTTGACTTTTTTTTTTTTTTTTTTGAGACACAGTCTCTCTCTGTCGCCTAGGCTGGAGTGCAGTGGCACAGGCTCGGCTCACTGCAAGCTCTACCTCCCGGGTTCACACCATTCTCCTGCCTCAGCCTCCCAAGTAGCTGGGATTACAGGGGCCCGCCACCATGCCCGGCTAATTTTTTGTATTTTTAGTAGAGACGGGGTTTCACTGTGTTAGCCAGGATGGTGTCTATCTCCTGACCTCATGATCTACCAGCCTTGGCCTCCCAAAGTGCTGGGATTACAGGCGTAAGCTACCACGCCTGGCCCTGGTTGACATTGCTTTTTAAGTCTTTTCAGTGGATGGTCAGAAATTGTGTATATTTAAGGAAAAATTTAAAGTTCATAATGCTATTTTCAATTAAAATATTAGATTACAGGATTTTTACTTCTTTAATTTTATACTTGAATATCATTTCTCTAATGCTTAAAATTTTGATTCCTAAGAACATTAACATATCATTACTTGACTTACTCTATAATATACTTACTATATTGTAATACAAGTCAAATTGGATTTTCAATTTTCATTAATACCATTTTTATGTTCTTATTAGATTAATATAGTGCTGAAATTAACACATTTACCTCCCCTGCCAAGTTATGGTCTTGATCTGTGTGAATTTCCACTTGATTATACATCTCAGAGATTTTATATGATGCAAGGAATTGTGATTGCAATGACAACTGTAACCAAGTATACACAAGGTGCAAGATTTCTTTGTTCAGATGAAGCATGCCCTCTTTCAAAAGGTAAATATTAAAAAGGCAAATCAAAGCATTAAGCAATTGGCTAGGCATGGTGGCTCACACCTGTAATCCCTTCACTTTGGGAAGCTGAGGAGGATCACCTGATCTCAGCAGTTTGAGACCAGCCCAGGCAACATGGAGAAACCTCATCTCTACAAAAAATACAAAATTTAGCCCAGCATAGTGGCACATGCCTGTAGTCCCAGCTATTCAAGAGACTAAGTTGGGAGGATTGCTTGGGCCAGGGAGGTCGAGGCTTCAGTGAGCTGTGTTCATGCCACTGTACTCCAGCCTGGATGACAAAGAGAGACCCTGTCTAAAAAAATAAATAAATAAATAAATTGAACAATTTATTGTTTAATCCTAAATCATATTTACGATTAGTTATAAAATACAAAATAGAAAAAATTTGAATAAAAATTTCATATCTCCTAATGTTTATATATTTACTTTGCATAATCTTGAAATGCATTTTTTCTCCTTTTCTCTGCCACCCCCATCCTAACAAGTGCACCTATATTGCTGAAGTACTTGCTCTTCTCACACATTATTTCATGATGTTGTGAATGAAACATTTAATGTCCTCTCTCAACCCTTTGGCTTAACTTCAGTTTAGTCCTTCTCCAGGACTTCAAAATTATTCCTGCCACCTCTAACTGGGGTTGATTGACCCTCCTGTCTTCTCTTTGAACACTCTGCAAATGAATACCACAGGTGGAAATTACCTGTTTCTCACTGCCACATATAGAAATTGTGTGCTTAAGCATCCATATTGCCAGTGCCTTAGCACAGTGCCTTGCAAAAAACAGCTGTTAACTGTTAATTGAACTACCCTGAACTCAAGTGCAAAACTGAATTAATTCCATTTTGAATTAGACTAATTTTAAAGGACTGAAATAGCTACAGTCTGTTAGTGTCAGTAATGAAAGAAAAAAGAAAATGTAAAATTAAAAAATTAAAAAATAACAACAATAACAAAAGAAACAAAATAGATAGCTAAATCTGAAAGCAAATGTATCTTACCACTGTTTTCTTTCAGGATTTCAGTATATAAGAGTGCATGTGCCTGGTGCTACAGAATCTGCAACGATCAGAAATGACTTTTTGTGTAATCTATGTGCATCTTCACTTCAAGAAGACAGAAAATTTAGAGTACTTGGTGGTAATATGCATTTACATTTTGTAATTACAATTTTAAAAATAGTGTCTGATATTTCAATATGGAAATTAAATTAAATATATATTCTAATATCTAATTCTTTTTTGCTCTTTGCTTTAAGATAAACAAATAGTTGAAATAATTGCCACAAAGGCACTTCATGCTTTTCAAGGACATTCTAACAACCAGCCATTTAGGTTTCAATCTGTTACAATTTTCCTAAGAGGTAAGTGAATTCTGTTTGAACTCAAAATAAATTGCTATAAGTATGTAATTGGCTGGG
This sequence comes from Piliocolobus tephrosceles, assembly GCF_002776525.5. NCBI lineage: Eukaryota > Metazoa > Chordata > Mammalia > Primates > Cercopithecidae > Piliocolobus > Piliocolobus tephrosceles. Next base: position 67,899,087 of record NC_045440.1, read on the forward strand.
CACAGGGGCTGGCTCATGCCTGTAATCCCAACACTTTGGGAGGCTGAGGTGGGAGGATCACTTGAGGCCAGGAGTTTGAGACCAGCTTAAGCAATATAGTGAGACCCCATCTCTATACAAAATGTAAAAATAAAAAATTAGCTAGATGTGGTGGCATGTGTCTGTAGTCCTAGGTACCTGGGAAGCTAAGGTGGGAGGGTGGGAGGATCGCCTAAGCCCAGGAGTTGGACGCTGCAGTGAGCCATGATGGTGCCACGGCACTCCAGTCTGGGCAACCGAGACCCTGTCTCTGAAAAAATAAAAAAAAAACTGGCCAGTGCAGGTGCAGTGGCTCAAGCCTATAATCCCAGCACTTTGAGAGGCTTAGGAGGGTTGATCACCTAAGGTCAGGAGTTCAAGACCAGCCTGGCCAACATGGTGAAACCCCATCTCTACTAAAAATACAAAAATTAGCCAGGCTTGGTGACGGACACCTGTAATCCCAGCTACTCAGGGTGCTGAGGCAGGAGAATCGCTTGAACCCGGGAAGCAGAGGCTGCAGTGAGCCATTATCGTGCCACTACACACCAGCCTGGGCAACACAGTGGGACTCCATCTCAGAAAAAAAGCCATTGACTTGTTTATGCTTATAAATTATAAATGGTACTTCTGTATCTTAAGAATCACAAGTCTTCTAATTCTTGAGTGTTTTAAAAGAGTCATATTTAGTTAATATATCAATTATTCATTCAGTCATACAACACTCACTTAAAATGATATTAGGACCTACTGTGTCCCAAGCACTGAGCTAAGTCCCAGGGTCACAGTTGTTTTAAGACAATGGGATCTCCTATTATCTTATGTGTGTGTCTTACATAAATATTGGAGTTATTTTTCAGCTCTCTGGGGCTAGAGAGAAAAGAGAAAAAAAGGAAGACCACTCTGATCACAGAGATAAGTTAACCCTTGCTCCTTCCTGTAAACCTTTCTTTCATAGATTTACAACCAACCAACTTCTAGCTGTGTCATGGAGGATCAAAATTATTCGTGTGTTTTTTAAAATAAATTTTGAACTCATGCAAAGTGTTGCCCAAACTCTAGGTATAAGAGAGGAACCTAGTATAATACAGAGGGTAGACTTTGTAGGTAGGCAAACCTAAATGTGAATTTCAGTTCTGCTTCTTACTAGTTATTTAGCTTTGTGCAAACCATGTAACCTCTCGGTTTCTTCATATATAAAATACAGATAAGAATATCTTACAGGCTGAGCATGGTGGTTTACACCTGTAATCCCAACACTTTAGGAGGCTGAGGCAGGAGGATTGCTTGAACCCTAGAATTTGAGGTTACAGTGAGCTGATTGTGCCACTGCACTACAGCCTGGGCAACAGAGCGAGACTTTGTCTCAAAAACAAACAAAAAAAGACATATTTTATAGGTTAAATAATGTTTTTACAAGTACTTACATGTATTGTAGACAGTAAAATTATTTTCCTCTCAAATAAAATGATCACTTATAAGGTCATTTTTATTAACATTCCTTTTCATTGAATGGAAAAATGTTTCATCTTATATGGAATAATTTTATTTTCTTTCGACCATGTTATAGAAGAGTGTCTAGTTGCTATATCACATGCTTCTTGAAGTTAAATTCATCATTGCAAATAAGAATCAAAATTTATCAGCAATAAAATTACATCAGTTTATATTATTAGCGTCACTTTATATGGATATTATGCTAAACAAAAATACTCCTAACTCAACTACTGAATTGTTACTAGTTCTGGATCTTTGAACCATATGTTCATGTACAAAGTTCATTTAGTGAATATGCATTTTCTTCTGTTTTTAATAATTTTAGATGAATCAGTGAATAAAATGAATATAGGAAATGAATATAAAATTATTGGAATTCCAACCTGTGTAAAAGCTTCACAAACTGCTGTCTGTATAGAAGCAAATAGCATAACTTTTTGTAATTCAAAAGGTAAGGAAAATTTTAGTATTATATATTAACAAATATTTAAATTTAAATCTATTTGTTCTGCAGATAAGTATTGTTTGCCTATGTGCTAGGCATTCTTTTAAGCACTAAGAATACAGTTGTAAACAGGACAGTCAAGGTTTCTGCTCTTAAATCATATGGCAGACAGTCAATAAACATGTAAAGTAAGCAAAAGACAATTTCAGATAATAAGTACATGAAGGAAATAAAACAGGATAATGTTGTGGAAACTTTCTAGCATGCAGGACTCCTTTCTTTGGGCTAAGCCTTATTTTAATTTTTAAAATAATTAATAATGAGAAAAATGTTTCAGGATTAGAGATTAGTCAAAGGATTTTTCTATACCACTAGCCAAGGCAATTCTGGGTTAACTGTTGTGGTCTGAGAAGGAGAGCTCAATAAAATAGCATCCTTGGCTGGGCGCTGTGGCTCACACCTGTAATCCCAGCACTTTGGGAGGCCAAGGTGGGCAGCTCATGAGGTCAGGAGTTCAAGACCAGCCTGGCCAAGATGGTGAGGACACTCCCCCCCCCCCCCCCCCCGCCCCCGTCTCTACTAAAAATACAAAAGTAGCCAGGCACGGTGGCAGGTGCCTGTAATCCCAGCTACTTGGGAGGCTGAGGCAGGAGAATCAGTTGAACCTGGGTGGCAGAGGTTGCAGTGAGGCAATATTGCACCACTGCACTCCAGCCTGGATGATAGAATGAGACTCCATCTCAAAAAAAAAAAAAAAAAAAAAACAGCATTCTTTTCCTCAACTGAATTCTGAACCAAATCAAGAAATAAGATAAAGGCAGATGAGGACCAAAATATCACCTTTATTACTGATAATTTCCTTTACCAACTCCAACATGCATTAGCATTATGTAAACAAAAGTGGAGAGCAGACCTGTTCTTTCAACTTGGCTCACAAGTATCTAAATATAGAAAAGGCTGGTTAAATCTTGAATAGGGTTGGATTTTTTTGTAATCTGTATGTTCCCTGAATGGGCTATATATTCAAAGTGATCCCCAAATGCAGAAGGACCTGAGAAACCAAAGCAGGCAGACAAGTCCAGCTTGTCATTATAGGATGGTTTTACTGGGGAACTTAAGGACAGAAGCATGATCTTGGGCAGCCGCAAGACAGGTAGATCTCCATGCTATTATCTCCAGACCCAGAAATTATATAGGGAAGGAGTACACATGCTTCAGAGGGATTGGATAGGAATTGATCTAAGGACAGGATTTACAGTAAGTATTAATTTATCAAGGTTGATTGATCTAAGGGCAGGATTTATGGTAAGTATGTGCTCTTGCTTGAGGAAAAATAGATCAACTGGCAATCTCCCAGCATTCACAGATCTGGGGTTTATCAGAAGTCAACATGGTAGATTAGCTTCCAAGATGAAGTTTCTTTTCTTTTTCTTTCTTTCTTTTTTTTTTTTTTTTTGAGACAGAGTCTTGCTCTGTTGCCCAGGCTGGGATACAGTGACGCTATCTTGGCTCACTGCAACCTCCACCTCCTGGGTTCAAGGGATTCTCCTGCCTCAGCCTCCTGAGTGGCTGGGATTACAGGTGCTCACCACCACGCCCAGCTAATTTTTGTATTTTTAGTAGAAACGGGGTTTCACCATGTTGACGAGGCTGGTCTCGAACTCCTAACCTGATCCACCCACCTCAGCCTCCCAAAGTGCTGGAATTATAGGCATGAGCCACCACGCCTGGCCCAGGATGAAGTTTCTTTAGCTTCCATATTGTGGGTAATCATCAGTAGTAATAGACACCCAAGTTGAATTTAAATGCAAGTAGATTCTAAATACTTCTACTTTCTTGAAGAGAAAAGCTTCTTAAAAGAACAAAAATGTTAAAGAAAGAAAGCACTGATGAATTATAGAGGGTTTAGTGATCTTTTAAATATTTTCTGCTAAGTGTTTTAGAATTTATTGATTTGGTAGCAGAACATGACTTTTCTGTAGATGGAGAGTGTGCTTTCTTATGCTGAACTCCAGAATGAGACATATTTAACTACCCAAATGTGGCAAGAGCTAGACTAAAGTAGGCCTCTCTTAGTCCATGGACATGGATGAGTTAGAGGAAATCATTGCTTTTTGATGGCAGCCCAGAAAGAAGGAGAATGGGACTAGGTTATACATGCACAGCTGTTCCACCCACATTACCAATTGGATAAATCACTCATTCCTTTCAGGAGGTGGAGAGTGAGAGGATGGAGAAGACCTAGAATTTTGCAGTATACTACAGTACAGTGCTTTCAAAGTAGTGGAATGTAAATCTTTCTGTTTAACAGCAACATTCAAATATTTCCCACTCTGCTTATTATTCCTCTTTGAAGGTGATACATAGAAATATAGGAGCAAACACAGCAATGCAGGCACTCCATGTACTGGTTTGCTCACATAGATCTTAAAAGGAGAAGAATGAGGGATTTGCCTGCAACCCACAGCCAATCTGTGTGGACACAAAGGGTGACTTCTTCCTTGTATTACATTCCCTGAGGTAGAAATGGTAAACTAGCATGACCTCGAATCATAATTTAATATCATTCTAAGAATTTAAAGGCCAAGCATGGTGGCTCAGGCCTGTAATCATAGCCCTTTGGGAGGCCAAAGCAGGGGAATCAGTTGAGGCCAGGGGTTCAAGACCAGCCTGGGAAACATAACAAGATCCTGTCTCTAAAAAAAAAGAATATGGTATTATTAGAACTATAATTTGATAACATTTTAGATAAAGGGAGTCAAATATCTATAATGTCTTGTTTTAAAACCCTTTCTAATATATATGTTAATATTTACTTTCAGTTCCTTCAGGAATTAGTGACAATTTCAGGTGTCTCCTCTCCTTAACTTCCAGCTCATGCTGGAAGTTTACAGCAATTCTTGCCAATATCTTTGCATCACAAATTACCCCTCCTGGGACTTACAATTTGCTCAAGCTCTGTTTGTTGATGAGTCTAGTACAGACAACTGACCGTAACAAGGAACTGGAAGATTGCCTGGATATTTTAATTTTAACAAGTGATACTCTACTCATAGACAGGTAAATACGTGACATGAATTTTTACAAATATTAATTGGTCACAGATTTGCATACATCCTTTCCATGAGCATTATTACAAGAAGAATATTTAGAATTTTTCTGAGCCAGTGTAAGTACTTAAATCAATCTTTATCAATAAAATTCAAAACCTTTGAAAGATAAATTGATAAGTGATAAGTCGAATTACTCCAATTTTCAAACTATTTCCTCACTCAGACCTTTGTAAATAATTGCATCCTTCCCAGCCTTCCTTTCCCCTTATCCCTAGCTCTGCTGTTTCTGTACTTTGTTTTGAATAATCTTCCCCCTAAGGAACAAACTAACCATTTTCTTATTTTTCTTCAATATTCCATCAATAATATTGACTCACTGCATCCAAATAAGGCTGTCAGAAGTGTCATCATTACTGTTTGGGGGGAATATCATCCTAACTTTGGAGTAAGCCTCTACTTAGCATTTTGTGGCTCCCCACTAGCAAGTACCCTTTCCTTAAAAAGTTGCTTAAATATTCACAAAGCTAGGAATAAACTCCTTATTTAGTATCTTGTATGCAGTTTCAAAGCAAAAAATAAATTTACAAAATGAATTTAAAATAGAAAAAAATAAAATTCAAATTAACAGTAATTTAATTGAACAGATTATGTTTTGCTAAAATTAAATTGCCACTGGTGATGTAAATATGGTACCAAATGCCCAGATTGTACCACTTTATTCTTCTACTGACAGAATATGAGAGTATTTGTTTCCTCACAGCCTCACCAACTCTGGGTATTATCAAACTTATATTTTTGTTATCATTATTTTTTGAGACAGGGTCTCACTCTGTCACCCAGGCTGGAATGCAGTAGCATGATCATGACTCACAACAGTGTCAACCTCCTGGGCTCAAGTGAACCTCCATCCTCAGCCTCCTGAGTAGCTGTGACTACAGGTGCACACCACTACACTGGGCTAATTTTTTAATTTTTTATATAAACAAAGTCTCCCTATGTAGCTAAGGCTGAACTCCTGGGCTCAAGCGATCCTCTCACCTCATTATAAACTTTAAAATTTTGCAATCTGGGCTGGGCGTGGTGGCTCACGCCTGTAATCCCAGCACTTTGGGAGGCCGAGGCAGGTGGATCATGAGGTCAGGAGCTCGAGACATCCTGGCTAACATGGTGAAACCCCATCTCTACTAAAAATACAAAAAACTAGCCAGGCATGGTGGCACGCACCTGTAGTCCCAGCTACTCAGGAGGCTGAGGCAGGAGAATTGCTGGAACCCAAGAGGTGGAGGTTGCAATGAGCTGAGATCACACCACTGCACTCCAGCCTGGGCGGCAGAGACTCTGTCTCAAAAAACAAACAAACAAACAAAAAATTGCCATCTGATAGGTGGAAAATTGTATTTTATTTTAATTTGCATTTATTTAATTGGAAATAATTTTGGCATCATATAAAACTTATTAAATATGTATTTTTTTCTATGAACCTCCCATTCTTGATCATTGTTTTTGTTATGTTGTTTTTATTATTGATTTGTGATGCATGTAAATTAAGGCCTTTCTCTCTTTTTCTGTTTGCCATTAATCTTTTGACATTTTTAAATGATATTTGGGGCTCTGTGAGAGATTGGTTTGTTTTTTCTTTTTAGGTAAAATTTACACACAGTGAAAGAATCAGATCTTATTATCATCATTAAAAACACTGAGTTTTAACAAATAACATACACTCCTTTAATCACCACAACAATGAGATATAGAACATTTCTATCACCCCAGAAATTTCCGTCCTTCCCTCTTCCAATCAGTTCCTATCTTCACTTGTGATTTCTGTCACCATAGATTAATTTTCCTGTTCTTGAGCTTCAGATAATGAAATCATACAGTGCATCCTCTTTTGGGTCTACTGTCTCTTACTCAATGAAATATTTTTGAAATGATCCAATTGTGTACATCAGTAGTTCATTGTTTCTGTTGATGAGTAGCATTTCATTATACAAATGTACCAAAATTTATCTGTTCTCATAGTGGAAGTCATTTGGTTTTGCATGTTTTGACTATTACTAATAAAGCTGCTGTAAACATTCTGCACAAGCCTTTTTGTGGACATGTATTTTCATTATCTTGGGTAAATACCTAGGAGTGGAATTGCTGGGTCATAAGGTAGATGTATAACTTTTTTTTTTTTTTTTGAGACGGAGTTTCACTCTTGTTGCCAAGGCTGGAGTGCAATGGCACAATCTCAGCTCACTGCAACCTCCTTCTCCCAGGTTCAAGCAATTTCCCTGTCTCAGCCTCACTAGTAGCTGGGATTACAGGCACATGCCACCACACCTGGCTAATTTTTGTATTTTCAGTAAAGATGGGTTTCATCACATTGGCCCGGCTGGTCTCGAACTCCTGACCTCAGGTAATCCAAAGCCTCCCAAAGTGCTGGGATTACAGGCATGAGCCACTGTGCCTGGCCTATAAGTTTATAAGAAACTGCTAGTTGGAAAGAAAGAAAGGAAGGAAGGAAGGAAAGGAAAGGAAAAAAGGAAGAGAAGAAAGAAAAAGAAAGAAAAGAAAAGAAAGAAAAGAAATTGCCAGTTTTCCAAAGTGGTTGTACCATTTTACATTCCTACCAACAATGTAAAGAGTTCCTCTTGTTTCCATCTTCACCAACATTTGGTGTTGTGAGCCCTTTTCATTTTAGCCATACTAGTGGAAATGAAATGATATGTCATTGTTCCAATTTGCGTTTCTGAGATGACTATTGATTTTAACTCTTTTTCATGTGCTTATTGGCCACTCATATATCTCTTTTTATGAAGTGTCTGTTTTTATAAAGTGTGTGTTTATTTTTTAGTTTAGTTGTTCTGGATGCATGTCCTTTGCCAAATATATGTATTATAAAATTTTTCTCCAGGTATAAAGCTTTTTAAAAATTGTCTAAAGGTATCTTTGATGAGCAGACTTTTTAGTTTTGATGAAATTCAATTTATTATTTACTTTTATGCTTAGTGTTTTCTGACTTCTGTTTAAGAAATCCTTGTCTGGCTGGGCGCGGTGGCTCATGTTTATAATCCCAGCACTTTGGGAGGCTGAGGTGGGTGGATCACCTGAGGTCAGGAGTTCGAGGCCAGCTGGCCAACACGGTGAAACCCTGTCTCCACTAAAAAAAAAAAAAAAAAAAAAATTAGTGGGGCATAGTGGTGCGCGCCTGTAATCTCATCTACTGGGGAGGCTGAGGCAGGAGAATCATTTGAACCCTGGAGGCGGAGGTTACAGTGAGCAGAGATTGTGCCACTGCACTCCAGCCTGGGTGACACCGTGAGACCCTGTCTCAAAAAAAAAAAAAGAAGAAATCTTTGTCTATCCCAAGGTCATGAAGAGTTTTTAAATGTTTTCTTCTAGAAACATTATAGTTTTAGTTTACTATTTATTTATGTAGAGATAAGTCTTGCTAGGCTGGTCTCAAACTTTCAGGCTCAAACAATCCTCCTGCCTTAATCTTCCAGAGATTGGTAGGAGGTATGAGTTAAAGTTAATGTTTGTCCTATGCATTTATCCAATGTTTCCACACTAATTGTTGAAAAGATTTTCCTTTCCCCATTATATTGTTTTGATACCATTGTTCAAATTCAATTGAACTAGGCATTGTTCAAATTCAATTGAACTAATCTGGGTATAAAATTGAACTGGATATAAATCTTTTTGAACTCTCTTTTCTAATACTTTGATCTATTGTTCTATACTTATACCAATACTACACTCTCTTGATTATTATAGCTTTATGTTCAGTCTTGAAATCAGGTAATGCAACTTTATCCTTCATTTTAAGTATTAAAACAATTTTAGATCCTTTGCATTTTTAAATAAATTTTAGAATTAGTTTATTTTTATTTTTTGAGACAGGGTCACGGTCTGTTGCCCAAGTTTGAGTGCAGTGGCACAATCATGACTCATTGCAGCCTCAAACTCTTGGGTTCAAATGATCCTCCCACCCCAGCCTGTTGAGTAGCTGGGAACAGAGGCATGCACCACCACGTCTGGTTAACTTTTTAGTTTTTTGTAGAGATGAGCTCTTGCCATATTACCTAGACTGGTCTTGCACTCTCAGGCTCAAGCAATCCTCCTGCCTCGGCCTCCCAAAGTGCTGGGATTGCAGATGTGGGTCACTGTGCCCAGCCAAATCAGTATGTTAATACCAACCAAAAAGAAGCCTTTGAGTATTTTGATTGGAACTGTATTAAACTTGTAAATCAATTTCAGGGAGAATTAACATCTTAATAATATTGAGTCTTCCAATCCATGAATGTGCCATATCTCTCCATTTATTTAGGTCTTCTTTAATTTCTCTCAGTGATGTTTTTATAAAGGTCATGCAAATATTTTGTTAAATTGGTTCTAAAAATATTTGATATTTTTGATGCTACTAAATGGTAGTGTTTTCTTAACTTCATTTTCAATTGTTTACTATGAATATATAGAAATACAATTGATTTTTGTATTTTGACTTTGTATTCTGTGACTTTCTGTTTATCAGTAGTTTTAGAAGTTCCTTAGCCAGTTCCAATGTGTAGCCAAATTTGAGGCTCATTGTTCCATATCACTAAGTGCTCAGCCTAGCTGCCTGTTAGAATCACCTGAGAGAATTTTAAAAAAATATTTATCACTGTGTCTCACCCCCAGAGTTTCTAATATAAGTGGTTTGGGGTGGCACTTGGCATTGGAATTTGTTAAATCTCTCCAGGTAAAGTTAGTGCAGGCTGTGGCTGAGAACCACTCCTTATAGGCTTGCAAAGGTTTCTTTCTAAATATCGCTGTCTCATTTTATATATCTTCAAACATCCAAATTCCTTAGAATGGTACATGCGCTAGACATATTTTATACCACCTACCTATCCACATCTCACCCTCTTTTGCATTGCATGTCTGTGACTACTTTTGTATCACCCCCTTTTGTGTCACATGTCTATGTCTACTCATCATAGTTGATTGCACTAGGAAGCTATAATTTCTGTGGCAAGGATTTGAAAGCTAAGCTAAGGTAATCATATTCCTTTTTCAGAATTTAAATTTGGAATATGAGGAGACTGACGCAATTAGCAAAGAGGTTAGAAACCAAAATGGCATATCAAGAATTGCCATGAGACAGACAGGCGCCTCATGCCTGTAGTTCCAGCTACTTGGGAGACTGAGCAGGCAGGCTTATATGCGTCCAGGAGTTTGAGGCTGTGTGTGCTGTGACTGTATCATTGCATTCCAGCTTGTATGACAGAGTCAGACTCTGTCTCTTAAAAGAAAAAAAAATTGGCTGGACACAGTGGCTCAAGTCTGTAATCCCAGCACTTTTTGGGAGGCCAAGGCAGGAGGATCATTTGAGCTCAGGAGTTCAAGGCCAGCCTGGGCAACATGGTGAAACCCATCTCTACAAAAAAAAAAAAAAAAAAAATTTGAGCCAGCACGGTGACTTGTGCCTGTGGTCCCAGCTACTTGGGAGGCTGAGGAAGGAGAATCGTTTAAGCCTGGGAGGTGGAGGTTGGAAGCTGAGATTGTTCCATTGCACTCCAGCCTAGTGACAGGCAGAGGTTGCGGTGAGCTGAAATCACGCCACTGCACTCCAGCCTTTGTGCCTCAGAGAGACTCAAAACAAAACAAAGGAAAAACAAACAAACAAAAAAACCCACAATTGCAATGATACAGAAACAGCAGATAGTTTTGATGGGACGCTAGAAAGCCTAATGCAAAAATTCTGAATAGGCAAAAGAAAGCAATCCATAAAAAGAAGGCCTAATTCAAACGTCATCTCTCTATAACTTTATCTGATCCCCTTCCAAGAAGAAATAATACTCCCATGGATGTTCTTTTGTTGTTGCTGTTTTTGAGACAGTCTTGCTCTGTCACCCAGGCCAGAGTGCAGTGAAGTGATTTCGGCTCATTGAAATGTCCACCTCCCAGGTTGAAGCAATTCTCCTGCCTCAGCCTCCCAGTAGCTGGGATTACAGGCGTGTAATTACAGGCCCAGCTAATTTTTGTGTTTTTAGTAGAGATGGGATTTTGCCATGTTGGCCAGGCTGGTCTCGAACTCCTGGCCTCAAGTGATCCGCCTGCCTCAGCCTCCAAAGTATTGGGATTACAGTTGTAAGCCACTACACCTGGCCACCATGGATGTTCTAAAGACTTTTTTTTTTTTTAAGACGGAGTCTTGCTCTGTCACCAGGATGAAGACATTTTTTTTAGTACTTATCACATTGTGTTTTAGTTTTTTATATCTCTCTTTTTAGACTGTGAGCTTTCCAAGTTAAGGTCCAAGTCTTGTATATACTTTTTTGTTTTGTTTTTTGAGATAGAATCTCACTCTGTCACCCAGGCTGGAGTGCACGATCTTGGCTCATTGCAAGCTCTGCTTTCCGGGTTCAAATGAGTCTTGTGTCTCAGCCTCCTGGGTAGCTGGGACTACAGGCATGCACTAGCACGTCTGGCTAATTTTTGTATTTTCAGTATAAATGGGATTTCACCATGTTAGTCATATATATTTTTATCCCTAGCACAATAGCTGGTGTATCACAGGTGCTCAGTAAACACAGAATAAAATTAAATTTAATGTAACACATTGTGACTTTTGAAAATTAAGTAATAGTAATGAAAAGTTTATTTTTTTTTCCCTAGGCTTCTGAATTTTAGCATAAACCTTGTTCCCCGTGGCATACGTCATCTAGTCTCTACTGAAATTTTTCCCACTCTATCCAGGAATAAGTATGGAACTGGAGCAGTTAGCATTCAGGCTGGCAGTGCTTTGCTAGCTAAAGGTGGTATTTGCTTTATAGGAGACTTGGCTTCACACAAAAAAGATAAACTTGAACAGCTTCAATCAGGTAAACAATATTTGTAAAATTAATTTTCACCTGTTTAACTTATACTCTCATCCATGTTGAGATACTTAACAGTTAAGATAGTATTGCAGATGTTTGATGGTTTGAGAAATTATGTTAGATGCCATTTCTCATTTTAGTGTTATAAGCAAAAACAGAAATTTAATGTGAAAATGCACAGTTTTAGCCTTTGCTCTCAGTGTGCTAACACATGAGCTTGTAATGGACCAGATTTATTTCCTCTTCTTGTCTTATAGCATTAGCTACCACTTCCAGTATAAAGTTGAAAAGTGGTGTTAAGAGAGAGGACATCCTCGCCTTATTCCTGATCTGAGTGGGAAAGCTTCAGATTTCTCACCATGAAGTATGATGTTAGCTGTACATTTTTTGTAGACATTCTTTATCAGTGGAAGTTCTTCTCTATTCCAAATTTTCTGAGCTTTTTTTTGTTTTTAATCATAAATGGATATTGGATTTTGTCAAATGCTTTGCTGCATCTGTTAATATGATCATGTCACAGGATCCTTCGGGTGTTGCTTCTCAAGCCAGAAACCTCTATGTCCAGCAGCACCTCTGCTTGAGTTTTGCTCCTGCCTGCTGGGCATGTTCTGCTCACTTGGCCTGGCAGGCTGCACTTGGCTCACACTACCAGTCCAGATCCCATGCCTGCTGAAGGCAAGCCAGGAGTGGAACAGCGAGGGGTGTGTGAGTGAGCAAGCACAGGGTCCAGCCACTGCACATAGCCAGGCATACCAGCTGCTGTGGCAGGGCAGGCAGCTCCAGGTGCTGGCACAGGTGCTGGCTTCATGCGTGGCTGTAGCTGGAATAGGCATACTGCAAGTGGCTTCTACTGAGGGCCCTGGTGTCTGGATGAGGGGAACAGGGTGGCACCCGAAAACTTGGAGACACCAGCAACAGTGGAGCTCCAAGGGGTTGCAGGGAAGCATGCTACAGGTCTCTCGTTCCTGTTGCCCACAGCTCAGGGATGGGGGGCACATGTTAACTGCTCTTTCAGTCCACTGCCTCACTCCAGCCCATGGCTCCTGGGCTGGCCCAGCCCATTGCCACTTTCTGTCATGGGACAGCTGCCCAAGGCCGACAGAACGCAGGAGGATTATAGTGTTACAGCTCTGACTCAGGAAATCCTGAGGTCTGGGCCTCCAGAAGGATCATTGATCTTCAGTCCCGCAGTCCAACAAACAAGGATGTGTCACCACTCACAGCTGAGCAAGCTGACTAGGGAAGTGTCACAGCCCTTTTTGCTCCTGCCTGCCACTCAACAAGCCTGCCAGGAGAGTGTCATAGCCCTTTTCGTACCTGCCATTCAACAGGTCCCAAGTTCTTGTCCCATGTCCAGAAAGAATTAGCTTATGTGGACAACTGGAGGGTGAGCAAGGTGGAGAAGAGTTTTATTGCATGGCAGAACAGCTTTCAGTGGACAGGAGACCCGAAGTTGGTAGCTCCTACCCATAGGCAGGTAGTCCCAACCTGTGTCTGAGTCTGGCTGACTCTGGGGTTTTTATGGGCTAAGAATGGAGGAAGTACATGCTGATTGGTCCGTGGGTGGGCCCAGAAAAACACCATCTGATTGGCTGAAAGGCATCAAGGACCTTCTCACTCCAGGTGGTGGACTCCACCCAGAGCTGGCAGCCTGGTTTTCAGGCTTCAAGCTGTCTCTTGCCTGAAGGTTGGGTTCCACCAAGGACCTGCCCCTATCTGCCCAGGAACCTGTCTGCCTCCTGTCATCATCAATCATATGATTTTTCTCATTTAGCCTGTTGATATGATGGATTACATTAATTGATTTTTGAATATCGAACCGGCCTTGCATACCTGGGATAAAGCTTACTTGGTCATGCTGTATAATTCTTTTTCTACATTGTTGGATTTGATATGCTACTATTTTTGTTGAGGATTTTTAAAATCTATGTTCATGAGAGATATTGATCTGTAGAGTTTTTTCCTTATAATGTTGTTGTTTGGTTCTGTATTAGAGTAATGCTGGTTGGGCCAGATTTATAACTAGCAAGGATATGGACAGCCATGGACTGGGCAAAGAGCAGTCAGAACCTTGCCTTCTTGGCATACCAGCATGAATGTACAAGTGTGCTCAGGGGACACAGCATATTGCTTCACTTTATAAGAGAATACAGAAATTAGCTGTGCCCAGTGGCTCACACCTGGAATCCCAGCACTTTGGGAGGCTGAGACAAGAGGATTGCTGAAGGCCAGGAGTTCCAGACCCTCCTGGGCAACACACTGAGACCCCATCTCTACAAAAAAAAAAAAAAAAATCAAAAAATGAGGGTGTATTAGTCTGTTTTCATGTTGCTTATAAAGATATACCTGAGATTGGACAATTTACAAAAGAAAGAAGTTTATTGGACTTATAGTTCCACATGGCTGAGGAGGCCTCACAATCATGGTGGAGGGTGAAAGACACATCTCACATGGTGGCAGACAAGAGAAGAGAGCTTGTGCAGGGAAACTCCCCTTTTTAAAACTATCAGATCTTGTGAGACTTATTCACTATCACAAGAACAGTGCCAGAAAGACCTGCCCCCATGATTCAGTTACCTCCCACCAGGCCCCTCCCACAATCCATGGGCATTCATGGTGAGATTTGGGTGGGGACACAGCCAAACCATATCAGAGACTATAGAAATAGACCCACATTTTATAGTCAATTGATTTTTGACTGCAGCACCAAAGTTAGTCTGTGGGAAAAGGAGTTTTTCTCATCAAAGGATGGTGGAACATCTGGCTGGTACAGAGGAGGGCCTCAGTACAAGTGCACTTGTTCCACACTCATGAAGCTGGCCCTGCTAGTATGTCCTCTCCCCACAAGAGCTTGGAATGTGGTTTAAAACTCTGTCATCATCTTCAAATTTTTAATAATTTTATCTTTGTATTATAAGGAAGTCCAATGAGATAATGGCACTTGACTGTGAGTAGAGGAGACACATGGATGCCTGTTTTTACTGTGCCTTCCTGCACTATTTCATACAGCATTTGTGATCACTATGCAGCTTTCATAACTCACTCAATTTGTACTTTCTTTGATTGTTGCTGGACTCCCATGTGTCATAGGTGCACTATAAGCCAGTGCCTAAGGTTCCATATCAACACATTTTCAACTGAGTAAGAGGGAGTGCTAATAACCTCAAGTGGCCATGCTTTTCATTTGAACTAGATGTGCTTCTAATGCAGAAAGAAGGCAATGGCCTTTCAAGAAACACACATTACCAAGTAGCCCTATCATCCTCTTTCTTACTTGGTTGGTTCCCTGTATTTGCCAACCACTTACACTGAAAATGATGACACAGGAGGAAAGGGAAAGATAGGGCAAATCCATAGCCTTGTCTTTTCAGTCCTTCCTCACTTACCAGTAAGCTGAAGGTAGAGAGTGTTGGTGAAATGTATGCATATCAAGAAGTAAAATAAAAATTGTTTTGTGCAATATTTCCACTGTTCTGGTAAAAACAAAATACATATGCATGTGCAAAGTACTATTGGTTCCACTTATGAGATAAATGCCCATATATTTGCATTATACAACATAAAGATAAAAGTATTGTACAATATAAAGATAAAAGGTAAAATGTATGGCAATATAAAATTTTAATTTTTCTTTATTTAGAATGGCAATACTACTATTACATTTTTTGTAACAGTTTTATTGAGATTCACACATCATACAATTCACCACTGAAAGTATACAGTAAAGTGCTTTTCATTATATTCACAGTTGTGCTACTATTACCACTAACTTCAGAATATTTTCATCACCCCAAAAGGAAGCCCCATACCCATTAACAGTCAACCCCCAGTCCCTGCCCCCCGTCACCTACTCCCACACAGTCCCTGGCAAACACTATTGCTTTCTGTTTCTGTGTATTTGCCTATTCTGAACATTGCATAGGCAGTCTTCCCTCAGTATTCTCCAGGGATTGGTTCCAGGGCCTCTGCAGATACCAAAATCCACAGATGCTCAAGTCCCTTATATAAAATGGCAGAGAATTTGCATATAATCTACGCACATCCTCCCATATACTTTAAATCATCTCTAGATTACTTTTTTTTTTTTTTTTTTTTGAGGTGGAGTCTCGCTCTGTCGCCGGGGCTGGAGTACTGTGGCCGGATCTCAGCTCACTGCAAGCTCCGCCTCCCGGGTTCACGCCATTCTCCTGCCTCAGCCTCCCGAGTAGCTGGGAGTACAGGCGCCCGCCACCTCGCCTGGCTAGTTTTTTTTGTATTTTTTAGTAGAGACGGGGTTTCACCGTGTTAGCCAGGATGGTCTCGATCTCCTGACCTCGTGATGCGCCCGTCTCGGCCTCCCAAAGTGCTGGGATTACAGGCTTGAGCCACCGCGCCTGGCCTCTAGATTATTTATAATAGTCAGTACAATGTAAATGCTTTGCAAATTGTTATACTGTGTTGTTTTGTATTGTTGTTATTGTTTTATTTATTTATTGAATATTTTTCATCAGCCGTTGGTTAAATCTACAGATGCAGACAGACCTTTATATATAGATGGCTGACTATAAATGGAATCAAATGATACGTGGTCCTCCGTGATGGCCCTGGCCTCTTTCTTCTTATTCGTCTTGTCTTGTCTTGTCTTGTCTTTCTTTTTCTTTTAAACAGGGTCTTACTCTGTTGCCCTGGGTGGAGTGCAGTGGTGTCATCATACCTCACTGCACCCTCGAAGTCCTGGGCTCAAGCAGTTCTCTCACCTCAGCCTCCCAAGTAGCTGGGACCACAGTAACATGCCACAATGCTTGGCTAATTTTTTGTAGTAACAGAGTCTTGCCACGTTGCCCAGGCTGGTCTCAAACTCCTGGGCTCAAGCAATACCCCCATGTCAGCCTCCCAAAGTGCTCCATATTTTTTGTTTGGATTTTAAGTGGGAGGTGGGCGGACAATGAATTTGGTTTTGAACATGTTGAATTTGAGATGTATTTCCCCCCAGTCATTGTAGTTCATATTATCTCTGTCTTTTCCTCTTTCACTCCCACATGGATGGCCTGCTTTCTATCATTTTCCCCACATAAAAGAATATGATTTAATTTTACCCTCTCTTGTAAGTCTGTATTATATGACCAATCTCTTAGCCCCCTGACTAGTCCACTCAGGTGCCCCGCCACAATTCCAGCTATGTGCTTTGGACTCCTGGTTCTCATCAAGTCATGGGACACATAAGCCTTCAAATATGTATTTTTTATGGCAGAACTTAGAGCATTGTCTTGCAAAACAACCAAATTTACTTTCTTTCACTATCCAAAG
Source organism: Piliocolobus tephrosceles (assembly GCF_002776525.5). NCBI lineage: Eukaryota > Metazoa > Chordata > Mammalia > Primates > Cercopithecidae > Piliocolobus > Piliocolobus tephrosceles. The sequence continues at coordinate 67,916,234 of NC_045440.1, forward strand.
TCTGCACAGTATAATTCTATATAATAATACGTTATTAATTTGTAGACATTTAGACCAAAATTAACTTACATAACAAATGGATAATATCTTCTTATTTAGTTCTGGAGAGCAGAAACATCACAGTGTACATCCCAGGAAAGAAGTTTGGGGAGGATATTGATCAACAGATGACTTTTCCAGTTCAGTGCAGTTTTTGGTCTTTTGTTGATATGGATTCATCTTCAAGGAGAAATGCACAGAAAATCAACACTCTAATTGGTCAGATGGTAAGGTATATGTATATTTTATTGTTAGAATGTTGTTCAAGGAATTAAGTCACAAATTTAATACATCTTAATATTTTTGTTATTAACCTGTTTCTATACTTTATTGAGTACCAGAACTACCTGATGACCCAATTGTTTACAAATTGTAATGTTTTTTAGCCATGTAGTGAGCCAGATATCTGCTCACTGGAAATTACTATTTGAATAGGTAGCTGGAGAGGCTTTAATGAATAATGTATACAAAAATACTCAGTAAAGAGGCTTTAAAAAATCAATCACCAAAAAGTTCCCAGATTATTAAAAAATTACCTTAAATTATAATTAATATGATAAATAACTAATAACAACAACATATAATAATTACTTTGTAATTAATTATTTCCAAATTGTGAAAATTACAAAGTTTAATGTTTGCCTGTTACCTTTTGGTTTGATGTAGGATTGCAGTTTGATTCCAGCTAACCTTGTGGAGGCATTTGGTTTATTGATTAACTGCAATGAGTCATCTCCCTGCCACCCATTTCTTCCTACTGTGCAACATACTTTGAAGAAAGCCATTAATCCCGAAGGGCTGCTTTATGCGGCTTCTAGACAGTTCACAACTGAAGATTTTGAAAAGGTAAAGATAGATAAAACGGTTACCCAGAATGCCTGTGCTAATGTTTCTCAAATTATATAGAAGTCCTTTTGAGTGCTGGATTTTCTTTATTTAGGATTATTTTATTCCAACTTGGTTCCAGCTTTTAAACATTTTAAGGACATTGCATAGAAGTTACTTAGAGTTAGGCTAGTGTGGTGGCTCATGCCTATAATCCCAGACTTTGAGAGGCCAAGGTGGGCGGATCACTTGAGGCCAGGAGTTTGAGACCAGCCTGGCCAACACAGTGAAAACCCTGTCTCTACCAAAAAATACAAAAATTAGCTGGGCGTGGTGGTGGCTCCTGTAACCCCAGCTACTCGGGAGGCTGAAGCAGAAGAATTGGTTGAACCCAGAAGGTGGAGTTTCCAGTGAGCCGAGATCACACCACTGCACTCCTGCCTGGGTGATAGAGTAAGACCCTGTCTCAAAAAAAAAAAAAAAAAAAAAAGAAAAGAAAAAGAAAAAGAAAAAATAGAGAAATTATTTAGAATTATTTATTTAGGGCTATAATTAAAGAAACAACTGTGTTAGGTAATGAATATTAAAATTTTCAGTTTATTTTTGTACCATTGTCCAAATCAGCACAGCTGACAGAATCTCAGTGAAAGAAAACCAACATAGAATTTTTCTATGGAAAATTATAATAGGCTATATAGATATACAGTTATTTACATTTTACTGTCTATTCAAAGGGATTATCCTCAGATGACTACCTTCGAGTCCTGACTTTCGGGGATATATAGCATGATTCACTAACCCATTTTAATTAATTACCCTGACATTATCAAAACATATGTGACATATTCAGAGAACCTGAAAGTAGGTGATGTAAATTTAGTAATAATTCTCATAGCTATTAAAGGTGCCCACATATTTACAACTGAAACCTTTTTAACTACTCAAAAATCTGTCCAAGTAGAGTTCACTTGTCTGGGTATGATAGATAAAAGGCAGGGGATATCAGAAAGTGGAGGTCTATGAGTCATTAAAATTTTTTTTTGTATCTATCTTCCTTGTAAGCATACTGCATGAGTAAAAGGTTGAAAGGCAAAATCGACCTAAACATGAATTATGAACATTGTTTATTCACATAGATTAGAATAGAAAAAAGAATAAATAATATAATAAGGTTTTGGTTTTAGTTTTATTATATAGGAAAAAAGTAGTCTGTAGGAATTAGGGTACTAAATATGGACAGGCTAATGACGCTGAGAAATGTTGCCCATTTTTTTTACATGAGAAACAAGCCAAAACAATCTTGATTTATTAATTATTCAGGTATTAACTGGATACTTCACAAATATGAGCCTATTTCCATTCTTTTATATTCTCACAGATATATAAACTTTCTCTTTAGTTTATCATTTGATTAAAATTAAAAACAAGATACAGGCCAGGCAAGGTGGCTCAAGCCTGTAATCCCAGCACTTTGGGAGGTCGAGGAGGAGGGCAGAAACCTGAGGTAGGGAGTTCGAGACCAGCCTGACCAACATGGAGAAACCCTGTCTCTACTAAAAGTACAAAATTAGCCAGGCATGGTGGCGCATGTCTGTAATCCCAGCTACTCGGGAGGATGAGGCAGGAGAACAGCTTGAACCCAGAAGGCAGAGGTTGAGGTGAGCCGAGATTGTACCACTGCTCTGCACTTCAGCCTGGGCGAAAAGAGCAAAACTCCGTCTCAAAAAAAAAAAAAAAAAAAAAAGATACAGAAAATAGTTAAGGAACAATTTAAGTGCTAAGTTAAGTGGTGCTGCCTCTGAGGTATTTTAGGAATTCAGAAAGAAAGATATCAGTATAGAATGCAGAAGCTGGGAAAACTTCACGGAGGAGGCTGGACATTAGCTGGGCTATAAGAAAGGGTAAAATTTGGATGCACAAAGGATGGGTGTTCTAAGTAGAATTAACAGTAGGAGTAAAGACATAAAAGTAGAAATTTGTATACATGGAAAACGATAAAACCAGCTTGACTGGAGCAAAAATTTTATTTTGGAGTCATAGGATTTTGGCATATTTACAGTAAGTCTTGCACAGGCAAAAGATTTTATAGTTGGTTTGTCAAACTATAGAGAACAGTTGTAGAGTAAACTGTAAAATAGTAAAAAGTAAAATAGTAAAAATGGTTTCTCTGGAAGATAAACCTATTACACAAATCAAAGTGGATGGAATTTGTTGCAGCCTGAGCTCTCCAGAACAGACTGAGATGGAGTTTAGTGTGCCAATGTGTATTTGAAAGGGCTTTTCTGTCAATACCTGAGGACTTTATGATGTCCTCCCCAGCTTCTGCCTCAATCATTCATGTGATATGGACTGTCCTGAGGCAATCCCCGAAGGGGCTGACAGAATCTCAGTAGCTGGGCAACAAGTCCTTTCATGAAGGAGGATATTGGTGGCTCATCATCATGCCATCTTAGAGAGAACTTAGAGAGGGTTATTGATACTATTAATAGTATATCCAGTTCTGAAAGCCTGGAGAGAGTTGTGGAGAATAAAGAAAATAAAGAAGCCAGGATATATATCCAATCCAGGACATGTCCAGTCTAGGAACATGTCTCTATGCTTTGCTTTCCTTTCCTTTCCTTTTTTTTTTTCCTTTTTTTTTTCTTTTTTTTCTTTTTTTGAGACAGAGTCTCGCTCTGTCACCCGGGCTGGAGTGCAGTGGCCGGATCTCAGTTCACTGCAAGCTCCGCCTCCCGGGTTTACGCCATTCTCCTGCCTCAGCCTCCCGAGTAGCTGGTACTACAGGCGCCTGCCAACTCACCCGGCTAGCTTTTTGGATTTTTTAGTAAAGACGGGGTTTCACCGTGTTAGCCAGGATGGTCTCGATCTCCTGACCTCGTGATCCACCCGTCTCGGCCTCCCAAAGTGCTGGGATTACAGGCTTGAGCCACCGCGCCCGGCCGCTTTGCTTTTCTTTTTTCTTTTCTCGCTCTGTCACCAGGCTGTAGTGCAGTGGTGCAATCTTGACTCACTGCAACTCCACCTGCTGGGTTCAAGTGATTCTCCTGCCTCAGCCTCATGAGTAGCTGGGACTACAGGCGCCCGCCACCACACCTGGCTAATTTTTTTGTATTTTTAGTAGAGACGGGGTTTCACCATGTTGGCCAAGATGGTCTCGATATCCTGACCTCGTGATCCACCCACCTTGGCCTCCCAAAGTGCTAAATTACAGGTGTGAGCCACCACGCCCAGCCATCTCTATGCTTTTCTAAAGGTTAAATTTAAAATATAAATTTTAGGCTGGGCACGATGGCTCACGCCTGTAATCCCAGCAATCTGGGAGGCCGAGACAGGAGAATTGCTTGAACCCAGGAGGCTGAGGTTGCAGTGAGCCGAGATCGTGCCATTGCACTCCAGTTTGGGCAACGAGAGTAAAACTCCATCTCAAAATAAATAAATAAATAAAATAATAAAATATAAATTTTATAGTTAATAGCAACCTTTCTCCAGGTGTAGATAGTGTCAGAAAAAAAAACAACACCCTTTTTATAGTTAATTTTTCCTGTGGTTATCTGAATTGAAAAAGCAGAAAATAACTAGGATAGTAAAAAATCTGGAAATTATGTCACAGAGAAGGACTTTAGGAACCAGGAATCACTGACTCTGAAAGAAAAAAAAAAGCTCAAAACTCAGAAAAAACAGTGATAATCATTGTGTTGCGGAATTATTCTCTACCCAAATCTTATTCAATCACCAAAGCCCACCTTCAAAGCAGTTAACATAATGTTTCTCCTCTTACCAAATGTTAAGTGTTCTTTAAAAGGAAGGAAGGGAAGTAAGGAGGGCAAGTAGCTCTAGGCCAATGAGAGAAAGTTATGAGGAAAAATCAGGTGATTAAAGCTATTCAAAGGAAAATTATCTTCTGAGGGAGGTGAGCCTTTCACTGGGAGCAAAGACATTGTACAGTCATTCAAATATATTGCACAGAATATTTTTGCACTGAGAGGGAGGAGATTATTCTGGGTAAACTTTAATATCCTTTACAAGTATAACACTGTGATATTTAAAGTGTTCAGTGACTTCAGGATGGCCCCAGACATTTACTCTTTTTTATGTAATAAAATATGCAAACGTGTAAAAACAAAGTGCCAGTATACTTTTGATTTCTGTTATATTGATTCCATAATAAAGCTTGATTATCTTGGATTTTTCACACTTTTTAGCTACTGGCTTTTGCAAAGAATTTGAATGTAGAATTCAGCTTGGAAGCAGAAAGAATGACTCATGGCTATTATCTAGCAAGTCGCAGAATCAGAACAGACTCTATATGTGGATCAAAACTGTCGGCATCTGCATTAAAATATCTGTAGGTATTCAATTCAAGATTTTAGAATCAGCATTGAGTTACAAATGATGTGTTTAATTAAATTGCTAATTTACCTATTTCAAAATTGCTAATTTACCTATTTCAATTGTTTCTCTGCTTGATTGCTAGTTGGTTGGTTTGTAAATAGCCTTGTTCCAAAAGGACTAAAGGCTTCACAATTCCTTTTGTTATATCATGTTACATCATTTTAATCTCTAATAATTTTTTTACTAAACTAATTTTTATTGGATGCCCATATGAGATATGTCTGAGGAAAGTGCACTCATTTCAAATGCAAATCCTTGTTTTTAAAAATGTGGCTGTTGGCTGGGCATGGTGGCTTACACCTGTAATCCCAGCACTTTGGGAGGCGGAGAGGGCAGATTGCCTGAGGTCAGGAGTTCAAGACCAGCCTGGGCAACACAGTAAAACCCCGTCTCTACTAAAATACAGAAAATTAGCCAGGCATGGTGGTGCACGCATGTAGTCCCAGCTACTCGGGAGGCTAAGGCAGGAGAATTGCTTGAACGTGGGAGGCAGAGGTTGCAGTGAGCTGAGATCACACCACTGCACTCCAGCCTGGGCAACAAAGTGAGACTCCATCTCAAAAAAAAAAAAAAAAAATGTTGGCCAGGCACAGTGGCTCATGCCTATAATCCCAGCACTTTAGGAGGCTGAGGCAGGCAGGTGGCTTGAGCTCAGTTCAAGACCAGCCTTGGGGCTGGGTGCAGTGGGTCACACCTGTAATCCTAGCACTTTGGGAGGCTGAGGTGGGAGGATCACTTGAGCTCAAGGATTCGAGACCAGCCTGGGCAACATAGTGAGATCTCATCTCTATTTAAAAAAACAAAACAAAACAAAACAAAACAGAGCAGCCTGGGCAACATGGTGAAATCCTGTCTCTACCCAAAATACAAAAAACTAGCTAGGCCTGGTGACAGGTGCCTGTAGTCCCAGCTACTCAGGAAGCTGAGGTGGGAGGATTGCTTGAGCCCATGAAGCGGAAGTTGCAGAGTGCCTCGATGTGCCACTTTACTCCAGCCTGGGTGACAGAGTGAGACCCCTTCTCAATTAAAAAAAAAAAAAAAAAACCTTGCCTAGTGGCTCACGCCTGTAATCCCAGCACTTTGGGAGGCCAAGGTGGGCGGATCACCTGAGGTCAGGAGTTTGAGCCCAGCCTGCCCAACACGGTGAAACCTCGTCTCTACCAAAAAAATACAAAAAAAATTAGCTTGACGTTGTGGCGCATGCCTATAGTCCCAGCTACTCATGAGGCTGAGGGAGGAGAATCACTTGAACCCGGGAGGCCAAGGTTGCAGTGGGCCAAGATTGTGCCACTGCACTCCAGCCTGGCGACAGAACAAGACTCTGTCTCAAAAAATATATATATTTTTTCATATGTAAATGGAGACTATGTGAGTTCAAATACAAAACATATTTTTACTATAGAGAAAAGAACATTATGAGAAAATAGAACTTTTAAAGCCGGGCGCGGTGGTGCATGCCTATTATCCCAGTACTTTGGGAGGCCAAAGGGGGTGGATCACCTGAGGTCAGGAGTTCACAACCAGCCTGACTAACATGATGAAACCCCATCTCTACTAAATACAAAATAATGAGCCAGGTGTCGTGGCACATGCCTGTAATCCGAGCTACTTGGGAGGCTGAGACAGGAGAATTGCTTGTACCTGGGAGACAGAGGTTGCAGTGAGATATAGTTGCGCCATTGCACCTGGGCAACAAGAGTGACACTCTGTCTCAAAAAAAAAAAAAAGCAAACAGTATAATTTGATCTGAGTATTTTAAATTTTAGTTCAGGAAATAGAAAGCATTATGTAATGCAATTCTGTTTTCCATTTTGAAACATTTATCAAAGAGTTGACTTCTACTTGGCTTATCTTTAGCATTTTTTCAGCTCTATGAAGATAAATATACAGTTGGGGAAATTAACTAAATATATCTAAATCTTACAGATTTATACGTGACATTTTCTGCCAGTTCTTCATCTGTCTTATTTTATGTTGCAGTTTTAACAATATATTTATTTATTTATTTAATGAATTATTTTACTCCTGGTTCTACTTCACAATTATTTTGAGGTTACACTTTAATACTATATCAAATAAAGAAATGGTCTCTCGGCCGGGCGCGGTGGCTCAAGCCTGTAATCCCAGCACTTTGGGAGGCCGAGACGGGTGGATCACGAGGTCAGGAGTTCGAGACCATCCTGGCTAACACGGTGAAACCCCATCTCTACTAAAAAATACAAAAATCTAGCCGGGTGAGGTGGCGGGCGCCTGTAGTCCCAGCTACTCAGGAGGCTGAGGCAGGAGAATGGCGTAAACCCGGGAGGCGGAGCTTGCAGTGAGCTGAGATCCGGCCACTGCACTCCAGCCCGGGTGACAGAGCGAGACTCCGTCTCAAAAAAAAAAAAAAAAAAAAAAGAAATGGTCTCTCAATAGGGGACTGTTTAAACTATGGTACAGCTACATCGCAACACAGTGAAGCTGTGATGCAGCTATTTATTCAAAAATAAAGTAGTTATTTTTAATATAATTCTACTTTTTCACATTGTAGAAATAAATACTAAGGGTGGTTTGTGAAACAGCAGAGTAAATGGACCCCTAGCTAGAAGAGTCATAAACCTTGAATTTTTCTCCCATTTCTACAGACAGGTACCTAATTACAAGCCTCTTTGCTTTTCTAGAGAAGTGGAGCTGAACAATACTTTCTAAACGCTGTATACATATTCTGTCCCGGTCAACATTTTTAGAAGGATCTTGGATGAGGACATCAGAGACATGATAATTACATTTATAAATGAGCAATATTGGAGAGAACTTCACAAACTTGAATTGTGATCTTATTCTAACAAGAAGAAAGTTAATAGGATAAATGTAAAGCCCTCTGTTAGATGCCCAGACTCCGTAGTATAAGTGTGAATTGATGAGAAAATGGTAATATGGCTTAATATGAAAAGGATTTGATATTTCATTATTTTTATGTTTAATAAGAGTAAATAATGTAATAATGGCTATTAATAATACTGAGAGTTGGGGTCATATTAATAGAATACATATCAAGAGCAACAAAATGCTAGTTATGCCTCATCTCTACTGTGATGGTCAAAACCACTGTTGTACTGTACTGAAAAGGAGTATTAACCAAATCAGGTCATGAGGAGAGTAGCCATCATGGTGAGGAGCTGAAAGTTATGTCTCATAGCATAGTAAAGGAACTAGAAATATTTAACTTGGAGGAGAGAAAACACAGAGCAATCGAAAAGTTATCTTTGCATATCTGAAGAGCATCATATTAAGAGGTCTCAGCAGACAACAAGAGACCTGTGGGTAGAAATTGCAGTGAAACTAATTTTAGCTTAGGTTGATAGAATCTTGGTTATAGTTAGTTATGGTTATAGTTAGTTGCAAAACTTTCAAATGCCTTATCTCCCTTTTATAGCTGAGTTTCAAAAAATCTCATACATTAAATGATTTATACAAAGTCATACAGCTAGTAAATTCTAGAGACTCAGCCTAGGTTTTCTGATTCCCAAGTTCAGCAATCATTCAGATACATCACATTTGCTTAAAAGAGATCTTTCAGTAATGGAAGTTGGTTAAAAAATTAAAAATAAAGGAACGGATTGCCTCATGAAGCCATGAATGCTAGGAGAGGTCCAAAAGATACTGGTAAACAAATAGCCCAGGATGCTGTAGAGGAAATTTAGTTTCCTGTGAAAGTTTGAACTTTGAATTCCAAGATCCCTTCCAATGCTGAAATTGCCAACAAAAATCTTGGAAATCTATGAGGATTTTAGATAAATGAAGGACTAAAAGAAAAAGTCAAGGATTTGTCTGTAAAAGATATTTAGTTAGATTAATTTTCCCAACTGTGTATTTATCTGAACAAAACTTCGGGAGGGGAGTGTGGAATGATATATAAAAGCCAGGATGGAAACCAATAGGATACTGGCTTGTTCTGGAACAGTCTATATAAGTTGGTAGGAAAAATAAATCCTTTGAAAAGAAACTAAAAATTTTTTTAAAGTAAGAATATGCTTTAGGTGTGCTAAGGTTCACATATATCTTGGTTTGTTCCTGCCAAAATATATATTATTTTTATAATATCAACATATTTTGATTGGCAACTATTTTCTTTTTTAGTGTTTTCCTATCTGAAGCCCATGCACGACTGAACTTAAGGAACAAAGTGCTTAAAGAAGATGTGCTGATTGCAGCCTTACTATTTGAAACATCCCTCACATTGAAATATGGTAATGGATTCAATTATTGATGATTACTACAAATAACTTTATTTAACCTTAAATATTCTTAATTGGTTAAATTAAAATGTTACATATATTTTTAAAATATTATTTTAAAGAATAACAAATCTCTACCAAGTAAGGCCTGTTTTAATTTGGGCATTTATTAACTGTTTCTGGGTAGTATCATCATCTAATATTAAATTTCTTAATATGCATGATTGTTTTCATATTTGAACTTTTGCATTGCTGAAAGAATTCTGGGGGAAAAAGTACTTAATACAACACATAAAATGATTTTAATTTATCTTCCTTTTAAAATAACTTGCAACATTTAGATTTCAAACAATCCCCCACAGCAGAGTTAGGCAAGATAGCAAAAGAAAATCTGATCATCAGCTGGGTGCGGTGGCTCACACCTGTAATCCCAGCACCTTGGGAGGCCAAGACAGGTGGATCACAAGGTCAGGAGATGGAGACCAGCCTGCCTAATATGGTGAAAACCCATCTCTACTAATAAAGTACAAAAATTAGCCGGGTGTGGTGGCCAGGTGTGGTGGCAGGTGTAGTCCCAGCTACTTGGGAGGCTGAGGCAGGAGAAATGTTTGAACCTGGGAGGTGGAGGTTGCAGTGAGCTGAGATTGTGCCACTGCACTACAGTCTGGGCGACAGAGCAAGACTCCATCTCAAAAAAAAAAAAAAAAGAAAAAAGAAAATTTGATTATCTTGTATCAACACCTTCACCGAATTTCTAGTTTTAATACTATGTCTGTAGCATTTAATTTTTATTTTTTTATTTTTATTACACTTTAAGTTCTAGGGTGCATGTGCATAACGTGCAGGTTTGTTACATATGTATACCTGTGCCATGTTGGTGTGCTGCACCCATCAACTCGTCAGCACCCATCAATTCATCATTTATATCAGGTATAACTCCCCAGTGCAATCCCTCCCCCCTCCCCCTCCCCCGATAGGCCCCAGTGTGTGATGTTCCCCTTCCTGAGTCCAAGTGATCTCATTGTTCAGTTCCCACCTATGCGTGAGAACATGCGATGTTTGGTTTTCTCTTCTTGTGATAGTTTGCTAAGAATGATGGTTTCCAGCTGCATCCATGTCCCTACAAAGGACGCAAACTCATCCTTTTTTATGGCTGCATAGTATTCCATGGTGTATATGTGCCACATTTTCTTAATCCAGTCTGTCACTGATGGACATTTGGGTTGATTCCAAGTCTTTGCTATTGTGAATAGTGCCACAATAAACATACGTGTGCATGTGTCTTTGTAGTAGAATAATTTATAATCCTTTGGGTATATACCCAGTAGTGGGATGGCTGGGTCATATGGTACATCTAGTTCTAGATCCTTGAGGATTTGCCATACTGTTTTCCATAATGGTTGAACTAGTTTACAATCCCACCAACAGTGTAAAAGTGTTCCTATTTCTCCACATCCTCTCCAACACCTGGTGTTTCCTGAGTTTTTAATGATTGCCATTCTAACTGGTGTGAGATGGTATCTCATTGTGGTTTTGATTTGCATTTCTCTGATGGCGAGTGATGATGAGCATTTTTTCATGTGTCTGTTGGCTGTATGAATGTCTTCTTTTGAGAAGTGTCTGTTCATATCCTTTTCCCACTTTTGGATGGGGTTGTTTGTTTTTTTCTTGTATATTTGTTTGAGTTCTTTGTAGATTCTGGAAATTAGCCCTTTGTCAGATGAGTAGATTGCAAAAATTTTCTCCCATTCTGTAGGTTGCCTGTTCACTCTGATGGTAGTTTCTTTTGCTGTGCAGAAGCTCTTTAGTTTAATTAGATCCCATTTGTCAATTTTGGCTTTTGCTGCCGTTGCTTTTGGTGTTTTAGACATGAAGTCCTTGCCCATGCCTATGTCCTGAATGGTACTACCTAGATTTTCTTCTAGGGTTTTTATGGTAATAGGTCTAACATTTAAGTCTCTAATCCATCTTGAGTTAATCTTCGTATAAGGAGTAAGGAAAGGATCCAGTTTCAGCTTTCTACTTATGGCTAGCCAATTTTCCCAGCACCATTTATTAAATAGGGAATCCTTTCCCCATTTCTTGTTTTTCTCAGGTTTGTCAAATATCAGATGGTTGTAGATGTGTGGCATTATTTCTGAAGGCTCCGTTCTGTTCCATTGGTCTATATCTCTGTTTTGGTACCAGTACCATGCTGTTTTGGTTACTGTAGCCTTGTAGTATAGTTTGAAGTCAGGTAGCGTGACGCCTCCGGCTTTGTCCTTTTGACTTAGGATTGTCTTGGCAATACGGGCTCTTTTTTGGTTCCATATGAACTTTAAAGCAGTTTTTTCCAATTCGGTGAAGAAACTCATTGGTAGCTTGATGGGGATGGCATTGAATCTATAAATTACCTTGGGCAGTATGGCCATTTTCACAATATTGATTCTGCCTATCCATGAGCATGGTATGTTCTTCCATTTGTTTGTGTCCTCTTTGATTTCACTGAGCAGTGGTTTGTAGTTCTCCTTGAAGAGGTCCTTTACATCCCTTGTAAGTTGGATTCCTAGGTATTTTATTCTCTTTGAAGCAATTGTGAATGGAAGTTCATTCCTGATTTGGCTCTCTGCTTGTCTGTTACTGGTGTATAAGAATGCTTGTGATTTTTGCACATTAATTTTGTATCCTGAGACTTTGCTGAAGTTGCTTATCAGCTTAAGAAGGTTTTGGGCTGAGACGATGGGGTTTTCTAAGTATACAATCATGTCATCTGCAAACAGGGACAATTTGACTTCTTCTTTTCCTAACTGAATACCCTTGATTTCTTTCTCTTGCCTGATTGCCCTAGCCAGAACTTCCAACACTATGTTGAATAGGAGTGGTGAGAGAGGGCATCCCTGTCTTGTGCCAGTTTTCAAAGGGAATTTTTCCAGTTTTTGCCCATTCAGTATGACATTAGCTGTGGGTTTGTCATAAATAGCTCTTATTATTTTGAGGTACGTTCCATCAATACCGAATTTATTGAGCGTTTTTAGCATGAAGGGCTGTTGAATTTTGTCAAAAGCCTTTTCTGCATCTATTGAGATAATCATGTGGTTCTTGTCTTTGGTTCTGTTTATATGCCAGATTACGTTTATTGATTTGCGAATGTTGAACCAGCCTTGCATCCCAGGGATGAAGCCCACTTGATAATGGTGGATAAGCTTTTTGATGTGCTGCTGAATCCGGTTGCCAGTATTTTATTGAGGATTTTTGCATCGATGTTCATCAGGGATATTGGTCTAAAATTCTCTTTTTTTGTTGTGTCTCTGCCAGGCTTTGGTATCAGGATGATGTTGGCCTCATAAAATGAGTTAGGGAGGATTCCCTCTTTTTCTATTGATTGGAATAGTTTCAGAAGGAATGGTACCAGCTCCTCCTTGTACCTCTGGTAGAATTCAGCTGTGAATCCATCTGGTCCTGGGCTTTTTTTGGTGGGCAGGCTATTAATTGTTGCCTCAATTTCAGAGGCTGCTATTGGTCTATTCAGGGATTCAACTTCTTCCTGGTTTAGTCTTGGAAGAGTGTACGTGTCCAGGAAATTATCCATTTCTTCTAGATTTTCTAGTTGATTTGCGTAGAGGTGTTTATAGTATTCTCTGATGGTAGTTTGTATTTCTGTGGGGTCGGTGGTGATATCCCCTTTATCATTTTTTATTGCGTCTATTTGATTCCTCTCTCTTTTCTTCTTTATTAATCTTGCTAGCGGTCTGTCAATTTTGTTGATCTTTTCAAAAAACCAACTCCTGGATTCATTGATTTTTTGGAGGGTTTTTTGTGTCTCTATCTCCTTCAGTTCTGCTCTGATCTTAGTTATTTCTTGCCTTCTGCTAGCTTTTGAATGTGTTTGCTCTTGCCTCTCTAGTTCTTTTAATTGTGATGTTAGAGTGTCAATTTTAGATCTTTCCTGCTTTCTCTTGTGGGCACTTAGTGCTATAAATTTCCCTCTACATACTGCTTTAAATGTGTCCCAGAGATTCTGGTATGTTGTATCTTTGTTCTCATTGGATTCAAAGAACATCTTTATTTCTGCTTTCATTTCGTTATGTACCCAGTAGTCATTCAGGAGCAGGTTGTTCAGTTTCCATGTAGTTGAGCGGTTTTGATTGAGTTTCTTAGTCCTGAGTTCTAGTTTGATTGCACTGTGGTCAGAGAGACAGTTTGTTATAATTTCTGTTCTTTTACATTTGCTGAGGAGTGCTTTACTTCCAATTATGTGGTCAATTTTGGAATAAGTGTGATGTGGTGCTGAGAAGAATGTATATTCTGTTGACTTGGGGTGGAGAGTTCTATAGATGTCTATTAGGTCCACTTGGTGCAGAGATGAGTTCAATTCCTGGATATCCTTGTTAACTTTCTGTCTCGTTGATCTGTCTAATGTTGACAGTGGAGTGTTGAAGTCTCCCATTATTGTATGGGAGTCTAAGTCTCTTTGTAAGTCTCTAAGGACTTGCTTTATGAATCTGGGTGCTCCTGTATTGGGTGCATATATATTTAGGATAATTAGCTCTTCCTGTTGAATTGATCCCTTTACCATTATGTAATGGCCTTCTTTGTCTCTTTTGATCTTTGATGGTTTAAAGTCTGTTTTATCAGAGACTAGGATTGCAACCCCTGCTTTTTTTTGTTCTCCATTTGCTTGGTAGATCTTCCTCCATCCCTTTATTTTGAGCCTATGTATGTCTCTGCATGTGAGGTGGGTCTCCTGAATACAGCAGACTGATGGGTCTTGACTCTTTATCCAGTTTGCCAGTCTGTGTCTTTTAATTGGAGCATTTAGTCCATTTACATTTAAGGTTAATATTGTTATGTGTGAACTTGATCCTGCCATTATGATATTAACTGGTTATTTTGCTCATTAGTTGATGCAGTTTCTTCCTAGCCTCGATGGTCTTTACATTTTGGCATATTTTTGCAATGGCTGGTACCGGTTGTTCCTTTCCATGTTTAGGGCTTCCTTCAGGGTCTCTTGTAAGGCAGGCCTGGTGGTGACAAAATCTCTAAGCATTTGCTTATCTGTAAAGGATTTTATTTCTCCTTCACTTATGAAACTTAGTTTGGCTGGATATGAAATTCTGGGTTTAAAATTCTTTTCTTTAAGAACGTTGAATATTGGCCCCCACTCTCTTCTGGCTTGTAGAGTTTCTGCCGAGAGATCTGCTGTCAGTCTGATGGGCTTCCCTTTGTGGGTAACCCGACCTTTCTCTCTGGCTGCCCTTAAGATTTTTTCCTTCATTTCAACTTTGGTGAATCTGGCAATTCTGTGTCTTGGAGTTGCTCTTCTGGAGGAGTATCTTTGTGGCGTTCTCTGTATTTCCTGAATTTGAATGTTGGCCTGCCCTGCTAGGTTGGGGAAGTTCTCCTGGATGATATCCTGAAGAGTGTTTTCCAACTTGTTTCCATTCTCCCCCTCACTTTCAGGCACCCCAATCAGACGTAGATTTGGTCTTTTGACATAATCCCATACTTCTTGCAGGCTTTGTTCATTTCTTTTTCTTCTTTTTTCTTTTGGTTTCTCTTCTCGCTTCATTTCATTCATTTGATCCTCAATCGCTGATACTCTTTCTTCCAGTTGATCGAGTCGGTTACTGAAGCTTGTGCATTTGTCACGTATTTCTCGTGTCATGGTTTTCATCTCTGTCATTTCGTTTATGACCTTCCCTGCATTAATTAGTCTAGCTGTCAATTCTTCCACTCTTTTTCCAAGATTTTTAGTTTCTTTGCGCTGGGTACGTAATTCCTCCTTTAGCTCTGAGAGGTTTGATGGACTGAAGCCTGCTTCTCTCATCTCGTCAAAGTCATTCTCTGACCAACTTTGATCCGTTGCTGGCGATGGGCTGTGCTCCTTTGCAGGGGGAGATGCGCTCTTATTTTTTGAATTTCCAGCTTTTCTGCCCTGCTTTTTCCCCATCTTTGTGGTTTTATCTGTCTCTGGTCTTTGATGATGGTGACGTACTGATGGGGTTTTGGTATAGGTGTCCTTCCTGTTTGATAGTTTTCCTTCTGACAGTCAGGACCCTCAGCTATAGGTCTGTTGGAGATTGCTTGAGGTCCACTCCAGACCCTGTTTGCCTGGGTATCAGCAGCAGAGGTTGCAGAAGATAGAATATTGCTGAACAGCGAGTGCACCTGTCTGATTCTTGCTTTGGAAGCTTCCTCTCAGGGGTGTACTCCACCCTGTGAGGTGTGGGGTGTCAGACTGCCCCTAGTGGGGGATGTCTCCCAGTTAGGCTACTCAGGGGTCAGGGACCCACTTGAGCAGGCAGCCTGCCCCTTCTCAGATCTCAGCCTCCGTGTTGGGAGATCCACTGCTCTCTTCAAAGCTGTCAGACAGAGTCGTTCGCGTCTGCACAGGCCTCTGCTGCTTCCCCTGTTATTTTTTAGCTGTACCCTGTCCCCAGAGGCGGAGTCTACAGAGACAGGCAGGTTTCCTTGAGCTGCTGTGAGCTCCACCCAGTTCGAGCTTCCCAGCGGCTTTGTTTACCTACTTAAGCCTCAGCAATGGCGGGCGCCCCTCCCCCAGCCTCGCTGCTGCCTTGCGGTTAGATTGCGGCAGACTGCTGTGTTAGCAAGGAGGGAGGCTCCGTGGGCGTGGGACCCTCCCGGCCAGGTATGGGATATATTCTCCTGGTGTGCGGGTGTGCTTACAGCGCAGTATTGGGGTGGGAGTTACCCGATTTTCCAGGTGTTGTGTGTCTCAGTTCCCCTGGCTAGGAAAAGGGACTCCCTTCCCCCTTGTGCTTCCCAGGTGAGGCGATGCCTCGCCCTGCGTCAGCTCTCGCTGGTCAGGCTGCAGCAGCTGACCAGCACCGATTGTCCGGCACTCCCGAGTGAGATGACCCCAGTACCTCAGTTGAAAATGCAGAAATCACCAGTCTTCTGTGTCGCTCGCACTGGGAGATGGAGACTGGAGCTGTTCCTATTCGGCCATCTTGCTCCGCCCCCTCTCGCATTTAATTTTTTGAAATGAATGGCGCTTATTATGCTTTTGCTAATAAACACACAAAAGAGGTTTTTAAGATAAGGGTAAGGAGAGTTACTCTCCCAAAGTTCTTGGTTTAATTAGATGAGACATTAATTTTGATTAGCGATACCATTCTTCAAACCAAACCTTGGTTCCAGCCCTGGGATTTAAAGAATGTATTAACACTAGCTTTTCTGTGTATACGTGTTGGTGATTACATTTGCTTTAAATTACATTTATATTGTAATACCTGTTTGCAGAGATTCATTCGAATATTAGAACTTTGTTCTATAATTATTTAAAGTTCTATAAATTGTTCTATAATTGTCTTTGTTCTATAAATATCAAGCATTCTTAACCTAGGATCCATGGATGCTTGGTATAGGGACTTGTAAATCCCTAAATCATATACAAATGTACATGTGTGTGTGCCTTACACATTGTTTCCTAGGAACATAGAGCATAATTTTTATGAAATAGAGATTTATGGCCCCTAAAAGAGGTTAATTATCATCCTGAATTAGTTTTATTTACCAAAAGACAATAATGCTGTTTCCCAACCAATACTAAATAGTATTTAGGAAGGATATATACATGTTTTTCATTTCAATTTGCTTTATCTTTTTTAACTAGCATTTCTTTTTAAAATTATTATTATTTATTATTATTATTTGAGATGGAGTTTCACTCTCGTTGCCCAGGTTGGAGTGCAATCGCGTGATCTCAGCTCACTGCAACCTCTGCCTCCCGGGTTCAAGCAAGTCTCCTGCCTCAGCCTCTCGAGTAGCTAGGATTACAGGCATGCGCCACCACACCCAGCTAATTTTGTATTTTTAATAGAGACGGGGTTTCTCCATGTTGGCCAGGCTGGTCTTGAATTCCTGATCTCAGGTGATCTGCCTGCCTTGGCCTCCCAGAGTGCTGAGATTACAGGCATGAACCACTGCGCCCCACCTATTTTTTTTCTCTTTAAGTTCTGGGTTACATGTGCAGAACATGCAAGTTTGTTACATAGGTGTACATGTGTCATGGTGGTTTGCTGCACCCATCAACCCGTCATTTAGGTTTTAAGCCCCACATGGTATTTGTCCTAATGCTTTCCTTCCCCTTGCCCTCCAGACCTTCAACAGGCCTCAGTGTGTGATGTTCCCCTCCCTGTGTCCATGTGTTGTCATTGTTCAACTCCCAATTATGAATGAGAACATGTCGTGTTTGGTTTTATGTTCCTGTGTTAGTTGGCTGAGAATGATGGTTTCCAGCTTCATCCATGTTCCTGCAAAGGACATGCACTCATTTTTTATGGCTACATAGTATTCCATGGTGTATATGTGCCACATTTTCTTAATCCAGTCTATCATTGATGGGCATTTGGGTTGTTTCCAAGTCTTTGCTATTGTAAATATTTAGTGCTGCAATAAATATACGCGTGCATGTGTCTTTATAGTAGAATGATTTAAAATCCTTTGGGTATATACCCAGTAATGGGATTGCTGGGTCAAATGGTATTTCTGGTTCTAGATCCTTGAGGAATTGCCACACTTTCACAATGGTTGAACTAATTTACACTCCCACCAACAGTGTAAAAGCATTCCTATTTCTCCACGGCCTCACCAGCATCTGTTGTTCCCTGGATTTTTAATGATCACCATTCTAACTTTTGTGAGATGGTATCTCATTGTAGTTTTGATTTGTATTTCTCTAATGACTAGTGATGATTGATTTGCTTTAATGCGACCCCCAGGGCAAATGCCAGAGAAAAGACAAGTAGGCAAGGCAAAAAAAAACTTTATTTACAAGCCAATGTGAAGGAGGGGCGAGGTTCACCGGTCTCCGGCAGTGGAGGCCGACGAAGTCGCTCCGGCGTTCTCGGGTGAGGTTCCTAGGCCCGCACACGAGCAGGGGCCAAGGAAGTTCGCACCGCGCGTTCTCGGACGAGGTTCCTGGGTCCCGCGTATGAGGAGGGGCCGAGGAAGTTCGCTCCGACATTCTCGGACGAGGTTCCTGGGTCCCGTGTATGAGGAGGGGCCGAGGAAGTTTGCGCCATGCGCCCACCGGGAGCGGCTTTTATGTCCTGGGCCCGGGAGTGGGAGGGCAGTGGGCAGGACATAGGTGGGTCAGGGGCGGGGCGGTAGGCGTGGCTAGGTGGGTTCCGGTTTTTCTCCGTCGGAGGTCGGGTTGCGCCTGCGCAGTTGACCCATGTCTTTCCCGGGCGCGGGAAAGTTGACGGTGAAGAATCTGGAACTGCGCCATCTTGCCTCCGTTCGTCCAAACAGTCCAACCTTTTATTGATAATAGTGATAAGGGGTGCTGTGGTCTGTCTGGCTACTTCCTGCTGTTAAGGGACGTTGTTAAGGTTGGGGTCTATGGTTGGTATTTGGACGCATGGATGAAGAAGCATCTGGTTGAAGGTGACGCGCGTGATCTCTTGAACTTTGGCTCAGAGAAATTTGATTAAAACAGGAGCGAGACATAAGACAAAACAGAGGATTAGTATGGGAATTAGGAACGGGAGCATCTGCTGTATTACAGGCAGCAGCCATACCGGTGGTCCAGGGGTGAAGGGGGTATTGTAGGTTTTTATGTTTTATAAGTATTGGTGGATGATGGTCCGCCACAACAGGAGTGGAGGTGTCCCACACTTGGGGGTCGATAGGAATGGGGAAATCGGGGAAAGGGTTAGTAGGATTGTTGGAGTCATTTGAGTTAGTCAATACTAGAAGCAGATGGCGGGTGGGGTGTGGGGTGCTAGTAGGGATGGAGATACAGGCTTTCAGTTGACTTAAAACATCTCGGCCCAGTAGGGGAGTGGGGCATGAGGGGATAATGAGGAACGAGTGTGCAAAATAGTTGTTGGCCAGGCAGCAATTAAGGGATGGGGTTTTTCGAGGGCTGGATGGGGAGCCATTGACTCCTACAACAGAAATATTGGAGGGAAGGCTAGGCCCTTCGAAAGACAGCAAAACAGAGTAGGTAGCCCCGCTGTCGATTAAAAAATTAATTGTCTTACCTGCTACCAGGAGAGTTACCCGCGGCTCGGCGAGGGTGATGGGGGTCCCCGAGTCCCGGCACCTTCAGTCGTCATCCAGATGTAAGAGCTGGAAGGAGCTCCCAGGGTCCTGAGAAGGGATATCACGTTGAGGCGCCATGCCTGTTCTCAGGGTGGGGCAGTCAGACTTCCAGTGCCCTTCTTCATGGCACGCTGGACAAGGAGTTGTTGGCAGACAAGGGTTAGGACACTTTTTAGCCCAGTGTCCAGCTACTCCGCACTTGTAGCACAGCTGCATTGGCTCAGGCGGTTGGGGACTCTGGGGACATCTATCAGCCCAGTGCCCTGGGTCACTGCATTTATAGCAAGCCCCTTTTATTGTCTTTGAGCCTCCGGGGGTTTTGCTCTCCGGTTTTGGGTTATGGCTAGGCTGCAAAGCAGCAACTAAGGCTTGAGTCTGGAGCTGTACCTTCTGCTTTAGGCGGGCCTGTCATTGGGCCTCAGCCGTTTCCTCCCTTGAATCATAGACCTTGAAGGCCGACTTGACTAGGTCTTGAATAGGAGTTTGAGGTCCATCCTCTGCCTTTTGGAGTTTTTTCCGAATATCCGAGGCCGATTGTGAAATAAAATATGATGCTAGAATAGTGGCCCCGGCTGGGGAAGCTGGGTCTAACCGAGTGTATTGAATTAAAGCCTCAGTTAGCCTGTTTAAAAATGTGGCCGGGTTCTCATCTGGACCTTGAATAATTTCTTTTAGTTTATTAAAATTTACTACCTTATTTGAGGCCGCCTGCATACCAGCCAGAAGACATTGAGTCATCATATCTCGTCTTCGGCGGCCTGGCTGGCCTACTTGATAGTTCCAGTCTGGGTCTATAGAGGGGACTGCTTGTTTCCCCTAGTGGGAAGGCAGGGTCTGTTAAGTGTGATTGGTTGGCATGCTGCCTGGTGGCCACTAGGATGCGCTCTTGCTCCTCAGGGTTTAGAGTAGAGGTAAGAATAACCTGGAGATCATGCCAGGTTAAATCGTAGGCCTGGCAAAGGTATCTAAATTCTTTGGTGTAAATTGTAGGGTTGGCAGAAAAATCTCCTAAGCATTTTTCAATCTTTGAAAGATCTGTTAGTGAGAAGGGAACATAAACTCTAACTACGCCCTCCGCTCCGGCCACCTCACGCAAAGGGTGCTAAGACCGCAGGGGGGTTGGATAGGGTGGGAGTATGAGCGGGGGCAGTCAGGCAATCTTTAGAGTGGGTATGGGCAGAGATAGGCGAACTAAGATGACCAGGCGGAAGTGCCGAGGGGTCGGAGGGAAGTGTAGCCTCAACAATGGTGGGAGAGGCTGAGGAGGGAGGCGGAACAACCGGGAGAGCAGGAGGGGGAGGTGGAGCCGAAAGAGGAGGTGGGGCCGAAGCGGGAAGGGGAGGTGGAGTATACAGCAGGAGTGGAAGGGAGAGAGGGGAAGTAAGGTCTTCGGGCAACTCAGACAGGAAAGATGACTCCTCTTTTTCGGACTTTGTTAGGCCTGCGTTCTTAGCCAACATGACTTGAGCCAAGGAACACTGGCTACACAGGTCCAGACGAGAACACAAGGCCCAAAATCCTTGTATATAATTAATTTCGGACCACTTGCCTAAGCATTGGCAGAAACCACTGAGGTCGGTTAAAATGTTATGGTCTAGAGTGCCCTCAGGCGGCCATCGAGACTGATTGTCTAATTTATATTGTGGCCATGCCACAGTGGAGAGGAACACCAGTCGCTTTCACCTGAGATCTTGTTCTAATTGCAAAGTTTTGAGGTTTTTTAGAAGACACCCTAAAGGGGAGTCTCTAGGTATTTTGGATTGGGGGTTTTCCATTGCCTTCCTCTCGCCTATAGGAGGAAACAGAAACCGAACTCTACCTGGCTACAAAGCGTCCTTTGGAGCCACTAGAGACCGGTGGGAGGCTCCTGGAGCCGGAATGGAGATTACCTCCAGGCGGACGTCTCTGTCCTGGACAGGTCTCCCACGGAACGGAATGGAGATTACCTCCAGGCGGACGTCTCCGTCCTGGACGGGTCTCCCATGGAACGGAATGGAGATTACCTCCAGGCGGACGTCTCCATCCTGGACGGGTCTCCCACGGAACGGAATGGAGTTCCTTTGGGCAGACGTCTCTGCCTTTGGGAACTTCCCTGGGTCACCTGGTGACCGGAAAAAAAGCCTTGGGCCTGCGCAGGACTTCTGGCCAAGGGATATGAGAGGGAGGCAAAAGGTACTCACCCCTAGGAGACTTGGAGGTGGGGAAACTGATGTCCAGGTCCTGGTCCGTCTGGGGCGTGGAAGGAGGAGGCTCCTCAGACCTTGGGGGGCCCTGAGGAGGGGGTCTCCTCCCAGGTTTCGGCACCACCTGATTTGCTCCAGATGACCACCAGAGTAAGTGCCAGAGAACAGGCAAGTAGGCAGGGTAAAAGAAAACTTTATTAACTAGCCAATGTGAAGGAGGGGCGAGGTTCACCGGTCTCCGGCAGTGGAGGCTGACGAAGTCGCTCCGGCGTTCTTGGACGAGGTTCCTGGGTCCCGCCTATGAGGAGGGGCCGAGGAAGTTCCCGCCCTGTGCCCACCGGGAGCGGCTTTTATGTCCTGGGCCCGGGAGTGGGCGGGACATAGGCGGGTCGGGGGTGGGGCGGTAGGCGTGGCTAGGCGGGTTCCGGTTTTTCTCCGTCGGAGATCGGGTTGCGCCTGCACAGTCGATCCCTATCTTTCCCGGGCACGGGAAAGTTGACGGTGAAGAACCCAGAACTGCGCCATCTTGCCTCCGTTAGTCCAAACAATGATGAGCTTTTTTCATATGTTTGTTGGCTGCATAAATGTCTTCTTTTGAGAAGGGTCTGTTCATATCTGTTGCCTACTTCTTGATGGGTTTCTTTTTTCTTGTAAATTGGTTTAAGTTCCTTGTAGATTCTGGATATTAGACCTTTGTCAGATGGATAGATTGCAAAAATTTTCTCCCATTCTGTAGGTTGCCTGTTCACTCTGATGGTAGTTTCTTTTGCTGTGCAGAAGCTCTTTAGCTTAATTAGATCCCATTTGTCAATTTTGGTTTTTGTTGCAATTGCTTTTGGTGTTTTATTCATGAAGTCTTTGCCCATGCCTATGTCCTAAATGGTATTGCCTAGGTTTTCTTCTAGGGCTTTTGTGGTTTTAGGTTTTACATTTAAGCCTTTAATCCATCTTGAGTTAATTTTTGTATAATATGTAAGGAAGGTGTTTTAGACATGAAGTCCTTGCCCATGTCTATGTCCTGAATGGTATTGCCTAGGTTTTCATCTAGGGTTTTTATGGTTTTAGGTCTAACATTTAATTCTCTAATCCGCCCTGAATTAATTTTTGTATGAGGTGTAAGGAAGGGATCCAGTTTCAGCTTTCTACATATGGCTAGCCAGTCTTCCCAGCACCATTTATTAAATAGGGAATCCTTTCCCCATCTCTTGTTTTTGTCAGGTTTGTCAAAGATCAGATGATGGCTGGGTGCGGTTCCTCACACCTGTAATCCCAGCACTTTGGGAGGCTGACGTGGGTGGATCACGAGGTCAGGAGATCGAGACCATCCTGGTTAACACGGTGAAACCCCATCTGTACTAAAAATACAAAAAATTGGCTAGGCGTGGTGGCAGGCGCCTGTAGTTCCAGCTACCCAGGAGGCTGAGGCAGGGGAATGGCATGAGCCTGGGAGGCGGAGCTTTCAGTGAGCCAAGATCACGCCATTGCACTCCAGCCTGGGCGACAGAGCAAGACTCCATCTCAAAAAAAAAAAAAAGATAAGATGGTTGTAGATGTGTGGTATTACTTCTGAGGGCTCCGTTCTGTTCCATTGGTCTATATCTCTGTTTTGGTACCAGTACCATGCTGTTTTGGTTACTGTAGCCTTGTAGTATAGTTTGAAGTCAGGTAGCGTGATGCCTCCAGCTTTGTTCTTTTGACTTACAAAAGCCAAAATTGACAAATGGGATCTAATTAAACTAAAGAGCTTCTGCACAGCAAAAGAAACTACCATCAGAGTGAACAGGCAACCTACAGAATGGGAGAAAATTTTTGCAATCTACTCATCTGACAAAAGGCTAATATCCAGAACCCACAAAGAACTCAAAGAAATTTACAAGAAAAAAACAAACAACCCCATCAAAAAGTGGGTGAAGAATATGAACAGACACATGTTCATATTCTTTTCTTCTCAAAAGAAGACATTTTTGCAGCCAACAGACACGTGAAAAAATACTCATCATCACTCGCCATCAGAGAAATGCCAATCAAAACCACAGTGAGATACCATCTCACACCAGTTAGAATGGCGATCATAAAAAAGTCAGTAAACAACAGGTCCTGGAGAGGATGTGGAGAAATAGGAACACTTTTACACTGTTGGTGGGACTGTAAACTAGTTCAACCATTGTGGAAGACAGTGTGGCAATTCCTCAAGGATCTAGAACTAGAAATACCATTTGACCCAGCCATCCCATTACTGGGTATATACCCAAAGGATTATAAATCATGCTGCTATAAAGACACATGCACGCGTATGTTTATTGTGGCACTATTCACAATAGCAAAGACTTGGAACCAACCCAGATGTCCATCAATGACAGACTGGATTAAGAAAATGTGGCATAGCTGGGCGCGGTGGCTCAAGCCTGTAATCCCAGCACTTTGGGAAGCCGAGATGGGCGGATCACGAGGTCAGGAGATTGAGACCATCCTGGCTAACCCGGTGAAACCCCGTCTCTACTAAAAAATACAAAAAACTAGCCGGGTGAGGTGGCAGGCACCTGTAGTCCCAGCTACTTGGGAGGCTGAGGCAGGAGAATGGCGTGAACCCAGGAGGCAGAGCTTGCAGTGAGCTGAGATCGGCCACAGCACTCCAGCCTGGGTGACAGAGCGAGACTCTGTCTCAAAGAAAAAAAAGAAAAACAAAAAAAGAAAATGTGGCATATACACACCATGGAATACTATGCAGCCATAAAAAAGGATGAGTTCATGTCCTTTGTAGGGACATGGATGCAGCTGGAAACCATCATTCTCAGCAAACTATCGCAAGAACAGAAAAGCAAACACTGCATGTTCTCACTCATAGGTGGGAATTGAACAATGAGAACACTTGGACACAGGAAGGGGAACATCACACACTGGGGTCTGTCGTGGGGTAGGGGGAGCGGAGAGGGATAGCATTAGGAGATATACCTAATGTAAATGACGAGTTAATGGGTGCAGCCACCAACATGGCACATGTATACATATGTAACAAAGCTGCACATTGTGCACATGTACCCTAGAACTTAAAGTATATATATAAAAAAA
Source organism: Piliocolobus tephrosceles (assembly GCF_002776525.5). Lineage (NCBI taxonomy): Eukaryota > Metazoa > Chordata > Mammalia > Primates > Cercopithecidae > Piliocolobus > Piliocolobus tephrosceles. The sequence continues at coordinate 67,941,009 of NC_045440.1, forward strand.
TTAATACATTGAACTTTATCAAAATTAAAAAAAAAAAAGATGTAAGGAAGGGATCTTGTTTCTGTTTTCTGCATATGGCTAGCCAGTTTTCCCAGTACCATTTGCTAAATAGGGAATCCTTTCCCCATTGCTTGTTTTTTGTCAGGTTTGTTGAAGATTATCAATTTGCTTTATCTTTACATGCTTTTCCTATTCTATGTTTAAGACCACATTTCATTAAATCTAAGACACATTATTCTATGTGAAGTAAAGAAAAAATTCTGCCAATTTTACCATGCCATGCCATCAATTGTTAAGATACAACTGGAGTACAGTAATAAGATGAAAGTATATGTCTTTGAATTGAAGAATTACAGTATTATTATATTAAGGACTCCTATGATAGAATATGACTGAGTATCTATGTATGTATGTATGTATGTATGTATTTATTTATTTTTGAGACAGTCTCACTCCATCACCCAGGCTAGAGTGCAGTGGCACAATCTTGGCTCACTGCAACCACCATCTCCTGGGTTCAAGTGATTCTCCTGCCTCAGCCTCCTGAGTAGCTGGAATTACAAGCATGCACCACCATGCCCAGCTAATTTTTGTATTTTTAGTAGAGATAGGGTTTTGCCATGTTAGCCAGGCTGGTCTCAAACTGTCAAGACTTCAAGTGATCTGCCTTCCTTGGCCTCCCAAAGTGCTGAGATTACAGGTGTGAGCTACCACTCCCAGCCATATGGCTGAATATTTTAACTTCATGACTGATACAGTTAGGCTTTGCATCCCCATCCAAATCTCATCTTGAATTGAAATCCCCATAATCCCCAAATGTCAAAAGGGAGACCAGGTGGAGGTAACTGAATCATGGGGGTGGTTTCCCCTATGCTGTTCTCATGATAGTGAGTGAGTTCTCACAAATCTGATGGTTTTATAAGGGCTCTTCCCCCTTCACTTGGCAGTTCTCCTTCCTGCTGCCTTGAAAGAAGGTGCCTTGCTTCCCTGTCACCTTCTGCCATGATTTCAAGTTTCCTGAGGCCTCCCCAGCCATGCTGAACTGTGAGCTAATTAAACTTCTTTCCTTTATAAATTACCCAGTCTTGGACAGTTCTTTATAGCAGTATGAAAATAGACTAATACAGTAAATTGGTACTGCAGAGAGTGGGGTGCCGCTATAAAGATACCCAAAAATGTGGAAGTGACTTTGGAACTGGACAACAGGCAGAGGTTGGAATAGCTTGGAGGACTCAGAAGCAGATAGGAGGATGTGGGAAAGTTGGAACTTCCTAGAGACTTGTTGACCAAATGCTGATAGTGATATGGACAATGAAGTCCAGGCTGAGGTGGTCTCAGGTGGAGATTAGGAACTTGCTCAGAACTGGAATAAAGGTGACTCTTGCTGTGCTCTACAAAGAGAGAGACTGGTGCCATTTTGCTTCTGCCCTAGAGATCTGTGGAACTTTGAACTAGAGAGACATAATCAGAAATTGGAACTTATGGGAAGCAGAACATTGAAGTTTGGAAAATTTGCAGCCTGATTATGCAGTAAAAAGGCAAAAACTCATTTTCTGGAGATAAATTCAAGCAGGCTGCAGAAATTTGCATAAGTAACGAGAAGTCAAATGTTAATTACCAAGACAATGGGGAAAATATCTCCCGGGCATATCAGAGGTCTTCGCAGCAGCCCCTCCCCTCACAGGCCCAGAGGCCTAGGAGGAAAAACGGTTTTGTGGGCCAGGCGCAGGGCCTTGCTGCTTTGTGAATATCAGGACTTGGTGCCCTGCATCCCAGCCTTGGCTAAAAGGGGCTAACGTATAGCTCAGGCTGTTGCTTCAGAGGGTGCAAGCCCCAAACCTTGGTGGCTTACACGTGGTGTTGGGCCAGCAGTTGCACAGAAGTCAAGAATTGAGATTTGGGAACTTCTGCCTAGATTTCAGACAATGTATGGAAATGTGTGGATGTCCCTGCAGAAGTTTGCTGTAGGAGTGTAGCCCTCATGAAGAACCTCTGCTAGGGCAGTGAGGAAGGGAAATGTGGGGTTGGACCCCCAACACACAGAGTCCCCACTGGGTACTCCCTAGTGTAGCTGTGAGAAAAGGGCCTCTGTCCTCCAGACCCCAGAATGGTGGATTCACTAACAGCTTGTACCATTACCTAGAAAAGCTGCAGACACTCAGCACCAGCCTGTGAAAGCAGTGGGGAGAGGGGCTGTACCCTACAAAGCCACAGGGGCATAGCTGCCCAAATGTGGGAGCCCCTCTCTTACATCAGCATGTCCTGGATGTGACACATGGAGTCAAAGGAGATCATTTTGCAACTTTAAGTTAGCCAGGCACAGTGGCTAACACCTGCAGTCCCAGTACTCTGGGAGGCCAAGGCATGTGGATCACCTGAGGTCAGGAGTTGGAGACTAGTCTGGCCAATATGGTGAAACCCTGTCTCTACTAAAAATACAAAATTAGCTGGGTGTGGTGGCAGGCACCAATAATCCCAGCTACTTGGTAGGCTGAGGCTGGAGAATCGCTTGAACCCAGGAGATGGAGGTTGCAGTGAGATGAGATCATGCCATTGCACACCAGCTTGGCCAACAAGAGCAAAACTCCATCTCAAAAAATAAAAATAAAAAAAAATAAAAAATGACTGCCTCACTGGATTTTGGACTTGCATGGGGCTTGTAGCCCCTTCATTTTGGCCAATTTCTTCTATTTAGAACAGGTGTATTTACCCAATGCCTGTACTCCTATGGTATTTAGGAAGTAACTAACTTGCTTTGGATTTTAGAAGCTCATAGGTGAAAAGGACTTGCCTTGTCTCAGATGAGACTTTGGACTTGGACTTTTGGGTTAATGCTAGAATGAATTAAAACTCTGGGGGACTGATTGGATTTGAAATGTGAAAGGGACATGAGATTTGGGAGGGGTCAGGGTGGACTGATATGGTTAGGCTTTGTGTCCTCACCCAGACTTCATCTTGAATTGTAATCCCCATAATCCCCACATGTCAAGGGAGAGACCAAATGAAGGTAACTGAATCATGGGGGTGGTGTTCTTGTGATAGTGGGTGAGTTCTCATGAGATCTGATGGTTTCATAAGGGGCTCTCTCCCCTTTGCTTGGCACTTCTCCTTCCTGCCACCCTGTGAAGAAGATGTCTTGCTTCCCCTTCACCTTCTACCATGATTGTAAGTTTCCTGAGGCCTCCTCAGCCATGCTGAACTGTGAGCCAATTAAACCTCTTTCCTTTAAAAATTATCCAGTTTTGGGCAGTTCTTTATAGCAGTGTGAAAATGGACTAATACACTGACTATTTTGTCAAGACTTTCTTGAAGTATTTACTGAGGGAGGCTGAGCGTGGTGGTTCACGTCTGTAATCCTACAACTTTGGGGGTCCGAGGCAGGTGGATCACCTGAGATCAGGAGTTCAAGACAAGCCTGGCCAACTTGGTGAAACTCCATCTCTACTAAAAATACAAAAATTAGCTGGGCCTGTTCCCAGTTGCCTATAATCCCAGCTATCAGGAGGCTGAGGCAGGAGAACCACTTGAACCCAGGAGGCAGAGGTTTCAGTGAGCTGAAATGGTGCCACTGCACTCCAGCCTGGGAAACAGAGTAAGACTGTTTCAATAAATAAATAAATAAACAGCATTTATTATTTTGGGAGGGAGGGAGGGAGAAAAAAACATGTGAAGATTTTTTTCACTTTTAGTTACTTTCCTTTTCATAATGAATTTCAGTTAGGTATATTGAATTTTTTTTCAATTTTTTTTTAGACAGAGTCTCACTAGGAGGCGGAGGTTGCAGTGAGCCAAGATCATGCCACTGCACTCCAACCTGGGTGACAGAGGGAGACCCCATCTCAAAACAAACAAACAAAAAACTTCTTGAAATTTAAAGTGCTACTCCAGTGAACACACAAACAATAAGAAAGCAAAACAGCCTTACTGCTGATATGGAGAAAGCTTTAGTGGTCTGAATAGATCAAACCAACCACAACATTCCCTTAAGCCAAACCCTAATCCAGAGCAAGGCCCTAAGTCTCTTCAATTCTATGAAGGCTCAGAGAGGTAAGGCAGCTGCAGAAGAAAAGTCAAAAGCTACCAGAGGTTGGTTCATGAGGCTGAGGGAAAGCTACCATCTCTATAACATAAAAGTACAACATGAAGCAGCAAGTGTTGATGGAGAAGCTGCAGCAAGTTACCCAGGAAATCTAGCTAAGATGATGATGAAGGTGGCTACACTAAACAACAGATTTTCCATATAGACAAAACAGCCTTCTATTAGAAGAAGATGCCATCTAGGACCTTCATAGCTAGAAAGGAGACTTCAATGCCTGGCTTCAGCGGTTCAAAGGACAGGCTAACTCCCTTGTTAGGAGCTAATACAGCTGCTGACTTTAAGTCAAAGCCAGTGTCCATATACTAGTCTGAAAATTTTAGGGCCATTAAAGAATTATGCTAATCATGCTCTGCCTGTACTCTAGAAAGGGAACAACAAGGCCAGGATGACAGCACTTCTGTTTACTGCATAGTTTATTGAATATTTGAAGCCCACTGTGAAGATCTACTGCTCAGAAAAAAAGGATTCCCAAGGGTGGGTGCGGTGGCTCATGCCTGTAGTCCAAGCACTTTGGGAGGCCGAGGCAGGTGGATCACAAGGTCAGGAGTTCAAGACCAGCCTGACCAAGATGGTGAAACCCTGTCTCTACTGAAAATACAAAAATTAGCTGGGTGTGCTGGCAGGCACCTGTAATCCCAGCTACTTGGGAGGCTGAGGCAGAGAACTGCTGGAACACAGGAGGCAGGGGTTGCAGTGAGCCAAGATCGTACCATTGCACTCCAGCCTGGGTGAATGGGTGAGACTCTGTCTCAAGGAAAAAAAAAAAAGGATTCCCTTCAAAAGATTACTGCTCATTGACAATCCACCTGGTCTCCCAAGAGCTCTAATGGAGATGTACAAGGACATGAATGTTGTTATTATGCCTGCTAACATGCATTCTGCAGCCCCTGGATAAAGAAGTAATTTCAACATTCAAGCCTTGTTATGTCCATCACTGCCACGATTCCTCTGATGGAGCTGGGCAAAGTCATTGAAAAGCTTCTGGAAAAGATTTGCCATTCTAGATGCAAGTAAGAACATTCATGATTTATGGGAGGAGGTTAAAATATCTACATTAACAGGAGTTTGGAAGAAGTTGATTCCAGCCCTCCTGGCTGACTTTAAGGGGTTCAAGACTTCAGTGGAGGAAGTAACTGCAAATGTGGCGGAAATAGCAAGAGAACTAGAATTAGAAGTGGAGCCTGAAGATGTGACTTAATTGCTGTAGACTGATGATCAAACATGAACGGATGAAAAGTTGCTTCTTATGGATGTAAAGAAAGTGGTTTCTTGAGATGGAATCTATTCCTGGGGAAGATTCTGTGAACATTGTTGAAATGACAGCAAAGGATTTAGAATAGTCCACAAACTTAGTTGATAAAGCAGTGGCAGTGTTTGAGAGGATTGCCTGCAATTTTGAAAGAAGTTCCACTGTGGGTAAATATGCTAGCAAACAGCATCATCCTAAAGGCCATCAATGATAGACTGGATAACAAAAATGTGGCCTAGCACCTAGTGATCATTCAATAAATATTGACTCACAGATTGGAAAAAAGATCATGAATATTTAGTTCAAATAGTGATAATATGAGGCATATTATGAGAACATATAACACACTATAATTTTAATACCTCAATCCTCAAATTATAATTAACCTCAAATTACCTTTACAGTTTTACTTTAATATATACAGCCATACCTCAGAGATATTGCAAGTTCAGTTCCAGATCAAAAAAGTGGTTCAGTTCCACAAAAAAGTGAGTATCACAATAAAGCAAGCCACGTCAATTATTTGTTTTCCCAATGTACATAAAAAGTATGGAGAATGGTATGGAGAATGGTTAAGAGCAGAAAGTGGGAGACTAGTTGTTGTAGTCCAGTTAGTTGATAATGAGAGATTCGACTAGGTAGAGTCAGTAGAAATGAAAAGAAATTAGTGAATTAGAGATACACATTAGATGCAAAAACCAATAGGTCATGCTCATGAACTAGATTTAAGAGTTGGGTGTAGGGGAAGGGAGGAGAGGGAGTAATTAAGGAAAACTCCCATGTTTCTGCCTTGAGCAGCTGGGTGGATAATCATGCCAATTACCAAATCTGGGGAGAACGAAAGAAAAAGAGCTGGGAGAAAAATCAAATTATAGATATAACTTTGAGATATTCTATAGGCTGAGCACAGTGGCTCATATCTGTAATCTCAGCACTTTGGGAGGCCAAAGCGAAAGGATTGCTTGAGCCCAAGAGTTTGAAACCAGCCTGGGCAACATAACAAGACCTTAATTTTAAACAAATAATAAATGGCCAGGAGTGGTGGCTCACGCCAGCACTTTGGGAGGCCGAGGTGGGCGGATCACAAGGTCAGGAGTTCAAGACCAGCCTGGCCAACATGGTGAAACCCTGTCTCTACTAAAAAGACAAGTAGGCCAGGCTCGGTGGCTCAAGCCTGTAATCCCAGCACTTTGGGAGGCCAAGACGGGCGGATCACAAGGTCAGGAGATCGAGACCATCCTGGCTAACACGGTGAAACCCCGTCTCTACTTTAAAAATACGAAAAACTAGCCAGGCGAGGTGGCGGGCGCCTGTAGTCCCAGCTACTTGGGAGGCTGAGGCAGGAGAATGGCATAAACCCGGAAGGCGGAGCTTGCAGTGAGCTGAGATCCGGCCACTGCACTCCAGCCTGGGTGACAGAGTGAGACTCCGTCTCAACAAAATAAATAAATAAATAAATAAATAAATAAATAAATAAATAAATAAAGACAAGTAGCTGGGTGTGGTGGCACACGTCTGTAATCCCAACTACTCGGGAGCCTGAGGCAGGAGAATTGCTTGAACCCGGGAGGTAGAGGTTGCAGTGAGCCAAGATCATGCCACTGCACTCCAGCCTGGGTGACAGAGCAAGACTCCATCTCAAAAAAAAAAAAAAAGTTATATATATGAATTTTTGTTCATTCGTACTTAAGCAGTGGAGGAAAAGAGTATATATATAGTTTTTTTTTTTTTTAAAGGAGATATCCTACAGATATATCAATAGAGAGATAAAAGAATCTGGAACTTAGAAAAAAGTTCTAACCTAGGAATATAATTTAGGAATCACCAGCATAGAGATGGTACTCAAAGCCAAGGAATGGATGAAATCGCCTAAATAGAGACTAGTGGGAACCCCAGGACTGCCCTTGAAGATTCCAGTATTTATACGGGGTTATGGAGGAGGAACTAACAAAGGCGGCTTAGGAGCAGTAGCTAGAATATAGAAAGAAAATCAAGTGTTGTGTGATTTTCTAAGAAATGAGAGTTTTTCCAGAAAGGGGCAGAGTGGTCAACTGAATCACATGCTACTGAGAGTTTGAGTGAGTTTCAGTTTGGTAACCTAAAGGTTGTAGGTAGCCATGATCAGAGCTATTTCAGTGGCGTGGGAATGGAGATGAGGCTACGGAGACAGCACACATAGACAAACTATGAAGATGAGGAAAAAAATGAGGGAATCACTGGAGAAGGATGTGTGGTTCAGGAAGGAACTTTTTTTTTTTTTTTAAGATAGAAGGTATAAAATCGTATGATGTGCAGTAGGGAGTAAACTAATAACACTACAGAAAGACAGGAAGATCCACGAGTGAAGTACAAAAAGGGTGAGAGGGGATAGGATCCAGGGTACATGTATCGGCCTCTGATAGATGGGTCACTTATTCATTTTACAGATGGGAAGAAAACAGATACAGAACCAGGTAGGTTTGTAAGTTTGGCCATATACTTTACTTGATGTTATCAGCTGAAAATGAAAGGTTTGAGGAGGAAAGAATGGAATATAATAGTCATTGTTGGGGCTACAAGAGAAGTGTCTGAGGGAAACTCAGCAGGCTTGCCAGGCAGGTGATCGTTTAGAGTTACTGTGATTCACTTAAAGGGAAAAGAAGAAATGCCAGTTGTGTGATTTTCTGCCTAGCAGCCTTCGTGCCAGCACAAGGTGAATGGTTGGGTTCGTGCAGAGCTGAGGTTTTGATAAGTGAGTGTGGCAGAGTGGTGCTGAGGGGCAAAGGAGTTGGGGGACTGACTAAAGGGAGGGACTTTTAAGCTGGTTAACGAAGAAAGTGAATTAGAGGAAGCAGATTGAAGGTCTCTGAAGTATACCTGAAACATTTGAGCAAGTGAACTGGAAGCATAGGAGGTAGAGTAGGGGAGTGGGTTGTGGTTTTGAAGTAAGTTTCTGGTGATATTAGTTTCCTGTGACTGTGGGATGTATGGCTGAGGCAGAAGGGAAAGGTGGGACATCGCAAGGGAGTTAAATGGGTCATCCACATGAAAATCACTGAATGTCAGGTATTAGGGAAGAAAGGAAGATTTTGAGCAAAGTGCTGAGAGCTGCTGGTTGACTATAGAAGGACAGTAAAACCAGGTGGCACTGAGCATCAAAGGAGAAAGGATTTTTACCAAAAGGGAAGCATGGGCAAGAATGGTCTAGAAGCAGCAGAGGGGCAGCAAGCTAGGCTCTGACTGCATCTTGTGACACTGTGTATATGGGATGTTTGGGAAAAAATAGCTTCATTTTGGAGAGGCACAAGGAAAGCAGTGTTCTTAAGGGATAGTAAGCTTTCAGAGAAGGTCAGGTAGGAAAGGAAGCAGTCAGAAGTCTGAGGCTGTTCTTATAAGGCTCTAGGAAGGTGGGCACTGCCTGGCACAGTTGCTAGACTGTACTCTTGGCCTGTCACATTAAGTACTTGTTCAATGAATTAATGAATAAAAGAGAAGAGCTTATCTCCTCATACTCAATTTTTAAATTGAAGTAAAATATACATAAAATCTACTTATTTTAACTATTTTTAAATGTTCAGTTCAGTGTGTTAAGTACATTCACATTCACACTGTTGTGCAACCATCACCACTGTTCGTCTCCAGAGCTTTTTCATCTTCCCAAACTGAAACTGCGTACCCATTAAACAATAACTCCTCATTTCCTCCTCTACTCCTCCTGGGAACCATCACTCTACTGCCTCTATGAATTTGACTATTCTAGGTACCTCATATAAGTGGAATCATACATTTGTCCTTTCATGACTGGCTTATTTCACTTAGCATAATGTTCTCAAGTTTCATCCATATTGTACATGTATTAGAATTTCCTTCCTTTTTAAGGCTGAATAATATCCTATTGTATGTAAATACAATGTTTTGTTTATCCATTCACCTGTCAATGGACATTTCTGTTGCTTCCACCTTTGGCTATTGTGAATTACACTGCTATGAATGTGGGTGTGCTAATATCTCTTTAAGACCCTGCTTTCAATTCTTTTGGGTATATACCCAGAAGTGAAATTGCTGTATCATACAGTAATTGTTTACTCTTTTTGATGCCGCCATCCTGTTTTCCACAGTGGGTGCACCATTTTCCATTCCCAACAGTGCACAAAGCTTCTAATTTCTCCATATCCTCTCCAACACCTGTCATTTTATTTTTTATTTTTATAATAAATCTTTGTGGGTGTGAGGTGGTAACTCATCGTAGTTTTGATTTGTATTTTCCTAATGATTAGTGATGTCGAACATCTTTCTCATGTGCTTATTGGTCGTTTGTTTTTCTTTAGAGAAATGACTTTAGTTCTCCGCCTATTTTTTAATGATTATTTTCTTACTGTGGATTTATAGACCCCTTTATCAGAGATATGATTTGCAAGTATTTTCTCCCATTCCATTGGTTGTCTTTTCACTGTTGGTTGTATTGTTTTATGCAGTTTTAAATTTTGATGTGGTCCCATTTATGTATATTTTCTTTTGGTGCCTGTACTTTTGATGTCACATTCAGGAAATCATTGTCAAATCCAAAGTGAGTCTGTCCTTTCCCCTAGAATGGTCTTGAAACCCTTCCATAGATTTATGTTGTCTGCCTTTATGTGAATGGGTTAAACAACTGAGAAATGTACTACAATGTCTTTATCTTTGATCATCCACTTAACATTTATCAAATAAAGATTTGTGTTTCCCTACTTTCCAGTACCTTTTCTCCCTACTCCTGTCACCTCCTTACATCAGTAGTCAGCTTCAAAACTATAACGACTATTTCAGAAGACAAATTTCTAGTTCTAAACTTTATAAACATCAACATACTTCTTCCACTGGCCCTGGTACCAATGTTTGTGCATTTACTGAACCTGCTTTCTGGGTTTCAGAAAACAAGAGTCAGAGTTCAATAATGATTACTGAAATACTCTTCTGAATAGGTCAAAATTTAATTTTTTATTTTTCACAGAACCACATGGGCTTGGGCTTAATTTTTATGATTCCAATAAAATATTTTGGTTGAAAATATGATTTCATATTTGTCATTTTAAGCAGTATTTGTCATTTACACTCTATTTTCTTCTTCATTTAGGGGCCACTGTATTTTGTGTTGCTCCGAATGCAGTATTTCCATTTGAACTGTATAATGAAGAATACTTAGAGCAAAGGGATCTCTATCTAACTCAGTGCCAACAACAGCTGGAACAATTTATTGCCACATATGGACCTGGGACAACTATTTTCTCTAGTGATGAATAAACAATTTGAGGAATTTTTGTTCATTCCTACTTAAGCAGTAGAGAAAAAGTGTGAGTATTTTGAGAGTGACTCTGAAGTAATGCTTTGATAATACTTTGTACAGGAATATATTACAATACTATTTTTAAAAATATAAAATATAGTCCCCTCAAAACTAATTGCTAATATGATAAATACTAATCCAAACCTCTAAAACCAACAGAATTTTAAAACTTAGAACAATGTGGACAATTTAAAGTGATACAGCTGTTAAGGAGAATATTATAAAGAAAAACTGGTTAGCCCAGAATACCAGTGGTGAACAGATAAAAATGTAAAGAATGTTGCAATTTAAGCAGTGTGTAAAATGTCAACCTTTATGTAGTTCACTCTACTGTCACAAGATGGCAATAACTCTTTACCTACAAATTAAAACATTTTTCTTCACTAGTGAACTTGCTAAACTCATGACTAAATATTTTATATAACCCCAAGTTTCAAATGTAAGGCTTTTTCATGCTTTATTACTAGCATGTCCATTACATACTACTGTTTTAGAAGCCCTAAATCTGGAATCAGGAAAAGCCTTGGAAGTTTTCATGTATATGCCAGGTTAAATGAAAAAAATACTTTACACGGAATCAAGGAGCCATTAACTTATAAAGTGGCTCTCTAACCCTAACTGGTTACAAGAAAGGTTCCAAAAGGCAAAGAAACCAACTTGCAAATCTAGTCCTCATTTTTGGAGGGAAGATATCTGCTCTGAAGATAGGGGCATCATGAGAAAACAAATCTACCTTGTAAAATTTACAAATCCTTTTTAGTTCAGTTTCCATAACTTTAATAAAAGATCAGTTCTATTCACAGAAAAGCAAAATGTCATTATCAAATTGCCACTTTATTAACCAAGATGCTATCATGCATCAATTCTTTCAAAATTGGTCCCTTAACAGAGATGCTTTAACTATACAGCTGGACCTCTCATTCTCCACAGGACCCAGAGGAAGTTGTTCAGTATTATTGAATACCTACTAGTAGCAGCGAGAAAACAGTATTAGTTTTCAGAAGCCAAAGGTAGTATTTTTGTTTTCTGAGACGGGGTCTTGCTCTGTCACCCAGGCTGGAGTGCACTGGCACGATCTTGGCTCACTGCAACCTCCACCTCCCAGGTTCAAGCAATTCTCCTGCCTCAGTCTCCCAAGTAGCTGGGATTACAGGTGCACTCCACCATGACCGGCTAATTTTTGCCTTTTTAGTAGAGACAGGGTTTCACCATGTTGGCCAAGCTGGTCTCGAACTCCCGACCTCAGGTGATCTGCCTGCCTTGGCCTCCCACAGTGCTGGGATTACAGGTCTGAGCCAACACACCCAGTGACAAAGGTAGTCTTCAGCAAAATATTTACATATTACAGTTCTATAATGTTAAGACGTTTATTTTGTGCTTCTCAAATACTACATTTCAAATATGTCTGGCTCTCTATGGGGTGAAGGCAAAACACATTCCTATTTTATAAAACTAGGATCCTTTTACAATTGGAAAGTTTAAAAAGTTTTTTAAAAATTTTTTTTGAGACAGGGGCTGTCACCCAGTTTGGAGGGCAGTGGCGCCATCTCAGCTCCCTGCAGCCTTGACCTTGCAAGCAATTCTCCCACCTCAGCCCTCCGAGTAGCTGGGACTACAGGGACATGCTACCACCCTGGGCTAACTTTTGTGTTTTTTTGTAGAGATGGGATTTCGCTATGTTTCTCAGGCTGGTCTCAAGTAATCCTCCCATCTCAGTACCTCAGCTTCCCAAAGTGTTGGGATTACAGGAGTGAGCCACCATGCATGGCACAAAGATGGCTTTTATTTACTTCTCTATATTTATATATACATATTTATATGTAGCTGTCACCCAAACTGTAGCGTACTGATGCAATCTTCATTGCCACCTTAATCTCCCCAGCTCAAAAAACCCAACTTGTCTCAAAGATAGTTACTTCGCCACAAAAAAATTTAAATGTTTAAGTTTCTCATTACAAAGGTTGCATTCACTAGTCTTTTATTGCAGTGCCTAAAGAGTAGAAGTGTATATTCAGAAACAATTATGGGAGGTGATTCATTAATATTAAATATAATGCCAATGGTATTTTAAAGGTTATTGGAGAATTAGAAGGGGGTAGGGTGCGGGATGAAAAATTAATGGGTGCAATGTACACCATTCAGGTAATGGCTGCACAAAAAGCTCAGACTCCAAATTACTTCATATACCTATGCAACAGAACTGCACTTATACCCCCCAAGTCTATACTGAGCAAAGTGACTAAGATGTTGCTATACAGGTTTTATACCATTTATCATATAAAAATTATAACCTTGGTGAAAGGAACTTATAAGCTAGTACTCAACAGGAGAAAAGATTTAGCTCTAAGCCTTCACCCAGATATAAATTCAGCTTTAGAATTCTTGCCAATTTAGTCCTAGACAGATTGGCCTGCCCAGTCATTTCTCTTAACATAGCATATTGCTTAGTTATTACATGCACTAGTATTAGGATGACTTTTTGGTTCACAAAGATGAAAGTAAACTGAATAAAAAAGGTGAAACCTTTATCTGTAAGGGGGAATTTGATTACTATTTGGCATTAAAGAGCTTTAAGATTCCAACCATCTGGTACAACAGCAAACTCTGAAGGGGGAGCCAGACAGGGAACCTAGAGGTACAAGCAATGTCTCCCCAGCTGTCGGCCTCAATGAGAATCACCACCCATAAATAATCTAATTATTCACAAGATGATATAATCTTTCAAATATGTTCAAAACAGGTCTGACTAGTGACTATGAGAATGGAGCTATTTAGAATTGATTTAAAAGAAAACACTTTATTGTTCAGCAATTAAAACAGCCAAATATGTATTTTTCTCCATAATTTATTGTGATGTTATCAACATCAAGTAAAATGCTCATTTTCATCATTTGCTTCTGTTCATGTTTTCTTGAACAAGTCTTCAATTTTCCTTCCAAAATGTTGCATGCCACACCTCCAAAACAAAGTCAGAAACCAACAGTGAAAATCATTCCATACTCAAAGTTCTCATATAACCTCAATATTCACAAGTTGCCCCTCACAAAATTAATGTTGAGAATACCCCACATGCAAAAGCAACTTCAACAAGAATCGGCCCCCACCCTTTGAAGTTTATCAGATACTTTCTGAACTATCAGCAGATATAGTTGCTTGACAAATCACTTACTTGAGGCAACGAAGCAGAAGTATTTTTAAACATGACAGCTAAGACCATTCATCTACAGCAACCTATATGCTAAAAAGAAAGAATATTCACCCTTAATTAAATTATTGCCTTACATACATGTCAGTAATTAATCAATGTACATTACTGGCATCTCAGTCTTAAAATTATTTCTTCAAAGACACCCTCAGCTGGGTAAACGGCAAAAAGTAATTTAAGTCATCACTGTGCCAGCTATTAAACCTATCTGTCAAGAATACATCACATAACTAAAATTAATTAAATTTAGGTACCTCAATACATGACGTGTGATCCTAGTCATTTTTTCACAGCCTTCTACAAGTTTTTGGAAAACATTTGTCATGATGACCTTCATACACCTTCACCGCAAAGGCTTTCTTGCACCTGGAAATTAAATATTACATTTCGAATTCCCATTTTTATTTGCATTTTGTTTGGTATCTTATATGTAGGAATGGTCCAAGAAGAGAATCTCATTCCTTTAGGAACTGTACTTGCAACCTACCTTTCAGACTCCCAACTCACTTTTTAATAAAAAAGTACTATTATTCTAGTACCTGTTTCTGCTTTTTTGATAGTCAATACTGACAAACCCAAACCTCTGTAACTATGTTTGTCTGATTAGCACCTAATAATTCCACAAATTAGCTTATTCCAAACTGGAAACAGGAGCCATTAGCACTGGCAGGAAAACGGTGGAAACATTTTATGATATCCTTCACTGTGGCAGTTTTGACTTTAAGACACAATGGTCATAGTGAGTACACAGCCATTGCTTTTCTGTCTGACAGCTCGACAGGGACGAGCTATGAGCCAGGTTAGATGTATAAAAACTGGCGTGAAGACCTTCACCTAAAAACATTAAAACAGCAAACCTAGCAGTTATAGAGCAGGGATACCTATATTGGCATTTTTACTGGACACATGCCTGTAAAATTAAGTCCCAAGTTAACAAAACACTGCAAAGAACATGGACTGGGGTAAAAAAATCATGTCATACAGCATCCCAGGAGAATACATCATTGAGCCAGGCAGTAATAGGAAATGATTTATTAAGACATACAAGGTTGGACCTTGCAAAACAATCATTTTCATGTGCTGAAATGCTGAAATTTCACACAATCAATATTAGGAATATAAATTACTGGTTTTGAGTAATTAGAAAAATTAACTGAAACAAAAATGTTTCAGTTTAATATTATGATTCACAGGAACTGCAGACAACATGCATAATCCTGTCTTTACAAAACCTAAAAAATGGGCCAGAAACGGTTTCTCACGCCTGTAATCCTAGCACTTTGTGGGGGCTGGGGCGGGTGGATCACCTGAGGTCGGGAGTTCTAGACTAGCCTGGCAAAACCCCGTCTCCACTAAAAATACAAAAATAAACTGGGCGTGAGGGTGGGTGCCTGTAATCCCAGCTACTCGGGAGGCTGAGGAAGGAGAATCGCTTGAACCTAGGAGGTGGAGGCTGCAGAGATCGTGCCACTGCACTCCAGCCTATAGGCGAGACTCCATCTCAAAAAAGCAACAAAAAAACCCAAAGCTATCCACACCACCCCCTCCCCCACAAAAACCAAAAGACTGAGGGGCACAAAATTCCAAATGGTGGGTACCTATGAATAGGAAGCAGGGGAATGTAAACAACAGATACTCCAGTATTGGTAATATCATAGTTCTCAAATGTATCGGTGGATTCTTTTGTATTATGCTTGAGAACTTTCCTGGACTACCAATTTTATCAATTATTTCGTTTGGAAATTTTTAGAAGTCCCAGCACTTACCAGTGAAAACAGAATTCAAGCTACTGAAGCCTCAAAAATAAGAATACCAAAAATATTTCAAGTATAAGCCATGGCATTCGTCCTCTTGACAGTTAACGATTATTTCGCACGAAGCAATGCATTTCAAATTTGAAGAAAAAAAAAACACCTATACCAAGTCTCACTGATGAAATTTTAAAATTTGTTTCTATGGCCGGGCGCGGTGGTTCACGCCTGTAATCCCAGCACTTTAGGAGGCCTAACCGGGTGGATCACGAGGTCAGGAGCTCAAGACCAGCCTGGCCAAGATGGTGAAACCCCGTCTCTACTAGAAATACAAAAATTAGCCGGGCCTGGTGGCAGGCACCTGTAATCCCAACTACTAGGGAGGCTGAGGCAGAAAAACTGCTTGAACCCTGGAGGTGGAGGATTCAGTGAGCCAAGATCCAGTCACTGCACTCCAGCCTGGGCGACAGAACAGACTCTGGCTCAAAAAAAAAAAAAAAAAAAAAAAAAAAAAGTTTCTGAATAGCTAACAAGTTTTTCCAGCCTCCTAGTTGCTGACCGGTTTCTTCTGTATCATGTCCAGAAATACACATCTCCATGTAAATACAAGTATCTCCGTGTGTAGCAGGCATTTAGCCTAACGGCCTTCCATACTTGCACGTGTTGTTCTCCGACCTCTATGCCTTGACTTTAGAGCGTATTACGAAGGAAGGTCCAGGAACAAATACCGACTAGTTTTACGAATGGGTCGAGACTAGTTATGACTCAGTAACCTGCGCTTATTACAATTTCAAAGCCACTCACAAAGTACGGTCAAGTAAGGGTCGTCCTGACAACTAACGGATAATCACCTTCCTATTTATAAAATGCTCCCTTTTAAGGAAAACAAGCTGCCTACTAAGAGCCTGAAACCGCCAAGGCCGCACGCACAACTTAGATGGGGACACAAGAGAGATCTGGCCAACGCCGGGTGGAGCACGAAGCCCCGCGGCGGTCCCTTGCAGGCACCTCCTTAAGTCAGAAGGCCCTTCACCAGTTTCTGAGCAGAGGACAGTGAACCGGCGTTGACGGATAAAGGTCAGCTAGGCCACCCAGGTGGTTACTGACAAAACGCTACTGCGCAGATGGCTTGTGGGGAAAGCTCGTGGGCCTTGGGGGCGCCGGGAGCGTAGCCTTTTGGCCTACGCAGCAGCCGCCCGCTCCGCTGCGCCAGGGAAAGGGACAAGGGCCGCGCTCGGCACCCACATGGCGGAGGAACCCGGCACATAGAGGAGGAGTCCCTAACACCGCGATCACTCTCACCTCGCAGAGCACAGCTACGGGCCCGCAAGCTCCGCCGCCGCCACCACACCAGCATGACAGACGGTTCTTCGCGCTTCCTCCTCCCTCGCCGGTCGCGCGGGAAAGGAAGAGCGACATCGGAGGGCAGCTCTTAGGCACTCCGGTAGCCCCGCCTCTTCCGGTACGCGGCCCCGCCCCTCCCCGGGTGAAAAGCGGTAGTGAGTGCCGGGGCTCTGGGAAGGGGGCGGAGGGGAGATGAGACCTGCACCTCAGCCCTCTTCCCTAGTTGCGCGGTGCGGCGACGCCGTGTGCCGCACAGTAAGTTTATATGGGGGCTTTGTGACTTCCCGCAGGGGCTTTCCAGGCTCAGGAATACCTCTGCTAGAGCTTGTCAATGATTAATCTACCAGTTTGCAGTGGATGCAAACGAGCAGTATATACCCTAAAAGGCCGGGCGCGGTGGCTCAAGCCTGTAATCCCAGCCCTTTGGGAGGCCTAGGCGGGAGGATCACCCGAGGTCGGCAGTTCGAGACCAGCCTGCCCAACATGGTGAAACCCCCATCTCTACAAAAAAAATTGGCCGAGTGTGGTGACGCGTGCCTGTAGTCCCAGATACCCGGGAGGCTGAGGCACGAGAATCGCTTGAACCCAGGCAGCGGAGGTTGCAGTGAGTCAGGATCACGCCACTGCACTCTAGCCTGGGTGAGACTCCGTCTCAAAACAAAAAAACACATATATATAGCATTTGTAAAGCAGTTACCTACCTTGTTTATGAACATGTTATAATTTGCTATTGATTTCCATGTCTTATTACTCCTGTTTTTCTCAATCCTGGCTGCAAAGCACTGGGTTTAATGCTGGAGGAGAAAGATTTATGATCTTGTTGCCAGAAAGAATACACATGAAAGCATATGATTAAACAATTGAATTATTTAAATATAGGTCATCTCTCCTTAATTTTTTTGGCTTTTGTTTTGTTTTGTTTTGAGACGGAGTCTTGCTTTGTCGCCCAGGCTGGAGTGCAGTGGCGCAATATCGGCTCACTGCTAGCTCTGCCTCCCGGGTTCATGCCATTCTCCTGCCTCAGCCTCCGGAGTAGCTGGGACTACAGGTGCCTGCCACCACGCCCGGCTAGTTTTGTTGTTTTTTTAGTAGAGACGGGGTTTCACCGTGTTAGCCAGGATGGTCTTGATCTCCTGACCTCGTGATCCGCCTGCCTCGGCCTCCCAAAATGCTGGGATTACAGATGTGAGCCACCGCGCTCGGCCATTTTTTTTGTTTGTTTTTTGATTGGTTGGTTTTGTTTTTTGAGACAGGGTCTCCCTCTATTGCTCAGCCTGGAGTGCAGTAGTGCGGTCATGGCTCACAGCAGCTTCCATCTTCTAGGATCCTCAAGAGATTCTCCCACCTCAGTCATGGCTCACAGCAGCTTCCATCTTCTAGAATCCTCAAGAGATTCTCCCACCTCAGTCTTGAGTAGCTAAGTGCTCACCACCATGCCCTAATTTTTAAAACATTTTGTAGAGATGCGGGTCTCACTATGTTGGTCTCCAACTCCTGGCCTCAAGCGATCCTCTGGCCTTGGCTTCTCAAAGTGCTGGGATTACAGGCATGAGCCACAGCGCCTGGCCAATCTCTCCTTTAGAAACTGGAAATCTAAGAAACGAATACAAAATCCAGTACAAAATTTCAATTTGCCTCAAGTCACATAGAGTATGAAAATCTTCCCCAGAACGCCCACAGTAGACTTGTCTTCTGGTCTCATTGGCCTTGATTGGGTTACAAGTCCAGGCATTATCAGCTTATAATATGGGAAAGTGGACTCTAACAGAAAGGGAAGGGAGGTGCCTGTTCCGTAGGCTGCTAATAGTGCCTGCACACAGGGGAACCTTAACTTTAAAGTGTGAGGGTATTGCTGTGAATCCATGAGCTCACCTCTCATTACTATTCAAAGTGAGAGAAGATTACAAGGATACGATGAAAGATACAGGAATTCTGACAAAGAATGGATACAGATTTTCAGTTCCACTTCTGTTACAAAAGCAAAAATAGCTTTTCTTTAGTATAGCTTTATTGACATACAAAAACTGCACATATTGAAAATGAAAAATTGGAGAAGTTTTGACATATGCGAAATCATCACCTGTGAAACCATCACCACATTCAAGATAATCAGCATACTCATCATCCCTAAACATTTCTTCATTCCCTAATCCAAAAGTCACCCTCACATCACTCCCCTCAACTGCACCAGGGAACCACTGACTTGTTTTCTGTCATTATAGATCAACTTGCTTTTTCTATAATTTGTTTAAATGAAATCATTCAGAATATACTTTATTTACAGTGTTATTGAGGTATTATTGACATACAAAAAAATTGCACATATTTAATGCATACAATTTGATGGGCCAGGATGCACTGTGTTTTGGTCTGGCTGCTTTCACTCAGCATAATTATTTTCAGATTCATCCATGTGGTTGTGTGTTACAACAGTTAATTCCTTTTTATTGCTGAATGGTATTCCCTTATCTGAGTATACCACAATTTTTTTTTTTTTTCTGTTTTTTTGTTTGCTTGCTTGTTTGTTTGTCTTTGGAGACAGAGTCTTGCTCTGTTGTCCAAGCTGGAATGCAGTGGTAGGATCTTGGCTCACTGCAACCTCTGCCTCCTGGGTTTAAGCAGTTCTCCTGCCTCAGCCTCCCGAGTAGCTGGGACTACAGTCGCCTGCCACCAAGCCTGGCTAATTTTTGTATTTTTAGTAGACATGGGGTTTCACCATGTTGGCTAGGCTGGGCTCAAACTCCTTGCCTCAAGTGATCTGCCTACCTTGGCCTCCGGAAGTGCTGGGATTACAGGTGTAAGCCACTGCACCAGGCTCCTGTCTTCTTCCTCTTCCTCTTCTTCCTTTTCTCCTCCTCTTCTTCCTTCTCTTCTTCTTCCTCCCTCTCTTCTTCCTCCTCCTCCACTTCTTCCTCCTCTTCCTCCTCCTCCTCTTCTTCCTCTTCCTCCTCCTTCTCTTCCTTCTCTTCTTCCTCTTTCCCTCTCTCTTTCTGTTGAAGCCTTTGTATTTCTTCATCTACCGAAGACCTCCTTGACTTCCTCTCTTCTTTGAGTTCATTTCTCGAATTTCCTCTTCCTATGCAAAACTTTTTTTTCCCTATAGTTTCTTGTTGGAAAAATGCAAAGTTTAATGTTCACTACTTTATGTTTTGCTCTTAGTAAAGGGATTTTTGGAATTTAGAACTCCCTTTTCCCTTTCGAGTCTGTCATCTCCAAAAGGGCTTAAGAAAGTTAATCTAGAGACTCAGAGTTGCCTAGAAGCCTTGATTACTAGTGTCCATCATTTCCCATTGTACTTTTAAAATATTGACTTGTGTGTATGGTCAATTGATTTTTGGCATGGGTGCCAATACCATCTATGTGGAAAAGACAAACTTTCCAACAAATGGTGCTGGGAAAACTGGATATCCAATGCAAAAAAATAAAAGAAAATAAGTTGGACCTTTATCTGATATTATATAAAAAAATTAACTCAAAATGAATCAAAGACCTAAATTTAGGAGTTCAAAGTATAAAATTCTAGAAGAAAACATAGGGGACAATCTTCATGACACTGGATCTGGCAGTGATTTTTTGGCTATAACACCGAAAGCACAGGCAACAAAAGGAAAAATAAATTGTACTTCATCAAATTAAAAAATTTTGTGCATCAAGGGATACTGACAAGAGAGTGGCCAGGCTAGTCTCCAACTCCTGGCCTCAAGTGATCCTCTTGCCTTGGCTTCCCAAAGTGCTGGGATTACAGGTATCAGCCACAGCTCCTGGCCAATCTCTCCTTTAAAAACTGGAAATCTCCCCGTCTCTACTAAAAAAATACAAAAAATGAGCTGGGCGAGGTGGCAGGCACCTGTAGTCCCAGCTACTCGGAAGGCTGAGGCAGGAGAATGGCGTAAACCTGGGAGGCGGAGCTTGCAGTGAGCTGAGATCCGGTCACTGCACTCCAGCCTGGGTGACAGAGCGAGACTCCGTCTCAAAACAAACAAACAAACAACAACAACAACAACAACAAAAACTGGAAATCTAAGAAACAAATACAAAATCCAGTATGAAATTTCAATTTGCCTTAAATAACACAGGGTATGAATATCTAAGCCTAGCAAAACAAATTGTAATTTTTGGTCTTTATAGATTCCAAATATTTTCTCCTAATCTGTGGATGGTTTGTATTTAATAACACTGAACCATACACTTAAAATTGGTTAAGATAGTAAATTTTGTTACATGTATTTTACTATAATAAACAATGTTTTTCTTTTCTTTTCTTTTTTTTTTTTTTGAGATGGAGTCTCACTCTGTCGCCCAGGCTGGTGTGATCTCAGCTCACTGCAAGCTCCACCTCCTGGATTCAAGCAATTCTCCTGCCTCAGCCTCCTGAGTAGCCGGCTTTACAGGTGCCTGCCACCAATGCCTGGCTAATTTTTGTATTTTTAGTAGACACAGGATTTCACCATGTTGGCCAGGCTGGTCTCAAACTCCTGACCTCAAGTGATCCACCCACCTCAGCCTCCCAAAGTGCTGGAATTACAGGTGTGAGCCACCACATCTGGCCTACAATTAATAATTTTTTAAAAGACATTTTAAAAAGGAAACCTATCTTCACATGGCCTATCTCATTTTCTGCTTCTCCTTTCTGGTGATGCTACAGTCATCATGGCCTACTCTTAGTTCTTGGAACATGTCAGATAATTTTCACATCCCAAGGCCTTTACTGTTGCCTGAAATTCTCTTGTCCCAGATTTTTTAATAGCTGATTTCTTTTCTTTTTTTGACCTCAGTTTTAATGTCAACTTTTCAGAGAGGCCACATTTCCCCCACCTGTCTAAAGTGGGCCAACTCCAACATATCTCCCTTTTTATTTCCTTCATTAACACTTAGCATAGGCCAGGCGTAGTGGCTCATGCCTGTAATCCCAGCACTCTGGGAGGCCAAGGCGGGTGGATCACCTGAGGTCGGGAGTTCGAGACCATGCTGACCAACATGGAGAAACCTTGTCTCTACTAAAAATACAAAAATTTAGCGGGGCGTGGTGGTGCATGCCTGTAATTCCAGCTACTCAGGAGGCTGAGGCAGGAGAATTGCTTGAACCACTGCACTCCAGCCTGGGCAACAAGAGTGAAACTCCGTCTCAAAAAAAAAACAAAAAACCACTTAGCATAATCTGCAATTTTCTTGTTTATTTACTTACGTACTTTCACACTCTCACTGCATATAAATCCTGTGAGAGGAAAGTTCTTGTCTTATTCACCTTTTTATTCCTGGCACCTAATAGAGTCCCTAGCACTTAATAAATATTTGTTGAATGAATAAATAAATGAATCACACATATGTGCTGATTTGGAAAAATTGTCAAGATATTTAAAAATTTTAAAGCAAGGTGCAGAAGGTATTTGGAAAGACTGCATTTTTGGTTAGATTTAAAAAATGCAGGACGGGAGGGAAGATCACCTGAGTCTAGGAGTTCAAGACCAGCTGAGCAAAATAAGGAGACCCCATATCTACAAAAAATTAAAAAATGATCTGGGTGTGGTAGTACATGCCTGGTGGTATAGTCGCAGCTACACCAGAGGCTGAGGTGGGAAGATAGCTTGAACCCAGAACACTGAGGCTGCAGTGAATCTGATCTCACCACTGCACTCCAGCCTTGGTGACAGAGTGAGACCCTGACGCAAAAAAAAAAAAAAAGAATAAAAGAAGCATATATGTGATTGTTAATGCATAGGACTTTTTGTTAAGAGACTACAAAAGCACCTGTTTGTGACTGGGCATGGTGGCTCACACCTGTAATCCCAACACTTTTGGAAGCCAAGACCGGTGGATTGCTCAAGCCCAGGAGTTCCAGACCAGCCTGGGCAACATTGTGAAACCCCGTCTCTACAAAAAAATACAAAAAACTTTGCCAGGCGTGGTGGCGCGTGCCTGTAGTCCCAGCTACTTGGAAGGCTGAGGCACGAGAATCACTTGAGCCCAGGAGGTGGAGGTTGCACTGAGCTGAGATCGCACCACTGAGGCAGGAGACAAAAAATCTTGTCCCAGATTTTTTAATAGCTGATTTCTTTTCTTTTTTTGACCTCAGTTTTAATGTCAACTTTTCAGAGAGGCCACATTTCCCCCACCTGTCTAAAGTGGGCCAACTCCAACATATCTCCCACCCAGTACTCCAGACTGGGTGACAGACCAATACTCTGTCTCAAAAAAACAAGAAAACAAAAAAGAACCTGTTTGTAATTTTATAGTGAATGCCTCTAGGAATGAAACTAGAGTTTGTGGGTAAAGTGATCTTCTTATTTTTTAATATATCATTCTTTCCTATTTGGATTTTTACTATGCATATGCATTGATTTTGTCATTAAATTAAATTGAAAAAAATACTATTAAAGTATTTTCTCTGCAGGGTGCAAAACTAGACCATTTCTAAGATTTGGCCCATCAGCCCATTATTTCTTCATCCTGAGTGGCATTATAAAAAGGGTTCAGTATTTTCCAGCAATGAGTGCATCCCTGGGTGTCACTGGTCTCTAAGTTGCTGAAATGAGCTAATGCTGACAGTTACAAATACAACTAAAACCACTTCAAGGGGAAAATTTCATGGTTTAAATGTGATATAGTTTATCAAAAGTAACGTTTAAAAAAGAGCGCTTCTTTAATGATATAATCATGATTACCTTATGAAGTTTACGTTGTGTAGACATACATGTCGATTCAGGGACATATAGGATATTATTTTTTATGGGCTGTCATAATCTATAGTCTGCACTTACATATGTGAATCTCATTAGTAACTTAATACATTTGGCCCTTGGCCCTTTTTTATATTAGTGAATGATTTAGAGAACCTCCCATGTCCCCTAGATGTTTGCAGCAGAAAATGGGGTTGGAACTGGTAGGAAGTTGGCTGTAATAACTATATCCTTGTGCTTTTCCTTGCTCAATAGTAAGCATGTCAAAATAGAGTTAATGCAAGAGAAATGTAAATGACCCTAGTCATAAATGCATGACTTTTCTATATAAGATTCTTTTACCTCAAGCAGAATTATTTCTAAACATAATATTGACATTGAGATAATCATAGTATTTATACCTCTCGTCAAGGTTAAAGTTCCAAATCTGTGGAAAAATACATTAAATTGTCAGAAACTAGGGCACTGATCTAAATGAAAATTGATTCTTAAACAGTTGAAATATATGAACTTTACTGAGATAATTTTGGTGAAAATTAACTAAATTACTTATTATTTCTGCCAGGATCCAAAATAATGAGGTAGTCACAGTGGCTTTAATTGTCAATGTGAGACACTAGTGTTTTCCTTTTCTGTTTAAACATTTAAATTTTATGTTAAGAGTAAACTTTGCAAATAACTACTTAAATACTACAAATTCTGAATGCAAAGGAATGTTTTAAAATTA
Organism: Piliocolobus tephrosceles; assembly: GCF_002776525.5. NCBI lineage: Eukaryota > Metazoa > Chordata > Mammalia > Primates > Cercopithecidae > Piliocolobus > Piliocolobus tephrosceles. Next base: position 67,965,363 of record NC_045440.1, read on the forward strand.
TTCAAGCTGGCCAGTGAGACCTGATGGGAAGTCTGCTAGGGGACTTGAGGGAAGGTTTTCTTCTGTGATGAAGAGACACATACGAGAAGAAATGCCTCTTCTTCCCCGGATATTCTTATCTAGACACTGAAAGAACACCTGACCCTGCTGCAAATGTCTTGTTAAGTGAGGGGGAGGGGAGTTTATCTGAGATGGCAAAGTGGAAAAGAGAAGGAGCCCAGCAACATAAAGACATCTAATAGTCACCAAATTAAATAGAATGAACTAGCCAGGGAGCCACTCCAGCGTAGGCTTCTTGTTAACGTAAAAGAATTTTTTTTAACTCTTAAGAAAGTATTCAAGAATGATTACACAGAGAGTCCAGAATGTGGAAGTAATTGAAACATTCAAACTAAGGTTAAATTATGTTATTCACACTTCAGGGATAATATAATATAAATTATGTCCTGAAATTAACATCCCATTAAAGCTTTCAACAAATTACCATAAGGAATCAGCAACCCTTTTCTCAAATTTTACCAGTTTCACTTTATTTTTGAGACGGAGTCTCGCTCTGTCCCCCGGGCTGGAATGCAATGGCGCAATCTCAGCTCGCTGCAAGCTCCACCCCCCAGGTTCAAGCAATTCTTCTGCCTCAGCCTCCCAAGTAGCTGGGACTACAGGGTTGTGCCACCATGGCCAGCTAATTTTTGTATTTTTAGTAGAGGTGGGCTTTCACTCTGTTGGCCAGGTTGGTTTCGAACTCCTTACCTCATGATCTGCCCACCTTAGCCTCCCAAAGTGTTGGGATTACAGGCATGAGCCACGCGCCTGGCCACCATCTCACTAGGGACAGTAAGTATGCTGTTCTCGAAAGTCTCCAAGGGAAAAAATAATGATTGACAAGGAAGATATTAACTGGAAGGAACAGTTAACTAGAGGGCATAATGTTGCAATTGCAGCCATGTAGAAAACTGATTTGAATATCCTTCGTGTGTATTTACATACGTGTTCTTGTGTGTTACATATGTATATGTCAGAGATTCCTGTGCCCCAAAAGACAAAAGTCACCTTTCAGAGAGTGTCATCCTTCTGTGTATATGAGTCCTCTCCCAGGAACCTGGAAACTTTGGTCCACTGCTGAGGTTATACATGGTCGTGGGCTCCCTACCCCCTTGATAACCACAGAGGACACAAAAACGGCAAGGCCCTATTTAAAGAAAAGAAAATGAATGACTATCTTCCATTTTGCAACAGCCATCATACATAAATCTTGTAGTTCTTCAAAAAAAAAAACATTTTCTCATGTGGATAAGCCTTTACTCTCTGGCTAGGTGCTATACCTCATCTACCGCCTCCACCCCACCGAGGTGGGATATCTTGGAGCAGTGGTGCTTAGAGATCATAAGTGGATTCAAAGACTCCCTGATTTGTTTATGATGGGTTAAGTAAGTGAAGCTTTGTCTAAAAACTTGGGGTCACCAGAAAGGAAGTTACAGTCTGGCCCATGGGCATGACTTCCTCCAGGCCCCTCAGGAAGAAATTTAGAACAACGAACGGAGGTCAGATTTCAGTCCTCAGTTCCCCTGCATCTGAGGTCTACATGCCAGCAGATCCACCTGGGGGGGGTCCAGGTTTCTGAAAACAACTCAGATACATGTGCTAAGATGTTGAGACCTGTAATTCCAGCTACTTGAGAGGCTGAAGATGGAGGATCGCCTGGGCCCAGGAGGTCGAGGCTGCAGTGAGCCCTGATAGTGCCACTGCACAAAGTGAGACTCTTTGCACAAAGTGAGCTACCATGCCCGGCCGACTCTTTGTGTATTTAAAAATTGATCTAGGGGATACTAATCTTTTTTCTTTCTTTCTTTTTGTTTTTATGGAGACTCACTCTGTCACCCAGGCTGGAATGCAGTGGTGTGATCTCAGCTCATTGTAACCTCTGCCTCCTGGGTTCAAGAGATTCAGCAATTCTAATGCCTCAGCCTCCCAAGTAGCTGGGATTACATGCGCCCACCACCACACCCAGCTAGTTTTTATATTTTTAGTAGAGACGGGATTTCACCATGTTGGCCAGGATGGTCTCCAACTCCTGATCTCAAGTAATCCACCCACCTCGGCCTCCCAAAGTGCTGAGATTACAGGCGTGAGCCACCGTGCCCAGCCTAGAAGGTTCTTTTCATCCCTTTTTGCCTTCCCTGATCTCTTACAACTGAGTTAGGTGCCCCTGGCAGACACTTTTTGTTTTGTCTTTAGAAATGGGTTCTCACTTTGTTGCCCAGGCTGGATTCAAACTTCTGGGCTCAAGATCCTCCTGTTTCAGCCTCCCTCACATTCGGTCCATAGCATCCAGAAATAATGTTTAACCAGTGATCTGAGCATCCCTTGGCCCAGTCAATTTAACACAAAAAACTAACCATCATGTATGTCTAGCAAAGGCAGCATGCTTCCAGAGTCAGTCACTGTAGGGCAGCTTCCCGTTTGGCAAGCTGAGTTCAGGTCATGACAGAAGTAACAACTACCTTGGCAGCCCAGTTCCATGGAATGCATTTAGAAATTATTACTATAAATCCAGCCCAGGTTAGTTTCATCTCATAATTCTGTAAGTCACTAATAACCTATAAACTTCTCCCTTCCCTTCCCTTCCTTTCCCTTCCCTTCCCTTCCTTTCCCTTCCCTTCCCTTCCTTTCCCTTCTCTTCCCTTCCCTGCCCTGCCCTGCCCTCCCCTTCCCTCCCCTCTCCTCCCCTCCCCTCTCTCTCTCTCTTTCTCTCTCTCTTTTTCCCTCCCTCCCTCCTTTCGTTCCTTCCTTCTCTTTCTCTCTCCTTTTCTTTCCTTTTTTTTTTTTTGAGACAGGGTCTTGCTCTGTCACCCAGGCTGCAGTGTAGTGGCTCAATCACAGCTCACTGCAGCCTTGCCACCCTGGTAAGACCCTTTCTTTTTAAACTAGCTAAAGCAGATACTGCAGCCAAACTGATATACCTTCCTTACACGTGGGGGTGACTTTATGACCCAGTTCTGGCAATAAAATATAAGTGGAAGCAGCCAGGCACGGTGGCTCACGCCTGTAATCCCAGCACTTTGGTAGGTGGAGGCGAGCAGATCACGAGGTCAGGAGATCAGACCATCCTGGCTAACACAGTGAAACCCCGTCTCTACTAAAAATACAAAAAATTAGCCAGGCGTGGTGGCAGGCGCCTGTAGTCCCAGCTACTCGGGAGGTTGAGGCAGGAGAATGGCGTGAACCTGGGAGGCGGAGCTTGCAGTGAGCAGAGATTGAGCCACTGCACTCCAGCCTGGGCAACAGAGCGAGACTCCATCTCTCTATATATATATATATTTGTGGACCAACCGATGATTGATGAACAAAGGCACTGAAGCATGAAATAGCTGTGTGTGTGTGTGTGCATGTGTTTACTAATAATTAAAATGTAAAATAGGAAGTGGTGGAGGGCAGTGACATAGGAAGAGGGTTCATAAATCAAGTTAAGGGGTTAGACTTCATCCTTAGATCATGGGATACCACTGAAGGGATTTGAGCAAGTATGTTACATCCTCAGGTTTGCATTTTTTGATAGGTTACTTGGGTGCAGCCAATACTGAAGGCTGGGAAAACAGTCAAGGCTACAAATTATAAGGTAAAAATGATGAATACCTGCAATAATTATTCTTACATATGTTTACAAATGTAAGAATATCAGTAGGGATTTTGTTTTTTGTTTTTTTTGAGAGGGAGTCTTGCTCTGCTGCCCAGGCTGGAGTGCAGTGGCTCAGTCTCGGCTCAGTGCAACCTCCACCTCCCCAGGTTCAAGCGATTCTCCTGCCTCAGCCTCTTGAGTAGCTGAAATTACAGGCTCCCGCCACCATGCCCAGCTAATTTTTTGTATTTTTAGTAGAGACGGGGTTTCACTGTGTTAGCCAGGCTGGTCTCGAACTCCTGACCTCATGATCCACCCACCTCAGCCTCTCAAAGTGCTAGGATTACAGGTGTGAGCCACTGCACCCAGCCTGGTAGGGAAATTTTTTAACATGGCATTGCTAAGTCAGAGTGTGTACACTTACAATAGTGGGAGATACTGTCAAATTACATTTAAAAGAGCTTATACTCCCAACAGTACAAAAGTCCTCATTTCCTCACCTGCACTAATGATGAGTATTTTTTGTTTGTATCATTGACAGGTGAAATATGTTCTTCCATAGCTTTTTAAATGTGTATTTCTTAATTATGCCTGAACTTGTGTATCTTTTCATAAATATCCCTCCCTCCCTCCCTCCCCCCTTCCCTCCCTCCCTCCCCCCCTTCCCTCCCTCCCTCCCTCCTTCCCTCCTTCCTTCCTGCCTTCCTTCCTTCCTTCCTTCCTTCCTCAGATTCTCATTCTATCACCCAGGCTGAAGTGCAGCGGGACAATCTCAGCTCACTGCAACCTCCTCCCCATGGGTTCAAGTGATTCTCTTGCCTCAGCCTGCCGAGTAGCTGGGATTACAGAAGCCTGCCAACATTCATGGCTAATTTTTGTATTTTCAGTAGGGACGGGGGTCCTTGTTGGCCATGTTGGTCACGAACTCCTGACCTCAAGTGATCTGCCCACCTCAGCCTCCCAAAGTGCTGGGACTACAGGCGTGAGCCACCATGCCCGGCCCTGTTTGGTTTTTCTATGAACTGCTGCTGTTTCTTACCATTTGTGGAAGTTTTTCTTTTTTCTTTTTATTTTTTGGTGAGGGAGGAGGGACAGTCTCGCTCTGTCGCCTAGGCTGGAGTGCAGTGGCTCGATCTTGGCTCCAGTTTGTGCAAGCTTCTACTAAGTTGTTGGTGTTTTGCTTTTTTGAAATCTGAGAACTGATTTTATGTAAAGAGATTCACTGCTTTATCATGTGCTGTGATTTTTTCCTCTGGCTTGTGTTTTGTCTTTTGACCTTGTCTTTTGTTTTGTGAATTTATTTTTATGTAGTCAAAATTAGCCATCTTTCCCTTTAAGGCAGCTTGCGGGTTTTTGTGTCATGTTTCACCTTGCATGTTTAACTCTTCATCGAATGGAGATGATGAGCCAGGGAGGACACACCTGGCTTGCACTGGGCTGCCTACACGTACTTTCTCAGCTATTATTTCATATCAACTTTGTGAGCTAAGGGGAAGAAGGCAAAAGGCAAGAGAAATGTATTGAGAACAAACCCTATACCAAGTGCTTACCACAGTGAGAGACCTGTAGCAAAGGACAGTGTTTTCCAACCAAACTAGGGGTGCAAACTCAAGTACTTTAAGCATCCAGGCAGTAACGGAACAGGTAGTCTAGGAAAGGAACCAGGCTCTCAGAGCCATACTGCCTGGGCCTGAATCTGGGCTCTGATTAGCTGGACAATGCCGGGCAAGTTTCTTAGACTCTTTCCTAATGCATTTGCAAAGGTCCAGGAAGGTCCTCAGTATCACCACAGTCATTTTGGTGTGTTCTAAACTATATATAAGGTCAAATAAGTTGGAATACCGAGCAATTAGGTTGTAAATTATTGATGCAGATAGTTCATCTCTACTATATAATTGGGCTAAAATGTCCATACCATGACTGGAATGTGAGGAAGATAACGTAGCTTTATGTCCTGTATCATCTTGTTCTAGAATCCCCACTCCTTAAGAGGAAAACCACCTGCCAAACAGATCCCTTTTGATGTTAGTCTCTGTTCATTAAATATTCAGCCAAGTAAAAGATGAAGCTCTATCAGTGCTGTTTATACTCAATGGGCTTCCTGCCTGCCCTTCTCCAGCCATCCCTAGATGGCTTCAGGGAGCAGTTGTGAATCAAAAGGACATGGAGGGAGGGACTGCAGGCTCCCATGCTGACTGTCCTCTGGGTCTAGACTGCAGTGACATAGTGTCTGTCACCACGTGGTCCCTCAGGGTCATGCTGGCACCCACTGCTGAGATCCTGTATCCTGCTTACAATCTCCCCTTTTGGGGGCCATGTACTCTGTGGCCTCCTGTGTTCTGGCATCCTGGCCTGAGTACTCTCAGCAGCTCGTGACCTGTGGCAGCCTGCAGTGTGGGGCTGCCCTCAGGACCCTCCCTCAGCCATTGCTCATCTTGCCTGCCTGGGGTGTGGCTCTGGACAGAATCCAGAGCTTTGTCAGGCTTTGTCTAGAGAACTGTGGCAAGGTCAGCCCTTGTCTCCAATTCCTCACTGCCCCACGCTTCCCTATTCTTCCCAAGGTGGACACCAGTGGAGGTTGACACCTCCACTATCTCTCAGTGCTTTGGCCTCCCTTCCCTGTTAGCACCTTTAGTAAAACTCCATTTATAGACCTCCAATCTTGGCGCTTATACACAGAGGGCAGCTTTTGGAACTTAGAATTCGATTTTCTCTCTTCATAAAGTATGAAATTTAAGTCTATTATCTTGCTTGCTAGAGACTCTCAAACTTATTTTTGCATTTTCATTTCTTTTTTGTTGAGATGGAGTTTTGCTCTCATCACCCAGGCTGGAGGGCAATGGTGCTATCTCTACTCACTGCAACCTCTGCCTCCTGGGTTCAAGTGATTCTCCAGCCTCAGTCTCCCAAGTAGCTGGGATTACAGGCACCTGCCACCACTCCCAGGTAATTCTTGTATTTTTAGTAGAGATGGGGTTTCACCATGTTTGCCAGGCTGGTTTCGAACTCCTGACCGTAGGTGATCCATCCACTTTGGCCTCCCAAAGTACTGGGATTACAGGCATGAGCCACTGCGCCCAGTCTATTTTTGTATTTTCAAAGGCATACGGTGACTTCGCCTTTGGCCCTTAAGTCAATGAGTTAGGGACGCTGAGGGCCACAGATCGGTTTAGTAATTAAAAATATATTATCTCGGCTGGGCGCGGTGGCTCAAGCCTGTAATCCCAGCACTTTGGGAGGCCGAGACGGGCGGATCACGAGGTCAGGAGATCGAGACCATCCTGGCTAACACGGTGAAACCCCGTCTCTACTAAAAAAAAAAATACAAAAAACTAGCCGGGTGAGGTGGCGGGCGCCTGTAGTCCCAGCTACTTGGGAGGCTGAGGCAGGAGAATGGCGTAAACCCGGGAGGCGGAGCTTGCAGTGAGCTGAGATCCAGCCACTGCACTCCAGCCTGGGCGACAGAGCAAGACTCCGTCTCAAAAAAATATATATATATTTTTTCTCCTCTCTCCTCTAAACTGCTATATGCCCTAAGGACATTTACTTACATGAGAGTCCCTAACTCAGCCTGTAATCCCAGCACTTTGGGAGGCCAAGGTATGTGGATCACTTGAGGTCAGGAGTTTGAGACCAGGCTGGCCAACATGGTGAAACCCCATTTCTATTAATAGGACAAAAATTAGCCAGGTTTGGTGGTGTGTGCTTGTAATCCCACTACTCAGGAGGCTGAGCAGGAGAATAACTTTAACCTGGGAGGCAGAGGTTGCAGTGAACCCAGATTGTGCCACTGCACTTCAGCCTGGGTGACAGAGTAAAACTGTTTCTCAAAAAAAAAAAAAAAGTCCCCAACTCATCACCTATTAAGAAGTAGAAACTAAGTCTTTTGGTAGGATCTATTTCTTCTTCCACCCCTTCTTACCTCCCCTTTTCCTCTTCCTCAAGTTTGATTAAACCTCTATCTTGAAAAATAAGCTCCTACCTCCCACCACTGAACCATACTGTCCATTCCGGCAAGAAGCTCTACTTCCTGTCAACAAAGAAAAGGAATGTGCTAATGTAAGCAAAGTGTGTATCCCTAGAGTGGCCACAAGTCTGGGTGGGGCTCGCATAGGTTAGGGGAAGAGGAGAAACCAGTAGTCATTGCTTACGGCAAGTTTTCTGCCTTCTGTTAAGCCAGTTCCGCTACCACCATCACCCTAGACATTGTCCAGTGTCCAGTCTCTGGCACTGGCTGACTGGAGAGGAAAATAGACCACCTGGGCCCAGTCTTCATTACAGCAGGTGTGGCTGCTCTCTGGACCTCTCAGACCGAGTGTGGCTCAACACTGGTAGCTTTTGTTGTTCTGGTTTGGTTCTAAAGTCAGGTCTCCTCTTTGAGTCAGTCTCTCCTGTGTGTCCCTATAACCACACACCTATAGCAGGACTGGACACTGGTGGAACCGGCCTCTTCTTTCTAAATGGGGGATCTGAAAATAGCTTCGCACCTTTCCTCCTCTCTTGACTTGCTTGCCTCTGCCATTGCATACTATTATTTTTACTTGATTGTAGCCCATGTTTCAAGATGACTCTGGTACCGGGTCTTATGGCCGCAAGGTGGTACAGATGTTCTACATACAGAGTAGGGACAATCTTGCCTATGCCTACTTTTTAAAAATACAGCTTAATTAAAAAATTTTTTTTTCTCCTGAGACAGGGTCTTACTGTCTCCTAGGCTGGAGTACAGTGGCACAATGTTGGCTCACTGCAGCCTCCACCTCCTGGGCTCAAGCAATCCTTCTACCTTAGTCTCCTGAGTAGCTGGGACCACAGGCACATGCCACCATGCCCGGCTAATTTTTAAATTTTTTTGTAGAGATGGGTTCTTGCTACATTGCCCAGGCTGGTCTTGAACTCTTGGCCTCAAGTGATCCTTCTGTCTCAGCCTCCCAAAGTGCTGGGATTATAGGCACTGCACCTGGCCTTAAAAAATTTTTTGTTCCACATCATATATCCATCTACATAAACAATTAAGCTACCTTGACCAGGCACAGTGGTTCACGCCTGTACTTCCAGCACTTTCGGAGACTGAGGCGAGCAGAACACTTGGGGTCAGGAGTTCAAGACCAGTTTGGCCAACATGGTGAAACCCTATCTCTACTAAAAACACAAAAATTAGCTGAGCATGGTGGCGGATGTCTGTAGTCCCAGCCACTCAGGAGGCTGAAGCAAAAGAATCGCTTGAACCCGGGAGGTGGAGGTTGCAATGAGCCGAGATGGTACCATTGCACTCCAGCCTGGGCAACAGAGGGAAACTCTGTCTCAAAAAAACAAACAAACAAACAAAAAAAGCCAGAGTTAAGCTACTTTATAATAGCACACATTTAACATTTTTAAGTTAGTGATTTCAGAGTCTATCTGAAAGTAAAAATGGTTACAATAAATTTTTCTTTAGATGTCACATTGCTTGAAATGGCCCCCAGTTTCTAATGGCTAAAAAAAATGGAGATGAGTGATTAAAGTTCATCCCCAGGACATATTTCTTGGCCCTGGGAGGGCAGGAATGCATGAAATAATTAAGTAACATTCATATGCACAAGAAATGACTACTGACATAATCTTTAATAGTTAGGATTATTCTTCAGTTTATTATTTAAAACCTTATGACAGCTAAAATGCTAAGGTATAATTTATAATGAAAGCATTTGAGTGATTGAGGTATATTTCACTGAGCTGGTTTGTCCTATGAGTTGAAATTAAGACTTGTATAAACATAAAAAGGGAAACCTTTCCCAGATTTATGTAGTTAGCTAAGAATACTTAATGTCCCTCACTCCCAACTGTGCTGCAGTGCCATCTGTGCAGTGCTCAGAGTCTAAAGGCAGCAAATCTACAGGATTTAAGGAACATTTATTTTTCAGTACAACAGCTGCCTATAAGATCACCAGCTAGCATTACATAACAAAAGTACATATTATCTTTGAGATACACAACTTTACAGTATTTTCCTAGTGCTTTTAAAATTTTACAATCTTAGCTTTTGAGTTCTTTTAAAATGACAATAACAAAAACAAAATGAAAAAATCAAAAGTGCATGCATCAGAGAAAAACAGCAATACTATACTGTGTCTTACACCATCTGGGAAATTAGGTAACAATCACATCCTCTAGCCATAATAGGCTGGAGTGCAGTGGCATGATCATGGCTCACTGCAGCCTCAATCTCCTAGGCTCAGGCAATCCTCTCACCTCAGCCTCCTGAGTAGCTGGTACTACAGGCACACACACCAAGCCCTGCTAATTTTTTTGTATTTTTAGTAGAGAAGGGAAGGGTTTCACCATGTTGCCCAGGCTGGTCTTGAACTTCTGACCTCAAGTGATCCTCCCACCCTGGCTTCCCAAAGTGCTGGGATTACAGGCATGAGCCACCTTGCCTGGCCACCAGCAATGATTTAAAAAAACTCGGCTGGACGTGGTGGCTGACGCCTGTAATCCCAGCACTTTGAGAGGCCGAGGTGAGTGGGAGATTGAGACCACCCTGGCTAACATGGTGACACACCGTCTCTACTAAAAATACAAAAAAATCAGCCGGGAGTGGTGGGCAGGCACCTGTAGTCCCAGCTATTTGGGAGGCTGATGCAGGAGAATGGCGTGAGCCTGGGAGGCGGAGCTTGCAGTGAGCCAAGATTGCGCCACCGCACTCCAGCCTGGGCGACACAGCGAGACTCTGTCTCAAAAAACAAAACAAAACAAAAAACAAACACACAAAATCATTAATTTGTCACCAGATTAAGACAGAATCTGCTAGTGCTAGAGGAGTCAAAGTTCATAGCTTTTCAAATAAAATACACAATTGATATAATTTGTAGTAACCCACACGTAAAAAGAAAAGAGCATTTAGATTAAGCCATCTCTCAAAATATCTACTATATAAATTGAGATCAGAAGCAGTCTGATTTGTGGTTTCTTCTCCCTGCCAGCTAATAATAACAATACGATTATACATAGAGCCAACAAGCCACTTGTCTTATCGTGTCATGATAACAAATATAAATCATGTGTTCATTTCTAAGTGAATCATGTTGGCTGGCCACTGTAAAGAGATGTTCTGTATATATTAGATTTTTTCCTCAGCGGTGGCTCATGCCTGTAATCTCAGTTGTTTGGGAGGCTGAGGTGGGTGGATCACATGAGGCCAGGAGTTTGAGAACAGCTGGGGTCACATGGCAAAACCCCATCTCTACCCAAAATAAAAAAATTAGCTGGGAATGCTGGCGCACCTCTGTAATCCCAGCTACTCGGGAGGCTGAGGCAGGAGAATCGCTTGAACCTGGGAGGTGGAGGTTGTAGTGAGCTGAGATCTCACCACTGCACTCCAGCCTGGGCAGCAGAATGAGATTCCATCTCGAAAAACAACAGAGGCTGGGCGCTGTAGCTTGAGCCTGTAATCCCAGCACTTTGGGAGGCCAAGGCAGGCGGATCACTTGAGGTCAGGAATTCGAGACCAGCCTGGCCAACATGTTGAAACCCTGTCTCCTACTAAAAATACAAAAGTTAAGTGGGCATGGTGGTACATGCCTGTAGTCCCACTTACTCAGGAGGCTGAGAGGCACGAGAATTGCTTGAACCCAAGAGGTGGAGGTTGCAGTGAATGGAGATTGTGCCACTGCACTCTAGCCTGGGAAACAGTGAGATTCTGTCTCAAAAAAAAAAAAAAGAAGACAGCATGGTAAAAAAGAAGCTAACACCAAGCAGGCATCTATCACCTAAAAAGATTTTCAAAAGTACCTTCCGTGTTTGTTAAATATCCAAAGAGAGAAGCGCAAATTTAACAGACTAATTTTCAAATTAGTACTTTATTTTTATAATACCTCTTATCATGACCATTCACCATTAAAGAATTAAAACAGCATGTTCCTTTGAATCTTTGAGTGAAAATATGCAATTTCTCCTCTGTAATTTTCCAACCTACCAAAACCTATCATCATATCTAGCAATTTAATAAAATGTTATGAAAATCTGTAACAAATACACTTCTTTGGCATTAAAACAACTTATAACTGGATGAGAAGAATTAAAAAGTAATACCATCAAAGGCAAAGCTCTACTAACTATTTAACAGGATGACTTAGAAGTCTAATTATTCAACACATAGTTTTTTCCCCAGTTAAATGCTTTAAAAACTAGCCAAACTAATAAATCTTAAGAATTATTAGCAAGAAAACCATTTTTCCGAAATTCTTGCTGTTAAATTTAGTGTTTACAATTCAGTTTGGGGTAACTTTAAAGAAGTTTTGATTTCATTCCTTAGGATAAAGATTCTTTTTAGCACTTCTTATGTCAATAACTTATAATAGTGAATGGCTGAATCCAAATCTCATTTTACTTTTTATTTTTCCATGTTATATGAGTAGGTAAATATGTTTACAAATATTTAAATATACAAGTACTTTTCTATTAATATGTAGAGAACTTTTATTATATATCTTTCTTGCAAAAAGATATGCTTCTGTCACATTATGAGTATATTCACATTAAAACAATAAAACTAGGCCAGGCATGGTGGCTCTTGCCTATAATCCCAACACTTTGGGAGGTGAGGCGGGAGGGTTTTTTGAGCCAGGATTTCAAGACTAGCCTAGGCAACACAGTGAGACCCCATCTATACAAAAAATAAAAGAATTAGCCAGGTGTGGTGACATGCACCTACATTGTGAACTCTGCTGTCCGCTGACACCTGGTCTTCTGTTCACACTGGACTGCAGGGATTCCCAGTGCCTTCCACAAGTTGCAAACACAGTAAGATACAGAATAACCCTCTAGGAAGATTGGCCAAACCCTGTCCTCTGAGCAAACCATTTCTAATACTCCAAACAAGTTTTCTAAGAGGGAAAAATAACTACTTATTGAATTTATTGCATCTTCATATTACTGCAACAGTTTTCTTCAACTGAAGTGGCATCTTAGACCAACTTAAGCACAGTATGGTTTTCACAAAAAAGGAATACTGGTATATTATAAACACAGATTTTATCTTTTTAAACTAGGAAGTCTGCACTAATAGATATGAACTTTTCTGTTTGTAATAGATACACTATAGCAATGTGTGCATTCTTTAGCTACATACACAATTGTTTGCTTTCATGTGACTTCTTTTTTCTAATAATTTATCTTGCACTATATAGTAGTGACTCTCACACTGAACAGATAAGCTTTGTGTTTTATATAACACTGATTATTTCATTCCACATTTAGACAGATAAACCTGAACATCCAACTATGGGTTCACATGTAAACTTTCAGAAATTTTGTTATGTCTCACATAATAAATATAGAATTATGTCATAGTATTTAAAAACAATAGCCACCACTTCTACCAGCCCCCACCAGGGGACGGCCTAAGGCTGTGAGTCTGTTGGAGTGTTGTCATTATTTGTTTTTTCTCCAGAAACAGAATGCTTCAGAAACTGACCAGTAGCACCGATGTACAATCTTGATCGCATGGGCCATTTCTGAAAAAGATTATTTCAACAAGAATTCAAAAGTTAATATCTGTGACATATATTAACGTGGTCTACAATGTTAAAGATTGCAAACAGCCCAATGCAAATGCAATATTATGTAGCTAATAACAATTATAAGTATGAAGTACAAGGAACAACATGAAAAAATGTTTATTAATGCTCACAGTAAAAAACAAAAATATACTCAGACTTTGATTAAAATTTTAGAAGTAATATGTGTGCTTATGGATAAGAACTGCAAGAAATCATGAAAAATAAATATAGTTAAAGTGTAGAAAAATATATCTGCCTGTAATGTTTTAATTTCAAACTAAACCTAAAACAAAATTAAGCCCAAAACTAGATCCTTGGCTTTAAAAATATTTTTAAAAGTCCCAATTTTAGTATATGTGCTGCCGAAGTGAGCACTATATTTTAAAAAGTTCTACATGGTATTATGTGTCTACACGTATCAAAGGACCACAGTGAAAAGTGTCAACTATCTATACATGTTCTTTTTTTTTTTTTTTTGAGACGGAGTCTTGCTCTGTCACCCACCCAGGCTGGAGTGCAGTGGCACGATCTCAGTTCACTGCAACCTCCATCTCCTGGGTTCAAGCGATTCTCCTGCCTCAGCCTCCTGAGCAGCTAGGATTATAGGCACCTACTACCACGCCTGGCTAATTTTTGTATTTTTAGCAGAGACAGGGTTTTACCACATTGGCCAGACTGGTCTTGAACTCCTGACCTCAAGAGATCACCTGCCTCAGCCTCCCAAAGTGCTGGGATTACAGGCATGAGCCACCAAGCCCAGCCCCATCTATGCATCTTATCTAGCTAAAAACAGTATCTAGAAGTCATAAATATTAGAATATTTGGTATTATACTAAGAGAACATCCCGATTAAATGTCTGTCTGTATTGACATCATCTAGCTCTAACCTTTTGGTAATCATCACATTTGAATTACTGATGGTGATTTTTCTAAATTCATCTTTATGATGGGCAATCTCTCAAACAATATAATTTATTGCCAGACAGACATAATGATGAAAAAACATATTACATGAGTAGTTCTTTCAGAATAAAACTCTTTTTGGAAGGAGGCAGGTGTCATATAATCAGTTAAGTTCTAAGATCCTTAGAATACTACTTTTGTTTTTTTAATACAGAGATGGACTTAAAAAAAAAAAAAAAAAAAAGCAACTCCTAAAGGTCAGCAATCTGGTCCCATACTCTCCAGGGAGCAAGTGCTGCCTTATGTAAGCAGGCTACCTATCTTCATCAGCGAACACACACAGGCCAACTGCTAGTTACATAGCACCATAATATGTTTTTAAATGCCTGGCAGATAATCCACAGTGCTCAAATAGAGGTACAATTATTAACACGCCAAAGAACATTAAGAGCTCTGGGTTCGCAACCCAAGTTGCATATGAGACTCACCCAGAGAGCTTTAAATAAATACTGATGGCCAAGTCACACCCCAGAACAATTAAGTCAGAATGGACTATTAATTCTGTTACAGAGTTAAAAGAATGTAAGTTGAGTTAGATCTTAGATGGAATAATATAAACTCTCATTGCACTTGTGAGCACAGTTATTTTCACCTAAACTTGGACTCCAAATGTAAAACATAGCCATAAAGAATAAGTGGGCATGTGATACTATCTGGAAAGTTTTGTTCTGTGGCAACCAACCAAAGTCCTAATTTTTACTTTTTTATTTTGTTATATTATTATTTATGAGACAGGGTCTCATTCTGCTGCACAAGCTGGAGTGGCAGTGGTGTGATCATGGCTCACTGCAGCCTAAACCTGCTGGGCTCATGCAATCTTCCTGCCTCAGCTTCCTGAGTTAGGACTACAGGTGCCTGCCACCACGCTGGGCTAATTAAAAACTTGTTTTTTTGTTTGTTTATTTATTTGTTTTTGCAGAGGCAGAGTCTCACTATGTTGCTTTGAGTTCGAGGGTGGTCTTGAACTACTGGGCTCAAGTGATCCTCCTGCCTCAGCCTCCCAAAGTGCTGGGATTATAGGGGTGAGCCACCATGCCTGGACTCAATTTTTAAAAATAATACATATGCATTCCTATACATCCTAGGTGTATCATTGTCAGTGGTCCTATTCTTGGGATCTTTTACAAAGATAAACTAATGTGTTTTTTATGTTTATTTTTTTTGAGACGGAGTCTTGCTCTGTCACCCAGGCTGGAGTGCAGTGGCGTGATCTTGGCTCACTGCAACCTCGGCCTCCAGGGTTCAAGTGATTCTCCTGCCTTAGCCTCCCAAGTAGCTGGGATTACAGGCATGTGCCACCATGCCCAGCTAATTTTTGTATTTTTAGTAGACATGGGGTTTTGCCATGTTGGCCAGGCTGGTCTCGAACTCCTGACCTCAAGTGATCTACCTACCTCAGCCTCCCAAAGTGCTGGGATTACAGTGTAAGCCACCGTGCCCAGCCAAACTAATATGCTTTAGAAACTGGAGTGAGGTTTATCTGATGTATCAAGATCTGGCATTGTTATATCAGATTAAAGTCCTTCATTATACTGAAGTTCCCAGTGCTGTAGTGTTTGTGTCCCTCCAAAATGCACATGTTGAAGCTCTTACCTCCAAGGTGATGGGATTTAGAGACAAGGCCTTTGGGAGGTAAAAAGAGTTAGATTAGGTCATGAGGGACTAATACCCATTTAAGAAGAGGAAAATCGGGCCAGGGCAGTGGCTCATGCCTGTAAGCCTAGCACTTTGGGAGACTGAGGCGGGCGGATCATGCGGTCAAGAGATCAAGACCATCCTGGGCAACATGGGAATCGCTTCAACCCAGGAAGTAGAGGTTGCAGTGAGTAGAGATGGCACCACCACACTCCAGCCTGACGACAGAGCAAGAGCAAGACTCCGTCTCAAAAAAAAAAAAAAAAGAAAAAAAAGGTTGGATGCGGTGGCTCATGCCTGTAATCCCAGTACTTTGGGAGGCTGAGGTGGGTGGATCACCTGAGGTCAGGGGTTCAAGACCAGCCTGGCCAACATGGTGAAACCCCGTCGCTACCAAAAATACAAATATTAGCTGGGCGTGGTGGTGGGTGTCTGTAATCCCAGCTACTTGGGAGGCTGAGGCAGAAAAATCACTTGAACCCAGGGGGCAGAGGTTGCAGTGAGCCGAGATTGCACCACTGCACTCCAGCCTGGGTGACAGAACGAGACTCTATCTCAAAAAACAACAACAACAAAAAGCACTTAGTTTAAATAAGTGACTCAAAAATAACAAAACTCATTGTTTACCTATCATAGACAATGATTATAAAATAAGGGGCACGATAATAAAGTCATTTGTGTTCTTCTGCCAATGTAGAGATCTGAAATATATTCCTGTTTCTTAGACAATCACTGCCTTTTGGGCAGCTGATGCTGATGGAAATAAATTGCTCATACCCCACAGGGATTAAAAACTGCCATTTCAGGCTATGCACCAAGTTCCCAGTCTCTTAAACTTCCAGTTTCATTTGAGATGTTTGTTCTTTTTTTTTGAGACAGGGTCGTGCTCAGTTGCCCAGGCATGCAGTGGTGCAATGTAGCCACAATCTCTTGGGCTCAAGCAATCCTCTTGCATAAGCCTCCCCAGTAGCTGGGACTACAGGTGCACACACCACAGCCACCTAATTTTTAAAATTCTTAGTAGAGAGGAAGTCTTGCTATGAAATGCTCTTAATGTAAATCCCCAACAGTGGTAATGTGCTAACAATACTGATAATAAGGACTTGTGATTCAAAATAATGACCTTGAAATATTTGTTAAAAAGCTTTGATCATCAGGGTAAGACCTAACACTATGTTGTAAGGCAGAAAAATGAAGTTATTTTAGGACACTTTTTACTAAACAATAGTTTATAATGAGCCTTTAGTTAACCATAAAAGTACAAATAGGATATTTTAATTTCTTTCACATTAATCAAAGGTAGACAATGTTTAAACATTTTGGTAGTGTCTGTAAAATAATGTGTTAACAGTTAACAGGCAGTTTCAATTATGTACATAACAGCTCTTTCCTCTGAACTTCCGTAGCACATAATTATAGTTCTTTTATGGAAAATGTAACATTCTCCCTTCCAGTACTGTTGTTTCTTTGTTGTTGTCTCAATAATATGTTCATACAGGAAAGGGACTGATTCTTATTGTGTTCACTCCCCTAAAATAGTGCTTTGCATACAGTAAGAATTCAATAAATGTTTGATTTTAAAATATGCTTGATTTTAGTCACTTGTTCAAGCAACATTAATTTCATTTAAAAAAATCTTTGGCTTTGTATCATCTCTAGAGTTGTCTTTTAAAATATTCAATTAAAACAATCAATATTTACAAATAAAAACTTATGATTATAAAAACATTTGGTACATGAATCAAGTGCAAAAAGACGCTTGCTATGCTTATTGTTACATGGAAATGACGCTTCTAACATTATTCATTCAAAAAAAGCATTCCAAGAAAAAATAAGATGAAAAGCATCTTGACTTCTCATTCTGAATTATATCTCCCATAAAGTATTTAACAGATGCTCTTTGTATTACAATCTACTTAATGTTAAAATAAACTTCCTTAGAGTATAGGCAAATGTCAAGTCAAAAGAAATCTAATATTAATGATATATCCAAATAGCAATCTAATGAACACGGTAATACAGAACCCCTTAATAATGACTTTTCTGCTGAGATTATAAACTTACAAATGAGATAAGGTATATCATAATTATAAATAATATTTCATGTCTTCATATTTAATATTGAAATGATTTAAGTCTATCATTATGATTATATTTGCAAAGTAAATTTTGTTAAAACTTACCACAGAATTGTAAGTTCAGTTAATATCAGAGGGTGTGCTTTACCATACTAAATAATTTATTGAACACTGATATACTTAAAGCTAAGTCTTAAGTATTAACTTTGCATTTGTGTGTGTGTGTGTGTGTGTGTGCGTGTGCACGCGTGTGGCCAAATATTTCAGGGTGATGAAGCCAAAACTCTGAAAATTTAGGTTTAGCAAATAATGAGATGATGCATTTGGAACAGAAAGATTAGTGTAAGGTTTCAAAACAATCAAATTTAGAAGAAGAGGATGATGCAAAAACCGACTACTGCAATAGGTAACGAAGCATAATCATATATACCATGTTAAGTAAAAATTTTACCTATATGTAAAGAAATTACGCAAAATGGATTCTCTTGTCTAATTTTGTACATTACAGACTTTGAATTTAGTAATCAATTCACTCAACACACATGCCAATCTATTGCGAACGTATTTAAAAACACTGTAGTTTTTTCTAATACTTTTGGTAGCTGTCAAGTATATGATATTTAACCTTTATTTAAACGGACTGAAATTTTACTCCATAGAGATGCAGAACGATCTCATTTGTTCTTACTAGTTTTACCAAAAAATTTCAACAGTGTTTTCCTAGAATCACTTAGGGCCATTACTCCAGTGAAATCTTTCAAATATCCCCTAAAAATCAATGAAAGCGTAATTATGTAAATAAAAGATGCTTAAAAACTCTCAGAGGGTCATAATACAACTCAGATATTAAACATTATCAGGATGTGCAACCAAGCCCCCATTTCTCACCTTGGAAGGCACACAAATCCTTCAGAGGCATCCTGTAAGGGGCCTGCGAGACTCTTACTCAAGCCACCCCGGCTTTAAACGCCTCACCCGCCACCTGCGAACGGCGAAGGAGCAGCCTCTCGCGGCGAGGACCTTGCCACCAGTACCCTCGCAGGCCGAGGTCGTTCTCCCGGTCGGCTTCCCGTCTCACCCGAAAAGGTATGAGAGCATCTACCCAAGACAGTGACTGGCAGGGCGGATCAAGGTGTCCTGGTCTTGGCCCCAGCCCCGCGGTGCGCCCCCGCCCGCTTACCTTGACCGGGTGCAGGTAGCCATCGCCGCGCAGGGCGCCCAACCCGGGGTCCGCCGCCGCCGCCTCGGCGTCGTCCTGAAGGCTGCGGGTGAGGTGCGCGATGTAGGTGGTGGCCAGCAGCAGCACGTCCAACTTGGACAGCTTGGTGTCGGGCGGCACTGACGGCAGCGTGCGCTGCAGCTCCAGGAAGGCGTGCCGCAGGGTCTGCACCCGGCTGCGCTCCCGTGCTGCATTCGCCGCCGCCGGCCGCCCGCTCCCGGAACGCGCACCGCCCCCGGGGCCCGTCGGCCCCGGCCCGGTCAGCCGGGTACTCGAGTCGCGGATGGCGGCGGCCAGGGGCGCGGGCTCTGCGCTGACGCTGAGAGGGCTGCCCGCGGGGCGGTCGCGGTCCATGGCAGCTTCCCGCGCCGCGCGCGCTGCAAAGGACAGAAGGTGCGGTGAGGCCGGGGGGTGGTCTGGCTTAACCCGAGTGGCGCAGCCCCCTGGTTCTCCCCGTGCGCCCACTAGCAGCCCAACGGGGCTGAGGGCGCTCTAAAGCGAGCTCGTTTTGCCTGGGGAGCGTTTGGCCTCCCGACGTCTGGGGCGAATTGCGGGGCTCCGGAGTTCTTGGGCTTCCTAGAAGGATGAAGGGAGGCGCGGTGCCGGCTTTGCTTTTCAGGGGCAAATTAAGCGAAACGTCTACTCTACCCAGGAAGAAAGATTTCGGAAGCTCAGCTCGGGATCGGCACTCGTTCGCGATTCGGCGACTTTAGCCAATCCGGCGCGCACGAGAGGTGGCGCGGCTCCTCCTCGCCGACGCCGCGGAAAACCACGGCTCACCAGCCGCCCTCGGCCTTTCACGCCAGGGGGGATTTCTGCCCGAGGAGTGGGGGACCTTTAGCCTCACCTCGGAGTAATCACCCGCCACCGTTCCAAGCCCAGGAGCCACACAGTACGCGTCTGACGGGCCCCTCACCTTTCCTGGAGCAGCTGAGTGGAGCTCCGCTCTGCCGTGCGGCGGGAGAGGGGCGTGGAGCAGGGCCTGTGTGGCTAGGACCGCACTGGTCACTCCATCCTCGTCCGGCCGAAGCCCAAATCGACGGCTGCTTCCAACTCACGCTGGCCGTGACTTTTATGCGGGCGCCCCGCGGCTCCGGCCGGCTACGGCAGGTCGGGCGGAGGGCCTGACCCACCCGAGGGGCTACACCAGGTGCTGAAGCGGCTTAGAGGGTCATTAATCAAACCGCCCGGTGGGGCAGGCTCAGGGGGCGGGGCGTCCTCCTGGCCCCGCCGGACGCCCCGCCCCTCGGTTCAGCGCCTCACTCTGCTTTTCCAGAGGCGCCTCGCTGAGGGCGGTGTGTGGAGAGTCTCGGGTGTCGGCTGCCGGCTGCGGTGGGGCAGGGCTGGAGGCCGCGGGTGAGGCCTGTGGTTAACCTCGCGCTGCCGAGGTCCTACCTCCTCGGGTCCTGTCTGATTCCAGGCCGCTTCCTGCTGAGGCGGGAACGTTGCCGTTTGGTTGAGCGTGTCTTTTAGGCTCTGTGAGGAAAAGTCGAGCGCGCCACATCGAGGCGCTAGCCGTTTATTCTACCACAAGGTAAAAGATTCATACTGTCCTAGTTACCCTAAAGCTGGGAGATACACTGCACTTCCTAGCAGACTCCGAATGCTCCCGCTGTCTGTAATTCTTTAAGAAATTCCCAGAGCAGGCAGCCCTTGGATCGTGGGCGCTTCTCCCCGGGGACGCGGACCTTGCTGACTGCCCCCGCCGCCCCCGCGGGGGCCACCACTCTTTAATTATTTGGACATTCTTTTCTGGTTTTGCTCTTGTGGACCCACGGGAAGCGTGACTTGCAGCGAGGCAGGACCCGATCCCAGCCTTCTTTAGAAAGCGGGCACTGCGCCCCAAGGCCTGTTCAGAGTCTCCCCAGAAAGCCATGGGCCCCCGGCCGCCCCAATCCGCAGCGGTTTCTGCAGGTCCTGGACCCGTCGCCTTCGTAGGTGAAATCTGAGTACTTTCCAACAACATAATTAGAACACACTCGAAACAATGCCTGCAATTCGCAGAGTAGGATATTTTCTGTTTTTGTGTTTGAGACAGGGTCTCTGTCGCCCAGGCTGGAGTGCAGTAGTGCCATCTCGGCTCACCTCAGCCTCCAACTTTCGGGCTCAAGCCAAGAGCACGATATTTTCTTATATTCTTTGGGGTCAATCGGAATATCAAATTTAAAATGTCACTGAAGAAACCGCGCTCTTGGATATGCACCATCATTTAATACTTTCCAGTAGATTTCTAAGTTGGAACTACTGTAACCAAGTCGTCAGCAGTCCTGGTGGCACTATTTGGATGTACTGGTCCACAAATTAAGTACATTAGTGAGTCAGAATGGTACTTAGGCTTTCATCTCAATTCCCACCCACTAACTGTAATTAGATTTACACTTTAGAAAGAAGCACACCAAAATTCTATTGATTCAAAAAGAGGTTTGGTGCGGTGGCTCATGTCTGTAGTCCCAGCTACCCCGAAGGCTGAGACGGGAGGATCTCGTGAGCCCAGGAGGTTGAGGCTGCAGTGAGCTGTGATCGCGCCATTGAAGGGGCTTCTATTGCTGAATGAAAAAGTACATATTTTCCCAGTAAATTGTATGTAATGAGGAATAAAGCAACTAGATCCCTGAATTCACAGGTGGAAAGCAGTATTTCAGATTCTATAAAGCAGCAAATCAAACAATAACTTAAACGTTTTTCTATGTGAGGTACCATAAAGCTACAAACCCACAAAAGATATTGTTGCCTAGTCCTATAAGGTTAAAAACAAAATCAAACATTTCCTGTCACTTGAGGCTGAATTTACTCATTTTCTGCAAACAAATTTTCTTTTTCTTTGGGGTTATGGAAAAGGTGAGGTTCATGCACATCATTTTTTGTCAGCAAGCTTTCAGATTGCTTCAAAGAGAGATTCCTGTATTTATAGAGAGGGGAAAAAAGCATTAAATTAAAACAATGAAAGTATCCCCAAAAGGTAGCAAACATATAGAATCTAGGGCAAAATAACAATATTAAAGGCTAATGATTAGTCACCAAACTGTGTGACTCTTGTTGGGCTTTAAAAAGGAAGCAGAAAAAAACATTTTCCTCTTGATGTAGCGAAGAATGTAAAAAATCTGTGATTTGTGAGAGGTATGGAAATAATATTAGAGGAAAGGTGGACCAGGTCTAAGATGAGGCAAATTTGAGGTGTCTGGGGCTTCTTATATTTTGCACCCAGATTGTCCTTATAATGCAATATAATCACACATATCAATTTATTCCATATTGTTTTTAATATATAAATGTTTTATATGTATATAAAACAGTAGATTAATTGGTACTTTTTTCACCCTTCAACTATTTCCCTCATTATTTAAATTGTAATTCACATAGTTAAATTCACCCTTTTCAGTGTAAATTCACCCAGTTCAGCAAGCTTTCATAAACATATGTCTTATAACCATCAATGCAATAAAGATATAGAACATTAATTCTCCAAAATTATCTTGTGCTGACACTTTGCAGTCCACCCTTTCTCCCACCTCCAGTTTCTGGCAACTGCTAATCTGTTTTCTGTCTCTGTAGTTTGCCTTTGCTAGAAAGTCATACAAATAGAAGCATATTATATAGTATGTAACCTTTTGAGTCTGGTTTCTTTCACTTAGCATAATGCTTTTGAGATCCATGTTGTTGAGTATATCACTAGTTCATTCCTTTGTATTGCTGAATAGTATTCCATTGTATGGATGTACCACAGTTTGTTTATCCATTCCTCAGATGAAAACCTTTGGAACTGCAGTGAGTTGAGATTGCGCCACTGCACTCCAGCCTGGGCGACAGAATGAGACTCTGTCTAAAAAAAAAAAAAAAAAAAAAAAAAAACCTTTGGATTGTTTCCAGGTTTTGGTGATTATGAATAATATTATAAATGTTCAGGTACAGGTTTTTGTGAGTATACGTTTTCATTTCACTTGGGAAAATAACCAGGAGTGAACCACTAGCTGCTAGATGTGTTAAATATATGTTTACCTTTTTTTTGTTTTTTTGTTTTTGGAGGAGGCTCTCATTCTGTCACCCAGGCTGGAGTGCAGTGGTGCGATCATAGCTCACTGTAGGCTTGAACTCCGGGGCTCAAGTGATCCTCCAAGTGATCCTCCCACCCTAGCCTCCCAAGTAGCTGTAACTACAAGCATGTACCACCATGCCCAGCTTAATGTTATAAGAATATGTCAAACTGTCTGGGTACAGTGGTTCACATCTGCAATCCCAGCACTTTGGGAGGCTGAGGTGGGAGGATTGTTTAAGTATAAGAGTTTGAGACCAGCCTGGACAGTATAGTGAAATCCTGTCTGTACAAAAAAGTTTAAAAAATTACATGGGCGTGGTGGAACACGCCTGTAGTCTCAGCTACTCAGAAAGCTGGGGCAGGAGGATTGCTTGAACACAGAAGGTTGAGGCTGCAGTGAGCTGTGTTTGAGCCACTGCACTCCAGCCTGGGCAACAAAGTGAGACCCTGTCTCTCAAAAGATAAATACATAAATAAAATAATGTTAAACTACTGTCCAAAGTGTCTGTACTATTTTTGCATTCCAGCCAGTAGTACACGAGAGTTCCAGCTGCTCCATATCCTCGCCAGCATTACCAGCTTTTGTTTTTTCTTTTTATCCATTCTAGTAGATGCATTTTTTAAGAAAAAATTAAATATTTAAAAATCAGATGATTTCGTAATCAAGATATCTCACTTGCCAGCTAGTGTGATGCATGTCCATCTGGCCACACCATTGTGGAGCTGAATAGCTACAGTTGCCTTTAGTTGGGCATGTGCTTTCCAGTTCACCTTAGTCACCTCCTCACCTGTTCTCATTTATTAACTTCCTGTTCCTAAGGGTGGTTTTGTTTGAGAGTCCCCAGCAGAGTACTTGAGAGGTTGGCTATTGGAGTCAGTGAGCTGTGTTCAAGTCCTAGCTCTGCTCATGGCAATTGTGTGACCTTGGGTCCTTCTGATTGTACCTCTCCAAGCCTCATTTTCCCATCTATAAAATAGGGCTTATAGTATTCTTAAAAGACTTCCACTGTCTTTTAAAATTTGTTTGGATGGGCTGGGCGCCGTGGTTCACGCCTGTAATCCCAGCACTTTGGGAGGCCCAGACGGGCGGATCACGAGATCAGGAGAGAGAGACCATCCTGGCTAACACGGTGAAACCCTGTCTCTACTAAAAATACAAAAAATTAGCCGTCTTGGTGGCCGGTGCCTGTAGTCCTAGCTACTCGGGAGGCTGAGGCAGGAGAATGGCGTGAACCCTGGAGGTGGAGCTTGCAGTGAGCCGAGATTGCGCCACTGCATTCCAGCCTGGGCGACAGAGCGAGACTCTGTCTCCAAAAGATAAAAATAAATTAAAAAATAAATAAATAAAAATTTGTTTGGATAATGAAGCGTCAGCTTTCAAAATATAGGCATTTTAAAATGGAAAATAATTCTTTTGAATTAGGTCTTATATAACTCTTGTTCACAGAGTAAACCATTGACAGAAGTCACAAAAACTAGCTTGTTTTAACTAAAACTAGTCTGTTTTAACTAAAAAAAGTTTTTGTTTTTTGAGATAAGGTCTTGCTCTGTCGCCCAGTC
Organism: Piliocolobus tephrosceles; assembly: GCF_002776525.5. Lineage (NCBI taxonomy): Eukaryota > Metazoa > Chordata > Mammalia > Primates > Cercopithecidae > Piliocolobus > Piliocolobus tephrosceles. The sequence continues at coordinate 67,990,003 of NC_045440.1, forward strand.
TGGAGTGCAGTGGCACAATTGCGACTCACTGCAGTCTCAACCTCCTGGGCTCAAGCAATTCTCTCACCTTAGCCTCCCAAGTAGCTGGGACTACAGAGAGGTGTTACTACACCTGAATTTTTTTTTTTATGGAGATGAGGTCTCACTATGTTGCCCAGGCTGGTTTCGAACTCCTGGCCTCAAGCAATCCTCTCTCCTTCCTCAGCTTCCCAAAGTGCTGGAATTATAGGCATGAGCCACCTCACCCAGCCTAAAAAAACTATATTGCTTACCACTATTGTGCTTTTTTTGGGAAGGAGGGGAGTATCTTAATTTCAAAATGGTTCTTTGAAAACTGCAAATCCAAATATTAACATTATACCTACATTACTGACACACATAAGCTTATTTTTGCATATAAATTAAAGACTGTTATGTTTAACAAAGCAAAATTTGCAAGTGAGTTTATATAACATAATTCCAGAGTTTTGTGACTAAAAGTATCTGAGTTTTAAAAATTCTTTCCTAAGTACATAGATCTGTTGTTACAACTGTTCAAACAACCTTAACAGTGGTGAAGGAAGGTTGTTTTGACTGTTATTCAAGTTCACTTTTTAATTCAAAGAAATCTAACGCTTCCATATTCTAACAAAGGGTACTAGGTATTTTATAAATAGTTAATATACAGTGAATATTTCCTGTGAATTATGGGCCCCAGTGATTGTATTCCTTAAAGGTATCTGAAATTAAGGGCATTTTTACCCAGCTAGAAAGTTATTATTTTTACATTAACAAAAGAGATGGATTGACTTTATTAACATTGCTTGGGTTTGAAAGATAGTTAAATAATCAAGTAACAATTTGTTTTTTATTGTATGGTGCTACAGAGTATTTTCAGTGGATTTTATATGCAATATATAAATGTATTTAATGTCTATTTTAAAATTACTAAGGCTCAAGCACCTCGTAGCATGTTTGCAGAGAGGAAACATCTGTCAGAAGTATTTACTGTGACAAACACAGAAAGAAGCAATAATGTGTACCTTTTTGTTTGTTTAATACCATATTTTAAAAAATTGAACAGTGAAGGCATTTGTTCAGAATCAGCCTTTAAATAAAAAATAGTTTTGACCTAATCGTTAATTAAAGTATACATTGATAGTATCAAGTTCAGTTTGAGGGTCAAAAACAACGTCAATGAGTCTGACTTTTTCCTCCCAGTAGGGAAAGGAGGCTTGTATAAATATACATGAGCACAGATTGCATGCATTTATAAAAGAAGTGGAAAACATTCCCCTGTCTCTGGACAGATGTTGCTTCACTGGCTCCACATACGATACAGGCACAGCCCCCAGTGTGTAGAACCCTAAAGGAGTGTGGGGCACATACCTTCAGCTTTTTGGAAGGTGCACTGTAAGCTTCTTTCCACCTCTGAGCAGGCTCCCCACCTTGAATATTAAATATAGAGTGTAGGGACACGTCTGCTGATGCCAGCTCATTCTTTCCCTTAAAGTAATTAAGGCAAGGGGTAGTTTTAATCAATGTTCTAGAAACTAAAAATCTGTTCTTTGTGTTTGGGCTGAGTATTTTGTTTTTAACACTTTACTGACCTTCTAGCTTTATTTTCATTATCTCCTAGATTTATGTTATATTACTAAAATTAGCAAAAGGCATGCCCTGATAATCTATATCCAGGGTTTGATGAAACTGTAATATATTTGATTACCTTTTATTAAAGAGAGGTAGAACTGATAATCTCATTTAATACAGATTAAATCTTTTGATATAGTAAAACAATATTTTGGCATACCTAAGGTGAAATTATTGCCTGAGGAAATAATAAGCATTTAAACATTTATTTAATGCTTTTGCACAGGATAAAATTGAAGACTCAGGATTGAACATAATTGGCTTCACTTGATGGTGGCTGAGGCAGGATATTCTTATGTTCTCACAGAACCCTTCTGGTTTGCTGGCTTCATTTAGGACAGCCTATCTTTGCAGTACATAGTAGTTTGTATTTTTAAAAATGCATTTAGTTCTGTATTTAGTGTTCATAGTTAGGAAAATGAGGGTAGAGTGATTTGATGTTTTATCAGTGCAGTCCTAGTAACTTGAGCTTTGCTTGGGGCTATAGAGTATGTGGAATGGGCCACAGCTCACTATTGATCTAACAACGTACGTGGCAATGTATATAATTCATCAACATTGTTTTCTGATGCTGTGTCATTTTTATTGTTTTATTTTCTTCCTTGATGATATACTCGCAAGGTTTTTCAAAATGCTTGGCAAAGAAACAAAACTTAAGAGCACTGTTGTGGAATTGATAACAGTTGTGTAAACCTTTAAGAAACTATTGTGCTATGGACAAGTAGGCAGTGGTTTGGTGGTAATGACAATGGACATAAGCAGTAAATATCTCACATAGCTCCTGTTTTATTGTGAATGGAGAGGAAGCAAGACCAAAACGAGGACTCCCTGCGTATCCTTTCACTTCTTCCCCAAATAAAGCATTTTCCATACCCACCGACCTTCTCTCTCCTAAGACTGCATCCCAGCAAGCCTGAGCCACTCTGCAGGGAATAGGGGTAGGACAGTGCAGCAGTAATGTTCACAGGGCTTCTTGAAGTGGGCTATACTAGGCAATTCTAAATCATCATCCCTTGATGGGACCCTGCAAAGAGGGTCTCATGATAAGCCCACTTGACCTTCAGTAGGCAGTTCTGGGAAAAGGAAAACGATTCCAAAGTATGTCCCCTGGCTCTGTTTACTTTCTCAATGAAATATGCTATTGGCCTTTAGTATATTGCAATCACTAATCTGATGTGGTTGGAAGGATCAATAGAGCAATCATTGTATTGATTATAAATGAAAAAATAAGTTTAATGCAAAATGTATAAGATGTATTAGGATCTGGTTTTTAAAGCCCATAGCATTTATCACACTATAGAGTAGTTATACCATATTTGACTCCCCAGCTTGTTTGTGGCAAAATATTTGAGATCAGGATTATCTCATTATCTCAAAACAGGATTATCAGAATACAAAAACTCAAGTGAGTTTTTATATTCAGTGTTGCCCAGTATATGGCAGATGTCTCATGTTTTACATATAAATGAAGTTACTTTCTGGTATGGATATTTATTTATTTAATTTATTGAGATGGGGTCCCACTCTGTTGCCCAGGCTGGAGTGCAGTGGAGTGATCTCAGCTCATTGCAGCCTCTGTCTCCCAGGCTCAAGTGACCCTCCCACTTCAGCCTCCCAAGTTGCTGGGACTATAGGCACGTACCACCATGTCCAGCTGATTTTTGTTTTTTTTTTTTTTTGTAGAGAAGGGGTTTCTCCTTGTTGGCCAGGCTGGTCTTGAACTCCTGGACTAAAATGATCTGCCCACCTAAGCCTCCCAAAATGCTGGGATTACAGGCGTAAACAACTGTCCCCAGCTCTGGTTTATTTTTCCATCAAAGCAATACCTTTTTTAAACCAAAAAGCACATTTTTCCTCATCAGGAGAAACTTCTGTCTCCTTCAGAGACAACAGCTTAAAAATCTGGTTTGTAGAAGTGGTGAAGGTAGCCTAATTCTGTAGTCCTCTGGACTTTCTGCAACCATATGCTGTGCAGTCGCCCACCCACTGGTCATCAGCTAGGCCTCAGGCTCCTTTGACAGATTCCCTGATCATTGTCTTTACCTACCGCCTCTGGGACTTTTCTGAGTCCCCTACCTTACCTCAGTGAGTGTATCCAGTCTAACTGCCAAGTCTTCTGAAAACACCCCTTCCCACTGTAACTCTCTGACTGTTTGGGCAGATCAACAATGAACCTTTTTTTTTCTTTCTTTCTATGTTTGGCCAAAAAAAGATTGAGAACAAAGAACTAGGAGACAGATTGGATGGCCTCTGTTCCTCTTTGTTTACTGTGAAGATGTCTCCTCCCCACCAAAAAGATAAAGTCACATAAATATTTGAAAGAACCTACCCCATCTCTTCAATAATTTTAGTGTAATCTTCTCGGGAACTTTCTGGAGATGCATTTCCGTTTACAGGGTATCTCTGTATTTCAGAGAAAAAGACTAATTTTGGCTTACCCACCTGTGGGTAATAAACAGGAACGAGGTGATGCATTGTTTCAAAGTTACCTGTAGCACACAAAGAAATAAAAGCATTCTGCTTTGAAACTAATAACTGAATTGTAAAAAAGGGTATGACAATATTAGATTATCTAAAAATTAAATAGAGCTAAATGAATACACAGTAAAACTAGTAATAAAATTAATAACCCAAGAAAAAATAGTGCAGACTTTCATATACAAAAACCTATACATGAAAGTTCTTGGTCAACTCTTTAAAATAAAATAAAATGGGCATGCCAACATTAATATAAATATTAACTGCCCTTAATTTTACTGTTCTGAGTTAGTTTATTTTTTCAAATTGTTTCACTTGTAGGGAGTAAATTAGTCATGTATCGTTTTCAGGATATGTCCATACCTTTATTCTGGCACTTAACAGTCCACATCAGTTACCTGCTTTCAGATCCTCCTCCCTTTCCAGCAGTAAGTTCGTTTTAAGTGGGGACAGCCCTATTCACCTCTAATCCACAGTGACTGGCATATTCTTGGACACATTCGAGGTGCTTAATGTTTATTAAGAATTTTTCTATAGAAGTGCTATAAAAGAAAGTGCTAAAAGATGTGAGTATATTTTGGATTTTATTAAGATATTAAAGTATGTTTACAATTTTGTGTCATATAGCTATATGGCTATACTTAGGATAAGATTTTTAAATTGTAAGATCCTTGAAGTTAGAGGTTATAATAATTCCTATAATTTTACCATAATCTCCAATATAGAGCTCTAAATTTACAAGGCTATCAAAAATACATAAAAGATTAAGAAGTACAAAAATTATTACCATCTTTTTAAGAATTCCTATTCCCTTACAATGTATTTGGCTGTGCAGAGGTGCCTTTAAAAGGTTCATTTTAACTATTCTAAAGACCTGAAAGGTAGGTATACTGTAGATTTTGAAAATACATAATATATTTTCTAGATTTTAATTTATGCTTTCCCTTTCTCTTGCACAGTTATAAAAGTCTTTGCATAAAGACCATATAGTCTGCTGTTGGACATATACAAAAGGATAGAGTTATTGTATATTTATATACATGTATACAGGGATGTCACTGCTTTTAAGCCTGAGAGTTCCAGGTTTGTACCATCTGTTTGGATGGGGATGGCAAACATGGGCAAAGGGGAAGGAGGACCTACAAATGGCCAAGGAAGAATAACCAAGTACTCCTGAGAAAAGCTCAGAAAATTTTCTGCTGCAGCGAGTCAGTGTATTCACTTTAAATTTTATTTTAATTGATTTTAGAGATGATTTTTTTTTTTTTGAGACGGAGTCTCATCTTGTCACCCAGGCTGGAGTGCAGTGGCACAATCTCGGCTCACTGCAACCCTTGCCTCCTGGATTCAAGCGATTCTCCTGCCTCAGCCTCCCTAGTAGCTGGGATGATAGGTGCCCGCCACCACACCTGGTTAATTTTTGTACTATTAGTAGAGATGGGGTTTCACCATGTTGGCCAGGCTGGTCTTGAACTCCTGACCTCAGGTGATCTGCCTGCCTCGGCCTCCCAAAGTGCTGGGATTACAGTCATGAGCCACCGCACCCAGCCAAGCCCATTTTTCAATATAGTAAATTATGTAATCTATTTGAGTACTCCTTTTAAAATTTTGAAATTTGTTGTATTATCCTATTTCCTCTAGCTCCTTTTTAGTTATAAAAATTGTTTACGGCCGGGCGCGGTGGCTCAAGCCTGTAATCCCAGCACTTTGGGAGGCCGAGACGGGCGGATCACGAGGTCAGGAGATCGAGACCATCCTGGCTAACACGGTGAAACCCCGTCTCTACTAAAAAATACAAAAAACTAGCCAGGTGAGGTGGCGGGCGCCTGTAGTCCCAGCTACTCGGGAGGCTGAGGCAGGAGAATGGCGTAAACCCGGGAGGCGGAGCTTGCAGTGAGCTGAGATCTGGCCACTGCACTCCAGCCTGGGCGACAGAGCAAGACTCCGTCTCAAAAAAAAAAAAATTGTTTACATATCACGTATTTCCATATCTGTGATTTTCCCAAATTCCCACCAAATTGAATTTCTAAGTAGAGCATTATTGCTTTAGATGATTAATTGTCCTTCTACCCCAACTGAATTTAGCCTGTGCCCCCTGCTAGCTTTGTAAACTCAAGACAAGTCATTTCATTTTCTGAAACTGAACTTTCTCATCTGCAAAATGCATATAATAATCTTCTGCCTCACAGGTTATAATAATTAAATGCAATAATGTGTGTAAATATCTGAAATGTTTAGCACAGTAAATGTCAGTAATTTTTTCTTCCCTTGCCCCCTCTTCTTTGCCTTCTAATTCCGAGTGCTTTCCATTTTAAATTGTTAATAATTATCATAACAGCAACTACCACAAGGTCTGAAATGAAGCTTACATACTATAACAGTCTATACAGACTTTAAAAAATTGTAGCAAAACTATTTAACATGAGATCTACCCTCCTTTTTTTTTTTTTTTTTTTGAGATGATGTCTTGCTCTGTCACCCAGGGTGGGGTGCAGTTGTGCCATCTCGGCTCACTGCAGCCTCTGCCTCCCAGGTTCAAGCAGTTCTCTTGCCTCATCCTACCAAGTAACTGGGACTACAAGCACACGCCACCATATCCAGCTGATTGTTTTGTATTTTTGGTAGAGACAAAGTTTCACCATATTGGCCAGGCTGGTCTCGAACTCCTGACCTCAAGTGATCTGCCTGCCTCAGCCTCCCAAAGTGCTGAGATTACAGGCATAAGCCACTGTGCCCAGCCAAGATCTACCCTCTTAACAAAGTTTTAAATGTACAATACATTATTGTTTTACCTTAGGTACAATGTCGTATAGTAGATCTTTAGAGCTTATTCATCTTGTTTGGCCGAAACTTTATGCCCATTGATTAGTTAAGTCCCCCTTTCCTCCCCTCATTTGCTGGCAATAGCACTCCACTCTTTGAGTATATGAATTTAACTATTTTAGATATCTTATATAAGTTGAATCAGTATTTGTCTTTCTTTGACCTGGCTCATTTCACTTAGCATAATATCCTCAAGGCTAACCCATGTTGTCACATATTGCAGAATTTCCTTTCTTTGTAAAGCTGAATAGTGTTCCATGTTCCATTTAATATACATTTCCTTTATCCATTCATCTCTCCAATGGCCATGTACCTAGTTTCCACATCTTGGCTATTGTGAATAGTGCTGCAATGAACATAGGAGTACTGATGTCTCTTGGAGATCCTGATTTCAATTCTTTTGGATAAATATCCGTAAGTGGGATTGTTGGGTCATATGGCAGTCCTATTTTTGACTTTTTGAGGAACATTCATACTGTTTGTTATAGTGGCTGCACCATTTTACGTTCCCACCAGTGTTGTGCAAGGATTCCAATTTCTTCACATCCTCTCTAACACGTGCTACCTTTTTAAAAATAATAGCCATCCAGGCACAATGGCTCACGTCTGTAATACCAGCACTTTGGGAGGCGGAGGCAGGTGGATCACTTGAGTTCAGGAGTTGGAGACCAGTCTGACCAACATGGCGAAACCCCATCTCTACTAAAAATGCAAAATTAGCCAGGTGTGGTGGTACATGTCTGTAATCTCAGCTACTCGGGAGGCTGAGGCAGGAGAACTGCTTGAACCCAGGAGGCAGAGGTTGCAGTGAGCCGAGATGACGCCATTGCACTCCAGCCTTAGCAACAAGAGTAAAACTCTGTCTCAAACAAACAAAAAAAGCCATCCTGACAGGAGTGAGGTGATAGCTGATTACAATTTTGATTTGCATTTCCCTGATGATTACCGACATTGAGTATTTCTTCATATACCTGTTGGCCATTTGTATGTCTTCTTTGGAGAAACAAAAACCACTATTTGTTTAAGAGACTTTTCTTTCCCCATTGTGTATTCTAGGCACCTTTGTCAAAGATCAATTGATTATGTATGCATGGATTTTTTCCTGGGTGCTCTATTCTGTTCTGTTTCTCTATATGTCTGTCTTCTGCCATTCTGCCAGTACCATACTGTTTTGATTACTGTATCTACGTAATATATTTCAAAATCAGGAAATGTGATGCCTTCAGCTTTGTTCTTCATTCTTTTTTTTTTTTTTTTTTTTGAGACTGAGTCTCGCTCTGTCGCCCAGGCTGGAGCGCAGTGGCTGGATCTCAGCTCACGGTAAGCTCCGACTCCCAGGTTTACGCCATTCTCCTGCCTCAGCCTTGTGAGTAGCTGGGACTACAGGCGCCCGCCACCTCACCCGGCTAGTTTTTTGTTTTTTGTTTTTTGTTTTTTTTAGTGGAGACGGGATTTCACCGTGTTAGCCAGGATGGTCTCGATCTCCTGACCTCGTGATCCGCCCGTCTCGGCCTCCCAAAGTGCTGGGATTACAGTTGTTCTTCATTCTTAAGATTGATTTGGCTATTTGTGGTCTTCATTGGTTCCATGTGAATTTTAGAATTGGTTTTTTCTATTTCTGTAAAAAATGCCATTGGGATTTTGATAGAAATTGCATTGAATCTGTGGATCACTTTTGGTGTTATGGATATTTTACAATATTGAGTCTTCCAATTCATGAACATGAGGTGTCTTTTCATTTGTGTCTTGTTTAATTTCTTTTAAAATTTATAAGCAGACATTGCAGAAGATGTTTAATTTCTTTCATCAATGTTTTGTAGTTTTCAGCATATGTCTTTTACCTCCTTAATTAAATTTATTCCTGGGTATTTTATTCTTTTGTTGTTATTGTAAAAATGGGATTATTTTCATAATTTCTTTTCAGATAGTTTGTTGTTAATTTATCTACATGACTTTAAACATTGTTTTTGGGCTGGGCGCAGTGGCTCATGCCTGTAATCCCAGGACTTTGGAAGGCCGAGGTAGGTGGATCACTTGAGGTCAGGAGTTTAAGACCAGCCTGGCCCACATGGTGAAATCCTATTTACTAAAAATACAAAAATTAGTCAGGTGTGGTGGCGTATGCCTGTAATCCCAGCTACTCAGGAGGCTGAGGCAGGAGAATTGCTTGAACCTGGGAGGCAGAGGTTGCAATGAGCTGTGATCGTGCCATTGCACTCTAGCTTGGGCAACAGAGAGATTACTCTATCAAAAAAAAAAAAGATTGTTTTTGTTAGTTGGTGCTCACACTAGATTATAAAGAGATTAATAAGGACTGTTTTGAGAAAATTAAATGGCTAATTAAAAAAATTTAGTTGAGATATAATTGTACATATTTATAGGGTACATAGTGATGTTGCAATACATATAATGTACAGTGATCAAATCAGGGAAATTAGCATATACATAATCTCAAACATTTATCATTTCTTTGTGTTGGCAACATTCAATATTCTCCTTCTAGCTATTTTAAACTATATATGATTGTTATCTATGGTCATCCTGTAGTGCAGGGATCCCCAACCCAATGGTCCTGGTCTGTAGCCTATTAGAAACTGGGCCGCACAGCAGAAGGTGAGTGGCAGGTGAGCGAGCGAGGCTTTATCTGTATTTACATCTGCTCTCCATCACTCGCATTACCACCTGAGCTCTGCCTCCTATCAGATCTACTACAGCATTAGATTCTCATAGGAACACGAACCCTATTGTGAACTGTGCACGTGAGGGATCTAGGTTGTGAACTCCTTATGAGAATCTAATGCCCAATGATCTGTCAGTGTCTCCCATTACCCCCAGATAGGATGATCTAGCTGCAGGAAAAAAAGTTCAGGGCTCCTGCTGACTCTACATTATGGTGAATTACTATTTCATTATATATTACAGTGCAATGTTAATAGAAATAAAGTGCATAATAAATGTAATGTACTTGTATCATCCCAACAATATCCCCCTCCACCACACTTCTGGTCCATGGAAAAATTGTCTTCCACAAAACCAGTCCCTGCTGCTACAAAGGTTGGGGACAGCTGCTATAGAACTCTAAAGTTTATTCCGCCTGTCTGGTTGTAATTTTATAACCTTTACCAAATCTCTCTCTTCCCTTGCCTTATTCCCTCTGCCCTTCCCAATCTGTAGTATCTTCGTTCTACTTTTTAATTCTATGAGATCAACTTTTTTTTTTTTTTTTTTTTTTTTTTTTTTTCTGTTTTGAACTTTCCCTTTTTCCCTTTTTTTTTTCTGGTTTATTTCATTTACAATAACGTCCCCCATTTCCATCCATGTTGTTGCAAATAACAGGATTTCATTCTTATTTATAGTTGAATAGTAATTCCATTGTGTATATATACCACATTTTCTTTATTCATTCATCTGTTGGACACTTGGGGCGATTCTGATTCTTGGCTATTGTGAATACTTCTGCAACAAACACGAGGGTGTGGATGTCTCCTTGATACATTGATTTCTTTTCCTTTGGATAGATGGTCAGTAGTGGGATTGCTAGATCATATGGTAGTTCTTTTTCTTTTTTTAACTCAAGGAATTTTTTTAAATTCGAGGAAAATCTGTAGTTCTATGTGTAGGTTTTTGTTTTGTTTTGCTTTTTTTTTTTTTTGAGATGCTCTGTCACCCAGGCTGTAGGTTTAAGAAATTCTCTGCCTCAGCCTCCCGAATAGCTGGGATTACAGCTGTGTGCCACCATGCTCAGCTAATTTTTTTGTATTTTTAGTAGAGATGAGGGTTCACCATGTTGGCCAGGCTGGTCTTGAACTCCTGACCTCAAGTGATCCACCTGCCTTGGCCTCCCAAAGTGCTGGGATTACAGGCATGAGCCACCTCGCCTGGCCGCTAATTTTAAAAATAATGTTTTTGAAGAGATGGTATCTTGCTTTGTTGCCCAGGCTGGTCTTGATCTCCTAGTCTCAACTGATACTCCTGCCTTGGCCTCCAAAAGCACTGGGATTACAGTTCTAAGCCCAACGTCCAGCCCCCTATTTGTAGTTTTTTGAGGAACCTCCATACTGTTCTCCATAGTGGTTGTACAACTTTACATTCCCACAAACAGTGTATAAGAGAGCTCCCTTTTCTGTGCATCCTCACCAGCTGTATTAGTCCATTTTCATGCTGCTGATAAAGACATACTTGAGAAAGGGTAATTTATAAAGAAAAAGAGGTTTAATGGACTCACAGTTCCACATGACTGGGGAGGCCTCACAATCATGGCAGAAGGCAAAAGGCGTGACTTACATGGTGGCAGACAAGAGAGAATGAGAGACAAGCAAAAGGGGAAACCGCTTATAAAATCATCAGATCTCATGAGACTTACCCACTACCATGAGAACAGTGTGGGGGAAACTGCCCCCATAATTCAGTTATCTTCCACCAAGTCCCTCCCACAACACATGGGAATTATGGAAGCTACAATTCAAGATGAGATTTGGGTGGGGACACAGCCAACCCATATCACCAGCATTTGGTTTTTATTTTTTGAGACTAAGTCTCGCTGTGTCACCCAGGCTAAAGTGCAGTGGTGTGATCTCGGCTCACTGCCAATGTCCGCCTCCTGGGTTCAAGTGATTCTCGTGCCTCAGCCTTCTGAATAGTTGGAATTGCAGGCATGCACCACCACGCCTGGCTAATTTTTGTATTGTCACTAGAGACAGGGTTTCACCATGTTGGCCAGGCTGCTCTTGAACTCCTGACTTCAAGTGATCCACCCACCTCAGCCTCCCAAAGTGCTGGGATTACAGCCGTGAGCACTGTGCCTGGCCAGCTGTTGTTATTTTTTGTCTTTTTGTTAATAACCATCCTAACTGGGATGAGCTGACACCTCATTGTGGTTTTGATTTGCATTCCTGATGATTAAGTGATATTGGGCATATTTTTCTTATATTTGTTGGCCATTTATATGTCTTCTTTTGAGAAATGTCTGTTTAGATCCTTTGCCCATTTTAAAACTGGATTGTTGTTTTTTTTGCTGTTGAGATATTGCAGTTTCTTGTATATTCTAATAATCCTGTCAGATGAATAGTTTACAGATATTTTTCCCATTCTATAAGATTGTCTTTTCACTCTTGATTGTTCCCTTTGCTGTGCAGAAGCTTTTTAGTTTGACATACCCCATTTGTTTATTTTTGTTCTTGTTGCCTGTGCTTTTGAGGTTCTATTATAAAATCTTCTCACAGACCAATGTCCTGAAGCATTTCCTCTGTTTTCTTCTAGTAGTTTTATAGTTTCAGGTCTTATGTTTAGGTCTTTGATCCATACTGAGTTGATTTTTGCATAGGGTGATAACTGAGGGTCTAGTTTCATTCTTCTGCATATGGATATCCAGTTTTCCCATCACCATTTATTGAAGAGGAGGATAGCTTGAGCCTAGGAGTTCCAAATTAGCTTGGGCAACACAGTGAGCCTTCATCTCTACAAAAAGTATTTTAAAATTAGCCGGGTATGGTTGCACACACCTGTCATCTCAGCTACTTGGGAGTCTGAGGCAGGAGGATCATTTGAGCCTGGGAGATCAAGGCTGTAGTGAGCTGTGATCCAATGTATGTCCTTGGCACCTTTGTCAAAAATCAGTTGGCTGTAGCAAAGTGGATTGGTTTCTGGGTTCTCTATTCTGTTCTACTAGTCTATTTTTCTGTTTTTATACCAGTACCATGGTGTTTCGGTTACTATAGCTTTGTTGTATACCTTGAAGTCTAGGAGGGTGGTGGCTCTGGCTTTGTTGGTTTTGCCCAGTATTGCTTTGGTTATTGGGGTTCCACACACATTTTAGGATTTTTTTTTCTATTTGTGTGATGAATGTCATTGGTATTTTTATAGGGATTGCATTGTATAGATTGCTTTGGTTAGTAGACTATAATTTTTTTAAGTTGTAAATTTAAAGACATATTATTTAGTCAAATTTCACTGAAGTTAACAATTAATGTAGCTGTCCCTAAATTAGGAAGAATTTTTGAAATCAGTTAAAATGAAAGAAACTACATTATTTTTAGAATTGGCCCAACTCTGGGGTGAGGCTGGTATTAAATATTTAAAAAGTGACATCTTTGCTGTAATACTGAAAATATATAAAATACTAGAATCCTTACTCTAGGTCTAGTTCTGCCCTTCACAGCCAGCCAGGAATGAACAGAGGAATCATGCCTTCTGACTATTTTAGAAGTTTCAGATCTTGAGAAATTCACATTGCAACACAGTATATTGCAATATACTCATGAGTATATTATCAACTAAGAAAGTCCCATTCTACTTAATGATTTTCCATAGTTTATATTCTTTATTTTTTTCAGATGGGGCCTTGCTCTGTTCCCCAGGCTGGAGTGAAGTGGCACAATCACGCTCACCACAGCCTTGATCTCCCAGGCTCCAGTGATCCTCCTCCCTCAGCCTCCCAAGTATCTGGGATGATAGGCACATGCCACCATGCCTGGCTAATTTTAAAATATTTTTTGTATAGATGAGGTTTCACTGTGTTGCCCAAACTGATCTTGAACTCCTAGGCTGAAACTATCCTCCCACTTCAGCCTCCCAAAGTGCTGGAACTACAGGTGTGAACCACCATGTTTGGCCCCATAGTTTGTATTCAGTGAACATGATATGGCAAAATCGCTAGAGCTCCATACCTCTCCACCTGTATTCCTCCTCATGTCAGACACCATGTCCTAGAGTGACAGAGTTCCTAGGATATGCTATCTGTGCATAAAACCTCACTACAGTGTCCCCATTTCCCTTTTCCTATTTCCCTGGCCTAGCCCCTTCACTATGTCCTTATCCCCTCCCTTAGTCAGTCGTAGAATCAAACACTATCATGGAAATGAGGAAGGGGCTCATTGCAAAGTTGTGGGCTAAAAAATCTGTGACTAGGCAGTTCTTCTTTTTTTTTTTCTTTAAGATGGAGTCTTGCTCTGTCACCCAGGCTGGAGTGCAATGGCGCAATCTTGGCTCACTGCAAACTCCACCTCCCAGGTTCAAGTGATTCTCCTGCCTCAGCCTCCTGAGTAGCTGGGATTACAGGCACCTGCCATCATGGCTGGTTAATTTTTGTATTCTTGTAGAGATGGGGTTTCACCATGTTGGCCAGGACGGTCTTGAAATCCTGACCTCAGGTGATCCGCCTGTCTCAGCCTCCCACAGTGCTGGGATTATAGGCATGTGCCACTGTGCTCGGCCAGACTAGTCAATTCTTGGATGCTCCAAAATGAAGATAACTGTTACACATTGTTCTTAGTTACATTTTGTTGCATTAGTTAGGCAAGGGAGGTTGGTATGTCCTTTGTAACACAACTTTAGGTATATCATAATCCAAATTTTCAGGTGTTGGGGTATGTGCATAAGAAGGGGGACAGTCCACAGATGTGGTCATGATATATTTTTATTTTCTATCCTGATAAAAAATGTTATTTTTGCATCTTTTTGTTTTCTTGAGATGGAGTTTTGCTCTTGTTGCCCAGGCTGGAGTGCAATGGCACAATCTCGGCTCACTGCAACCTCCAAATCCTGGGTTCAAGCAATTCTACTGCCTCAGCCTCCCGTGTAGCTAGGATTACAGGTACCCGTCACCATGCCCGGCTAATTTTTTGTATTTTTAGTAGAGACAGGGTTTCATCATGTTGGCCAGGATGGTCTTGAACTCCTTGAACTTCAGGTGATCCACCCTCCTCATCCTCCCAAAGTGCTGGGATTAGAGGCGTGAGCCTCCGTGCCTGGCCTTTTTGCACTGTTACTTAACAAATATATGAGTGGCTTAGGTTTCACAATTTACATAGCTGATATCATGCACTTTTGCCAGATATAAAATTATACATTTTCCCCTACCCTTGTGGCTCTATGTTTACACAAAACCAAACACAGCTGTTGTTCACAGTGGCTACCATTTACATAAACATTATAGGTAAAATTTTAATACAAGACAAATTGTACTTATGTGCAACTAAGTAAATAAGTTTTTAAAAACCCATAAAACAACAACAAACTAAACAAAAAACATTTTATTTGTTGGCATTTTTCTGTTGCTTAGAATATTTCCTTTGCTAGAAGAGCAGTCACCTAATGAGTGACAGAGTGCTTACTTATGAGTGAGTTGCTTGCATCCTCACTTTTACTGCTCCTTTTTTTGCTGATTTTCTTGGCATCTTTGGATGCTTTCCAATTCATTAGAAATTGTCTTTCTACATTTTTAATTTCTTTTCCATCAAGATATTCTGGAGAAAAATACATACATTAAAAAATATATACATATATACACATATATACAATATATACACATATATACAATATATACATATAAACATAAGTCAAAATATACAATTCTGGTTCAGAGCACAGAAACTTAAGTTACACCATAGATTGAAATAAATTTGTTTTTAAAATACGTTAATTACACAACGTATGTACTTTTGTTGAGATTTTATTTATAGATTTTTTTGATTCCAAAAAGAATATGTGCTTGTTATAAACAATGGAAATATCATCAAATAAAACATTAAAAGGCTCCATAATTATTATCCATACCCCTTCTTTTTTTTTTTTTTTTTTTTTTGGAGACAAGGTCTCGCTCTGTCATCCAGGCTGGAGTGCATAGAGTGATCTTGGCTTACAGCAACCTCTGCCCCCTGGGGCTCAAGTGATCCTCCCACCTCAGACTCCCGAGTCGCTGGGACCACAGGTGTGCACCACCATCCCCAGCTATTTTTTTGTATTTTTAGTAGAGACAAGGTCTTGCCATGTTGCCCAGACTGGCCTGGAACTCCTGAGCTTAAGCAGTCTGCCTGCATCGGCCTCCCAAAGTGCTGGGATTACAGGCATGAGCCACCATGCCTGACCATACCCCTTATTATGTTTGTTTATTTATTTATTTTTGAGACAGGATGTCACTCTGCCATCCAGGCTGGAATGCAGTGGCATGATCTTAGCTCATTGCAACCGCAAAACTCCTCAGCTTAAGTGAGCCTCCTGCCTTAACCTCCAGAGTAGCTAGAACAATAGCCATGTGCCACCATGCTTGGATAATTAAAGACATTTTTTTTTTGTAGAGATGGGATCTCACTATGTTGCCCAGGCTGCTCTTGTATTCCTGGCCTCAAACAATCCTCTCACCTCGGCTTCCCAAAGCCCTGGGATTACAGAGGTGTGATAGAAATTGAGCTTCATAAACTATACAAATACTTTTTGCATGTTGTAAGACATTTGGAAAACACACAAAAAATAAAAAAAGTATTCCCCAATGAGAAATAATCACTGGTAACACTTTTGTATATTTCTTAGCTTTTATTTTCGATATATGTATGTAAAATTGGAATCCTCTATTTATATTAGTTTTGCATCCTGCTTTTTAATATTGTGTTGTGAACATTTTACCATGTTTTTCCTTAAATACAGTTTTTAATGGCGGATGTTCTATTGTTTATGGATATATTTTAAAATATTGAACAATTCCCTTATTAAAGGATATTTTATATTGCCTATATTGTTTCCTCAATTACGTGAACACAGATGACCTTCATTTAATAGAAGGATGATTTTTTCTTCAAAATTTTTTTCTTTCTTTCCATAGGACTCTGCTTGATAGATTTTTTCTGATGAAATTTATGTATAGTAGTTTTGAAAATTAGATATTTTCTCTCATTATTCATGTAATCCACTAGATCCCAGAATGTAGAAAGGATGTAGTAAAATTTATTAGATCACACATTATTTCAGGGATAATGACAATATTCTGATAAAATATTATACTACTGAAAATATTAATACTACCACTTAAACATGAGCCATAATATTGTGTTATACCCAAAGTACAAAACAAAATGTTGAAACAAAGAATATAAACTAGAACCATAGAATCTAAAAGTAAAACTGTCTCCATATCTTATTTCATGCACTTTTTTTTCACTGAAGAAGCTAGTACTATCCAAACCATAAGAAATTGTCAAACATCTTAGTACTTATAACTTTACAATAAAGGTCATCTTTTTTATTATTTATTTTTAAAAAACCTCTTTAGGCCGGGCGCGGTGGCTCAAGCCTGTAATCCCAGCACTTTGGGAGGCCGAGACGGGCGGATCACGAGGTCAGGAGATCGAGACCATCCTGGCTAACACGGTGAAACCCCGTCTCTACTAAAAATACAAAAACTAGCCGGGCGAGGTGGCGGGCGCCTGTAGTCCCAGCTACTCCGGAGGCTGAGGCAGGAGAATGGCATAAACCCGGGAGGCAGAGCTTGCAGTGAGCTGAGATCCGGCCACTGCACTCCAGTCCGGGCGACAGAGCGAGACTCCGCCTCAAAAAAAAAAAAAAAAAAAAAAAAAAACCTCTTTAATCATATGCACATAAGGGGAACAAAGGGCAACACCAGGCTGACTGGGGAAGGGAGCAAGATATTCTCCCTTTGTCCCAATGTCTGCTTGGCACAGTTCTAAGATCATACAAGTGGGAGTGGGTTGGGAAACAGAATAAGTGAGAGGACAGAAGAGACAAAGGCAAGAGGGGAGAGGCAAGGGCTTGCAGTAATCTCAATTAGTGGACTGTATGCAGATTCACTCAGGGCAAAGTTCCAGTAATGTTCAGCCCCATGCTTTCTGAAATGCTCATGGGCTATGTTCTCTGTAGGACACTGTTTAAACTTCATCTCTCCAAAGCTCCAGTCTTTGGCTGTACCCTCCCAGAGTAGTATACATTTGTTGGCTTTCTTCACAGCTTCCTCATTAGATTCCTCATGATCATCTCCCTTTGTGTTAGATGTCCATTCATCCCACTTTATCCGATGCAGCATAAGATGCTTACATTTATTCTGGGCCTTGGGGCCCCCTTCCACTACTACCACGTTGACATCCTTGTGCAGTACCACCACCCCTGTCAGGTACAGTTGCCCAGCATTGGCCTCAATCTTGAACTTCTTGGCTGGGGTGCTCAAATTTCTAACTCCATATACAGATATGTGTACCCCCTGTGAAATGTCTTAAGCTTTTAAATTTTCTTGACCTTTCTCTATTCTGCTGTGAGTTTTCAGGCAGAATTGACCTCTTCATGCACTTTCTGTCTTTTTGCCATCTGAGCTCTGACATGAACTTCTACCTTCGTGGGGTCTTGAACAGCTTCTGTTCCTAATACTTGCATCAAATTAGAAATTCTCACTTTGGGTTCTGGAAGAGGCATCAGGCCCAGCCTGACTTTTTCTAGTAGTTCCTTCTGTGCTTCCCTCCTTGTCTGTCTCTTAAGTTTTTTCTGTTCCTTCTTGATAAGATACACTCCTAGAGTAACTGGTGTGTCATTGTCAACTGGAGGATTGAGCTGGGCTGGATGTTCAACAAGATTTGTGATTCCAAAATAATCTTCTCTTTTGGGATTTTCCTCTGTAAGGTCAAAGCCATTGGGGATTATGTGAGTCCCACCACTCAATTTCAGGGATATCTACTTCCTTTAGCTCCTTCCTAGGAGCAATGAAGGCAAGCCTAGTCAAAGTATGGATGCCTATTTTTTGAGCTGCTTGTGAAATCTCTGCCTGAAGCTTCTCCAGTTGAGACTTTGTTCTTAATCGCTGAGCAATCTTCTCAAATTTGCCCTTGTCATGGAATTTAAAAGTGTGTTTCTGGCGCTGGGAAGCGACAGTGGAGACTCGGGGTCAAAAAAGATATTGGACTCCATGTCTTCTGACGGTTTTTCTTTTAGCTGTTGCTTGAATGGGTCCCTCTTCACAGCAGGAATATTGGCAGGAGTAGGCATGCAGTGTGTCAGCTCAATCTCCTTGCATGTTGCATCTACAGTGCACCCTTGATCATCTAGGATCAGTGGTGTAGGTTTAATTTGGTCTTTTAACTCCACCTTTGGGAGAGCAATGCCCATGGCATGGAGATTAGCCAGGCCCAGCATGTTGGCATTGCTGATGAGTCCTGGCTTCAGTGCCAGCCGGGCTTGGATTCAAGCTTGTAGTTTAGCTGCTTTCCTTGCCTTCTCAATGGCATCATTCATGAAAGTGGCAGCCTGGGAGGGCAGAATAGTGTGGCCGATTGGAAGTCGCTCTGGTTGGGAGGAAGAAGGTGTCTTTGGCTGAGGTGTAGGGGGGCTAATAAAGCGCAGCTGTTTTTTCCTCTCCTCGATATGATATTTTGCTGCGTCCATCATCTGTTTGATCTGGAGCTTAGTCAGCATGCCAGGACTCTCTGATGGAGGCCCAGGGATCACCTCTGGCTCTTCTTCCACCTCCTCAAAACGGGGTATTCGCTGCTTCTTTACTCCTGATGATTCCTTGGAGATCTCAAGAGTCATCACCAAACACCTTCTTTAACTCTCGTTTTCTGCTTCAGTCACTGCTAGACTTGAAATGCCTAGAGCTTCCGCCTTTCTTCTACAGCCTCAGTTTGTCCACAAATCGGAGAGTAGAATCATCAAGAAAAGGTATCAGATGATCGGCTGCCTTCTTCTTGTCCATGCTTTTCCCCGCACAGTTCAATGCTGCTGTGACCACTGTAGGCTCTGAGAAACCCAGCACGCTCTTCACTGTCTTTTCATCCGCCTTGGAGCCTCCCCAAGTGCTGGGATTCCAGGCATGAGCCACTGCGCCCACCCTGACATCACTGATAAATTAGGAAGAAAAGGTTAAGGAGTGTCTAATTCTAGTTATCAACGACTGTGAAAAGATCAATGGTTTCAGCTCATCCAGCTCCCTCTTAGTGCCATTTTTCAGGAAAAAGAGAACAATAGCTCGAATGGGACTCAATACTACAGCTCACAAACTTCAGCCCCGAGACGGAGGCCGAAAGTTAAACCTGAACCAGAAACCTTCTGACCGCCCTAGGCCTGTCGTCGCTATCGCCACGGCCGCTGCCACGCTGCTGTCTCCCGACATGTGACCAGGGAGGGTTGGGCCGCCAATTTGTGCAGCCGTATTTGCCACTTTCCTGGAGGCAGAGCGCATGCGTCAGAGAACTGAAAAGTTTCCCTGAACAAGTTGCTTGCTTTCTGTTTCCCGGACTAAGCCTATTTCTGCCAAGTTAATGTCTTTAACTTCCTGAAGCGGAAATTGGGTTACTTGCAGTTTTCCTCATATGGAGAATAAGTGTGCAAAAGCAAAATTCTGCTAGAACGAAGAGCGAGGCTTCTGCGTTTGTGTTAAACACAGCCTTTCTGATAGAAAGTATATCCTTTCACAGTCGTGATAACTAGAATTAGCCATACTTCCTTAACCTTTTCTCCCTAATTTAACAGTGGTGTCAGGCTGGGCCGGTGGCTCATGCCTGTAATCCCAGCACTTTGGGAGGCCAAGAGACGGGTGGATCACTTGAGGTCAGGAGTTCGAGACTAGCCTGGCCAAAGTGGTGAAACCCCGCCTCTACTCTAAAGGTCATTCTTTGATGCTCAGTTTTTCCAGCCACTTATATTTATTGAGGTCTTTCCAGATCTATTTTTATTAATAATTATATAACTTGTTAGTATATTTTTGGATGAGATATATGTAATCAGTACATATTTTTAAAATATACTATAAAGATAAGGAATGAAAATTCCAAGTCTTTTATTGTAATCTCTTCTTCCTCATGTTAATGTCCCAAACAGAGCTGAGGAATGACTAGGAAACTGTGCCTCCGTTAACCTGATTCCATCTCATTTTTAGCAAATGATCTTTTTTTTTTTGAGACATTCTCTCACTTCGTTGCCCAGGGTGGAGTGCAATGGCATGATCGTGGCTCACTGCAACCTCCGCCTACCAGGTTCAAGCGATTCTCCTGTCTCAGCTTCCCGAGTAGCTGGGATTATATGTGCACGCCGCCACGCCCGGCTATTGTTTTGTATTTTAGTAGAGATGGAGTTTCACTGTGTTGCCCAGACTGGTCTCGAACTCCTGAGCTCAGGCAATCCACCTGCCGCGGCCTCCCAAAGTGTTGGGAATACAGGCGTGAGCCACCGCGCCCGGCCTCAAATGATCTTATTTGAAGTTAATAGGTGTGAAAATGGTTCAAGACTGGGAGCCAGGTAATGGATTCAAGATTATAGACCTAATGAGATTTATTTTGTTTTAATAAGTTGCTCTCAATACAAAATTTGCTTCCACTCATGCTAAGTAAACCAAATATGTGGACTGTCACTCTGTTTGGTGAGGACTGGGTAACCTAAAAAACATAAAAATGACTTCTTACAAGGACACAGCAAACCAGTGCCTTCGTGAGAGGTCTTTCTGATGCTGTGTTACTTGGTCACTATTAATCTAGTGCTTTTGTCTATTTCCCCCAGTATGGTGCATATTCAGGAATGTTATTTGTAAGGATCTCATAAAGGGTCTCCTCACTCAGCTCTCCCTATCAAATGAAAGGGATTCCTGTATGTTCTTAGGGTAACATTTGGCAAATGTCAAGCAATGAAAGCTTTGATCAATTTTATCTACAGAACCAAGAGCTAAGGAGTCTCTTGGGATCATCAAAGGATTTGTGCCAGTGAAAGTTTGGCAAAAGGTCAGCAAGTTCTACACATTTATGACTAACCATTTTTATTGGTAATAGCAAAATATCCTCCTTAAGGAATAAGTATCAGGTGCTTTAATTACTTCTGAACAGCAGATGTTTTTCATGCTTTATTTGTCAATTTTAACTTTTGCTCTTATTCAAAGTATTGAGTTTACAGTTGACAGTTTTCACAGATCCAGATGTCATATTCATATTTCTGAAAGCTTACTGGTAAAATAACTAAAAAGTTAACTAATTGTCATTCTCTTATTAATATAAATATGTACCCAGTGATTTGGACACCAGTATCAGTCTGTCCCTGTATTTTGGTTTGAGACAAACAGGATTTCCATTTAGGTCAATTTTCCACAGCTTCATCAACTTGTTCAGTAAAAACTCCAAATCCTATAATTAGAGAAGAAAAAGCAAAGCACAAGCATTTCATATTTACCAATACTTCTAGCATGTCGGTTATTGTTTTTAAAGGTAATTACTGCTTTCATGGAATTCTAGCTCAGAGCCAGGTACTTAGAAGGTGCATCATAACACCTTCTAAATAAATTTTGTGCATAATAATACCTTCTAAAATAAATTTTGAATAAAACCATCTATACTGATAATAGAAGGCACTGAAGATAAGGCAAAAAAATGAGGTCCTAAGTTGAGGGCCACACAACTGTTCTCTGTCATACTCCCTTAAATGGCCCCCACTGCAGCTTAGAAAAAACTTTTTCCTGCGGAAGATGCCCTTAGTGTAGCTCATAGAAGTTTACAGATTAGGCAATTAAGGGGTAGTGAGTAAGCAGTCCCTTGCGATTGTAAGCAATGTGTGTTATTGCTTTTTATTTTACAAATAATTTGTATTAATTTTTTAAGTGTTAAAAAAAAAAACAAAAACAAACACCTACCAAAGGGAAAAATGGAAGAAAGGGGGAAAAATCATTTGTATGTTTATCATGCAAAGATCATATCAAACATATTTGTTGTTGTGTATCCTTCTAATCTTTTTTGAGCATAGGGACTTTTGGGAGGGTACATATTTTTAATTGTCATAATTGTACTGTGAGTACAATTTTGTTTTACATTATATCATAAATGTTTGCATGTTTTTATAGCTTATAAGAAGAAAATCAGCTAACTGATATTTCAAGGAATAATAAAGTTATTCTGTGGTCTACAACCCAAATAAATGTGAGGAAAACAGATTAATGGAACTTAAGAACTAACTGTCTCAGTTTACTTTTTTCACAGCCTCTTTGTCCCTATTTGGGTTTCTTTTCCCATCCAATGTCACTCTTTCCCCAGCACCTTGTCTGTCATTTCTTGCTTTCTCCCCTTTCCCCCTTTCTAAAAAGTGTATTTTATCTTAACTACTATTTAATGAAAATGAAGTACACTTTGAGTATTTCTTATATGTGGCCAAAGTTCTGTTCTTTATCTTTAATATCAGATACATTTAATCTGTAAATGAATTACTCAACAAAAGTAGTGCACTTAGGTTGTTTCCATAGCTTGGCTATTGTGAATATTGCTGCAAAGAACATGGGAGTGCACATATTGCTTTTAAAATAGTCATTTCACCTCCTTTGGATATATACCCTAAATTTAGTCTGCGTTAGACTTTGAGGGATTCCAATAAATAATTTATGTGAAAATATAAGACTTTTTTTTAAAAATAAGGCAATCCTAAACTTCCTGGCACTGCTGCTTACTGTGTGACCTTAGGCAAATCTATGTCTTCATCTATAACTTGAGGTTAATTAAGATTAGTTGCCATGGCATATAAAGTGCCTGGAATAAAGAAAGTAATAAATGTGTCAGTTCTCTGCCTGTTTGCCTGCCCTGCTACCTCTTAACTAATTCCCTTTCTCTTAATTTTTGTCAACAGAGAGTGAAAATATTTTAAGTAAGGAAGAAGAAACTTCTTGACCTATTGACAAATAAGTAGTTGGCTTTTTATAAGAAAGTTATCTTCATAAATTATAACTTCAGCCTTCAGTTCTGGGCTCTGGAATATGCCTTCTCCAACAGCATTTGTTTGGCAGTGTTTAATACAAGCCATAACTACCTTATTTTACGTGAGAGTTACATTGTATATCTCTTACTCTAAAAACCTGTAAGGAAGGGATTATGCATCACATTTTTTACAGTGTTGAATGTGATGCCCATCATCTCAAAGTTAATAAGAACACTTACAGAACTTTAAATTGATATAGATAAAAGAGTGCTTAGAGTTTTGTTAATTGTTCTTTACTTGATAAATGACCCTCGACATACTCCCTCCAGTGTATGTTTATTTAAGACTAAACTAATCCTTTGCTGAAATACGATTACCCTTTGGATACGCTCTGGTTGTTCATTGCCTTCCTGTCTTTAATAAAAAGCTTTCACTTTCCTCCTCTTCAATAAGTTACTAAAGGAAGCAGACACTTTTCTGGACAGTCTCTGTTTGATAAATGATCATGTCATGCTATCACTTAGAGGAGTGCTGCAAAATACTGAGGAGCAAATTATATTTCCCCTGCAGGGTTGATGCCTAAGCTCCTGTATAGGCATCTGCAGCACAGCAATGCTCTCTCTACCATTAATGATGACCGCTGATGAACCTGTATTTGACCAGCATACTCCAATCTTTATTGGCAATGTCTGGAACAACCATCCTTACTAAATCTAAAGACAGCCATTTGTCATCCCTCTGACTGCCTGTCATCATCTGCCTGGGAAAATCTATAATTTTTGGCTTGTTCCTGACTCAACTGTGGAATGAATAAATTTATCTTTGGGTCACTCTGCTTGTCAGGATCAATAATGAGCAGAGGTTGAATAAATTAGAAACTGAGAAAACATGACAGGCCATAGAATTTTGTTCATTTGTGTCTTATAAATCAGATATTTAGTTCATATCAGAGCCAAATATGTCAAGTTTTTTATTTCCCTCATTCTGAAGATTCTATACCTCATGATAAATGGTCATCAGAAAACCAATGAAGTAAATCACTAATATATCTGACTTTGAGATGAACTTTTCAGATCATTGTATTGATTTAGCAAACTTTACAGACTTCAAAACTTAGGTAAATATTAAACTTTTTTTGTTCTTCAAGTTGTATACATTTTTCAGTGATGATATTCCTTTGACTTAATAGTGTCAGCAAGCTATATAATGCTGGCCCTAGTGAAGTTCATGGCTCAGCTTAGCCTCATCAGATTACTTGTACAAATGCAAAAGTTCTGTTGTAAATTGTTGTTAAAGTATGTAATAATTTTTATACATTGATGAATATCTGTTTAAAGGAGGTACAGGAAAAACATGCAAAGACATGTTAACCAAAAGTAAATGTCATTTAAACTAGAGCCCTGTAAGTTAAAGGAGTTTCTAAACTATGAAATATTGTTTGGCCTAAAACCTCTCTTTCGCCTTCTCTTCAGTGGTTGACCTTGCCACCAATTTTACTTGGGAGAAGTGGGTCATCCGTCCACCAAGTTTTCTCAGTTATCTGCCTTTGATTTCACACTTCCTCTTCCATTCTTCTTTTCCATTTTTCTCAATAAAGGAAGAGTCACACCTCTTTCCCCAGGTTAAGTAGTTCTTTTGATCCCAGCCTTTTCTTCCTGGGTTTTCCTCTCTCTTCCATTTCCATTTCTAGTATCTCCCTCTTATCTGGATTTTATTTTGTCTCTTACCTACCGTTGCCAAACTTCTTGAAGACTGATCTGGACTAATGCTTCTCAAACTTTCATGTGCTTAAGAATCCTGAGTGATCTTATTTAAATGCAGGTTCTGATTTGTTAGGTCTGAGACAGAAGCTGAGATTCTGCATTTCTGCTGCTGCTGCTGCTGGTCTAGGTCACCACTTGGAGTTGGCCTAGTCTACTGCATGCCTATAGTGTGGAGACCAGCTGGTTGCTTCTTCAACCACTGGGCACTCCTGCAATCTGGTGCCACTGAAAAGGCATTGCTAACCTTATCACTGATCCACACATTGCCAATCACATACTTTCTCAGTCTCAATTCTTTGGAATATCATACCCTGTTCATCACTCCCTTCATGGCTTTGTGATTCTACATTCTTGCAGGTTCCATGGATCCTTCATGAATCTCTGACCCCACAAGTAACAAACCTCTGACTACAGAAATCTCCAATGTATGAATAGGCTGTTTCATACATTGGGGAAAACTCTATTAAAGTTTCCACCATCTCTCACTTCCTAATTAACCTGGCCTCTTCCAGTCTGTTCTTCACATTGTAGCCATGTGGATCTTTTCAAACTGCTAATCTCAGCTACATACTGAGAACTGAACATCTAACTAATAAAACATCTAACTAATAGAAGCAACTAACTAATAAAACATCTAACTAATAGAACATCTAACTAATAAAAGCAATGCTATAAGAACATCTATGCAGGGACAGTCTTCCCCATAATGCATCAGCACGTTACCAGAGAGTGAGAGCTCCCACTGGGGAGCAGGAGCATATGTCCCTGCTGGGAGAACCTTGGGGACCAATTCACTTGATTCCTTTTCTATAATCTATGTTTATTCCTTTCAAACAGTGTTTGTTTCCCTTCCCTGGATCACAGCAGAATGTAAAATCACAGCTAGAAAAAAGTTTGCCTCCTGTAACCCATTGCCTTCTCTATTTATACTTAGACCCTTTATAGAAAAAGAATGGCCACATTGATGATAATAGTCAAACTTCTGTTACCCTAATGAAAGAAAGGTCATCTATTCAAAAGAGGAAGAACCAAATTATGTGGGAGGCCAAGCTGAGCATTTTTTTTGTACTCTCTCCCCTCCTGACTATAGGCAATCTTGTGGATGATGGTAGTTTCAGTGACCACTTAAACAATACACTGAAGATTCACATTTATCTATCCTCTGAGCTCTGGCCTCATATGTCCAATTATGTACTTGACATTTTCTCTGGAACATTTCAAAGGCACTTCAAACCCTACATTACCAAAACTCATGATCTCTCAAACTTGACTCTTGACTTATTTCTCATTGTGCAAGGCAAGAAGCCCAGGAATCACTCTTGACCTCTCCTTCTCCCATGCTCCCTATATCCAACTCACGACCAAGTCTTATCCATTTTACTTCCTGAATGGCTCTCCAATCTGTCCATCCCATTTCCATCCCTACCCTATTAAAGTTTCCATCATCTCTCACTTTGTAACTAGCCTGGCCTCTTCCAGGCTGTTCTTCACACTGTAGCCATGCAGATCTTTTCAAACTGCTAATCTTCAGTTACTTCACTCCTGGCTTAAACACCTCCAGTGGCTCCTCATTGTTCTTAGGATAAAGACAAAACTCTCTTTCATGACCTATGTGGCCCATCTACCCACTGGCATCTGTACTATGTTCCACCTTCACTATCTCAGCTTCTTATCCCTCAATAGTTGCCATGCTCCAACCTGCCCCAGGACCTTGACACATGCTGTTTTCTTTGCCTGATAAGTGCTTCTTTTCTGTCAGAGCTCAGCTGTCCCTTCCTTAGAGAAGCCTTTAGTGACCTCTCTAACTAGGACAGATCCCTCCCTTATAATAGGCTCTCAGAGCCACATACTTCATTTTTGTGGTACTTGTGCAATTTTATATTTGTTTTGGGATGATTATGTGCATAATGTTTCTCTTCCCCTGAATGTTAAGAATTCTTCAAGGCCAGGGATCGCATCTGTTTTCTGCTCACTCTTGTGTCCCCCATTGTCTAGCAAGTACTGCCACATAGTAGGAGTAGGTGTTTTCAATGAATGTATAAGAGATGAATGAATAAATGAGCGAATGAATGAACGAGAGAGGGGCAGGTGACCTAAGGCTAGAAGCAGAACAGGAATTATAGGGAGAAATAAGATGGAACCATTTTTGAAGAAGTTGCTAATTCAAGGTGCTGCAGACATGGAAAGAGAGAGAAAAGAAAGACTATCTTCTCTTTTCTTCTATTTCCTCCTCTGTCCCTTCTCTCCACTTCTATATCCTCCTGTCTAGAAGTCCTTGCCCTGGACCAGTTTTGGATTAAGGAATAGCAGAGATAAAGGCAGAGTTAGAGGATCTTGGTGGTAAGGAGTCCTTGACAGTCGTGGGTCTAAAGATGTGAGGAGAGGAGAGGGAATGAAATCTCAAGCAGCAGGAGGGACACAAGTTGCTTGGCTACCCAGCTTCTTACAGGTCTATATCCTGTACCTCAGCCTCTAATGCAGCCACTCCCTTGTGGCTCTAGGACCCTCAGTAAGCTAGGGCATGGCATTGTTTCAGAGTGCCTATATTTCTCAGAGACCCTGTTCTCTCTTCTCTTTCCACAGAGCTCAAGAATTTCAGTCCCTTGGTAGCACTTTTCCTTGCTACATGTGTTCCTTTAAATATCTTCCTTTCTCACTGCTCAAACAAGAATCTTGGTTGAAAGATTCAAAGTTGTTTA
Organism: Piliocolobus tephrosceles; assembly: GCF_002776525.5. Lineage (NCBI taxonomy): Eukaryota > Metazoa > Chordata > Mammalia > Primates > Cercopithecidae > Piliocolobus > Piliocolobus tephrosceles. The sequence continues at coordinate 68,017,826 of NC_045440.1, forward strand.
ACCATCCTAAGGGATCATTATTTTTTCATATTCTCTTAAAGCAGTCACTTAAAAAATGTGTCTTCTATGCCAAAAATATAAATTCAGTTTGATGGAACAGGACTACAAGAAGACAATTTGTAAATACACACAAATTACTAACATGTTTTAGTTTATAATACTTTGCAAAAATCTATCTGCAATATTGATTAACAGGACTTTCATAGTACAAAGTAATCTATTACAATATTTATAGTAATACAATGAGTGTGACTAAGGTTCCTTTTAAAAACACATTTGAATTTTAATTTTAAATTTTGAAATTTTACTTTTGGAGATAATGGTAAACTATCAGCAAAAGTAATAACTTTAAAATGATAATTTCCTGTGTAAGAACTACACTAGTTATTTCCTGTATTTTCTGTAGGTACACTTAAGGAACTTAAGTCCATATAAAAGCAGCTGCTCTAAGTGCTGAAAACCTTGGGTAATTACAGTGGTTTTGTTAGGATTCTTTAATGATGTCCACTTCTTTTTTCCCATGGCACAAAGCTGTCTGTTGCTGACGACTCAGGATGGATGTCAGTGACCTTATGTATGGCATGAGAGATATTTTTCCTGTAGCACAGGGTTTGATGTCAGTAGCTTTTGGACAATGTCAGTGAACAAAAAGAAGGAAAAAAATTAAAGCCAAATATAGAGATGCTGACTCCAGGAATACATAACAGAAAAACGAGTTAATATTCTGATGCTAGGCTTCAACATGTCCTTTGATTAAGCCTTCAGAATATTATTTAAAATGAACCACAAAAAGCACATTTCAAACATATCCCGGGCAATGTCTATATTCAGAATGCCAAGAAGCTGTGTCCAGGCATTTTTAATTGTTTGTGTCTTCATGGTGGAAGTAAAAGAACTTAAGATTTTATTCTTACTCTTTGGATATCTTCACTCTATGGGGGGGAAAAGCAACTTTTGGTATATATCAACAGCTGGAACTCAGTGAATGGTTTGCATTCCTTCTCCAGAATATTTTTTGTGCCCTTCTTCATTCATTCTATAAACATATAGTAAGTGCTTGCCATGTACCAAGCACTGGGCTGGGCTCTGGGTAACCCTGAAGTAAATAAATCAAAATTCCTTGCATTCAAAGCTACTCAGTCTAATGAAGGATATGGTGATACACAATAACAAGGTTATATTAATCAAGTTTCCTCACCAACCATTCTCTATTTAAATTACGTTAAAAATTAAAGTGAGCTAATCAACACAGTTAAAATATCAAATAAGATCATAGGGTTTATAACAAAACTTAAAGAGTGTGTGAGGGCTTATAACAAAACCACTTTCAACTTCTTCAGCTATTTCTACACACATTTATGTCCACATTTCTAAATAACAATGGCTATTTTTGATTTTTAAATCTTAGATATTTATCTACTAAATTTCTACTAAGATGATGATTTAATTCTCATAAGTACTGCCTCCAACCTCTACTACACTTCCCTTCTCCCACTATGTCAGTAGAGTTATACTAACATTGTTAATTAATTTTCACTGAGTGTATTATTATTATTATTATTATTATTATTATTATTATTTGAGACAGAGTCTCACTCTGTCACCCAGGCTGGAATGCAGTGGTATGATCATGGCTCACTGCAGTTTTAACCTCCCAGGCTCAAGCGATCCTCCCACTGAAGCCTCCTGAATAGCTGGGACTCAGGCATGTGCCACCATGCCTGTCTAATGTTTCTGTATTTTTTGTAGAGATAGGGTTTCACCATCTTTCCCAGGCTGGTCTAGAACTCGTGAGCTCAATCAATCCTCCTGCCTTGGTCTCCCAAAGTGCTGGGATTACAGGTGTGAGCCACTGCACCTGGCCAATTTTCAGTGACTATATTATTAAGCTCAATTAAGTCTTGTTCATAGCTAAACTACATAGTATACTAGGATTGCTTCTTATTTTCCATAGAGTTAAAAATTGCCTAAGTTCTTAGTTTTCTATGTACTTACATAATTCAGTCTGTTGCAACATGGGCTGGGTGCCTTCTAGCCTACCGTACAGCTGATGTCCTAACTTACCTTCACTTCTGTGAATTTCCTTAGCTTTTTTACTGTTTCCTAGATACCATGTCTTCCCTTTTCCTAGTTTACTCTCCTGTTTAGGTGAAATACTCAATTTTTATGGGTCGTGCTTTTTGTGTTCTTTTAAAGAAATTTTTATTTTTTCCTAGAAGTTTTTTTTTTTTAATTTAAATCCACTTTTTATTCTTTCACAGATTTTAACAATTATACACAACTTTTAACATAAACATAGTGAAATCTCAAGGATAAGGAGGCAATATATATGGCCTCTTCTATTCGTTATTCAGGATGGAAGGAAATTTTCAAAGTACAATGTGTGAGATTTAACACTGGAAAAATACATAGGAAACTTGTTTAACTGGCTCCACTTAGGACCAGACACAGCACAATAAATATAGAACTGCATCATCTTTTTAAAAGATCATTGTAATTTTAACACATTCTTACTAAAGAAATACATACTATCAATGACCAATCTGAAATTCTGTAACAGGTGAAGAGAGACTTACGATGAATATCTGAGCATAGGTTCGCTAGCATCTTCACACTCATACATAAACATTCTTAAAGGGAATAAGAATGATTTCAAATTCAAAACAACAACAAAAAAACAAATTTGGTCAAACTTTCTTCATCATACCATTCATTGCTATCACAATCCTAGCTTGCTGGTACGTTTAAGAAAGGAATAGAAAGTTTTTGAAATCCTTTTAATTTCTACTAGTCTTAGGGCCTCTTGGGTAGGCCACTTTGGAAGCAAACTGATTAAACAGCTCCATTAAGTCTGTATCTCAACAAACCATTGCATAATTTCTGTCAATGTTCTCAAAGGTTAAAACAAGTTGTATGGAAGAAAACCTTTCCTCAATAGCAGGCCACTGTAAAAACATGTAATCTGCAAGAATTTAAACAAAACTATCCTGAATTCTCTACTGATTGCTTCTTTCCTTAATAAACCAACACATAGGCATTACCTAAAAAATTAAATAATAATATACCGAGGCATAAAATAAATACTTTATTTATGCTATCACAATTTGGGTATTTGAGATTGTTAGCCATGTTCACACACCCTTTCCTCTACCCAAAGAGGAAGCAATGGTGCCAACACTGTTGGTCAGAAAGAGTTAATGGGAAACTGTTGCTCTCAGAGCTGTTCTGCAATATGCAGACACAAAAATTATTATTTTAAACATATACTTAAAAGACGGATAAAATGATCTTTTTTTTCATGTGATGCAGATTCTGTTATCAGTAGATACAAAATTAATTTCATTCCTATTAGGATGGAAACGGGTATGCTGCTGTGGCCATAGATATTCTGAGAAACCTCTTAAGCCAGTGAACCAAAAACCATATGAAAGAAAGTAATATTTTCTGTGATTGGTTAACTGGCTGTTCAAAAATTCAACAAGCAAACAAACATGCAAACATGTGACATGTCATTATTTTGTAAAAACATAATGCCACTCTGGCCCCAGGAATCGCTATAGCCCAGCTGGTCCTTAAAGGTGCAAACAGCCTTTAATTGCTACTAAAATCTCTGCTATTTTACTGCCCATCACACTTGCCACATGATTCTCAGAAGCTTAGGCTTCCAAGATGTTTAAGGAAAATAAAGAAGGTGTGATGTGGATCAAGTTTTCAGTGATTGTTTTAAATGCAATTTTAAAAAGAACTTCTAGTAATGAAGTATATAATAGTCCTTGATACTAAATTTTTTCTAGTGAAATAAAGGATGCTTTAATAAGACAATATTGCTCTAAGTTTGACCGCCTGATTCTTTTCTTCTCTTTTTCAGAGGGTACTGTTTCATATATTGTGTGAGCCCCACAAATGTCTATTTTAAAAAGAGTATAGTCCCTGGCCAGGCGTGGTGGCTCATGCCTGTAATCCCAGCACTTTGGGAAGCCGAGGCAGGCGGATCACCTGAGGTCGGGAGTTCGAGACCAGCCCGACCAATATGGTGAAACCCTGTTTCTACTAAAAATACAAAATTAGCTGGGCATGGTGAAGCATGCCTGTATAATCCCAGCTAATCGGGAGGCTGAGGTTGCAGTGAGCCAAGATCATGCCATTGCACCCCAGACTGGGTAACAAGAGTGAAACTCCGTCTCAAAAAAAATAAAATAAAATAAATAAAAAATAAAAATAAAAAGAGTATAGTTTCCAATAGTTTCTCACAAATATTCCTGATTTATAGTGGGGGAAGCGATGCATAATTGGAACATTAATCATTATGTTTTTGAAAATTAAACATTTCCTGCAAAGCAATTCCTCTGCAAAATGCTAAGCTGCCAATGAGATTACCACAATAGATATTGAGTCATTTCACAAAGTACCTGTTCAAAAGTTATAGAAACCTGGCCTTCCATTCCAAATTCACTGCAAAGAGAGTACATGCAGTAGTCCTGTTTACAATTTAATAGAGATAAGGGCACACCTAGGACAAAGAGGGTCATCACCCTACATACAAGTTTACAGTAGTGTAACCATAATATATATTTACTACATTCACCACTTCAGATAGAGGAAGAGGGAGGCCCTTCACAACACTAGAACAAAGGAATGTTAGTTTTATGTAAGACCTACCAAAAAAACAGGGAAACAAATAACACACATAGGCACTAGTCTCAAAGCTGCACGATAAAGAAGCAAAGGGTTTGAGATGAGAAATTCAGGAAATATACACATAGGAGCTTGTTGAGGAAAAGGAAATCACAGTTCTAATCTTCAAGGCTTCTAATCTTCAAGGCTACGGAATGCATTCTGCATATCTTCAAGAAGTTGTGCATAGTCGCTCTTGATCTTTGCCTCACCATCTTTCAGTGGATCCTTGAATTTCATGGAGGAAAGTTTATAGAGGATGTCTCCCATGTGTTCACGAATAATGGACCATGTGATTTTATTGTCACTCTGGGCAGTGGTTTCAACAGCTCTACGAGCCATATCATAAAATGCAATCATGTTGGACAGCATCCCTACTGTCTTGTAGAATGGGCAGAACCTGTCATAAGGAGTATATCCATTTTGTTGTAAGAAATCATCTTTGATAAGTTTTGCTACCTCCAGAGTGATTTTATCTGTTTCTGCCAAAGAAGCCTTTCCAACAAGCTGTACAATTTCTGCCAGGTCTTCTTCTTCCTGCAGAATTTCCTTAGCTTTGGTCCTCAGAGGAACGAACTCTGTGAAGTGTTTGTCATAGTATTCATCCAAGGCATGCATATACTTGCTGTAGCTGATGAGCCAATTGACAGAGGGGAAATGCTTACGCTGAGCTAGTTTCTTATCTAAGCCCCAGAACACCTGAACGATACCAAGAGTAGCAGATGTAACTGGATCAGAAAAATCACCACCAGGTGGAGAAACTGCTCCTACAATGCTGACACTCCCTTCTCTTTCAGGATTTCCAAGACATTTCACCCTGCCTGCTCGTTCATAAAAAGAGGCCAGCCGGGCACCAAGATAGGCTGGATATCCACTATCTGCAGGCATTTCAGCTAAACGACCAGAGATCTCTCTAAGGGCCTCAGCCCATCTAGAGGTAGAGTCAGCCATCATACTGACATGATAGCCCACGTCACGGAAGTACTCTGACAGTGTGATTCCAGTATAAATAGAGGCTTCTCTAGCAGCAACAGGCATATTGGAGGTATTGGCTACCAAAGCTGTCCTCTTCATAATTGACTCTACCTTACCATCAACCTACCAATGAGCTCTGGGAAGTCCCGGAGGACTTCAGACATCTCATTTCCTCTTTCACCACATCCTACATAGATGATTACATCACTGTTAGAATACTTGGATAGAGACTGTGATATCACTGTCTTTCCACAGCCAAAGGCTCCCGGGATAGCAGTAGTTCCTCCCTGGACACACGGAAAAAGGGCATCAAGGACTCTCTGGCCAGTCAACAGAGGATGATTGGCTGGCAGCTTCTCAGTGACAGGTCGAACTTGACGTACAGGCCATACTTGCACCATGGTGAACTTTTCCTTTACACCTTCAAATTCAAGCTCCAAGACAACATCAGAGGTATCGTAATTCCCAGGTGGAGCAATATAAGTTACAGTTCCTCTGTTTCGTGGGGGTAACATGATTTTGTGTTTGATAAGCGAGTTCTCATTGACAATTCCATAAATGTCTCCGCCAGTGATATGACTACCAACCCGTAGGTTTTTGCAAGGTGTAAAGTCCCATTTGATATCTCTGCTAAGAGCAGACACGTTTACTCCTCTGGGGATGTAGATGCTTTGGGTCTGACTGCTGATATCCGACAAAGGTCTTTGAATACCATCAAAAATGGCTCCCATAATGCCAGGACCGAGCTCTACAGAGAGGGGTTTACCAGTGCGAAGTACAGGATCTCCAACAGAAACACCAGAAGTTTCTTCATACACCTGAATAGTAGCCATGTCACCCTCCAATCGAATAATCTCTCCAACCAACTCGCTGTGGCCCACTCTCACCAGCTCATACATGGCTGCACCCGCCATGTCACAGGCTGTAACCACAGGTCCTGAGACCCCATGCACATAACCAAATGTGCTTTCTTTATCTTCATCGAGTATTTTGGGTAGCTTGGAAAAATCCATGTTAGTTTACCTGCTGGGGCGCGAGGTGCAGAGACCGTACCGACTGAGGACCCCGAGGCTCTGTCACCACCGGGGGGACGTCCTCAGCTGCACAGGGTTGGGAGGGGCGGCTTCCTAGAAGTTTTATATTTTAGCAGTTAAATTTGGATGTGATCCATTTTGAGTAAATTTTTGTGCATGGGGTAAAGGGTAAAGGTTCACTTTTTCTATTTGGATATCCAGTTGTTCCACCATTTGTTGAAAACATTATCCTTTCTTCCATTGAAATATTGGGATTTTTGGCTGGGCGTGGTGGCTTACACCTGTATTTCTAGCACTTTGGAAGGCTGAGGCAGGTGGATCACTGGAGGTCAGGAGATCAAGAAGAGCCTGGCCAACATGCTGAAACCCTGTCTCTACCAAAAATATAAAAAAATTGGCTGGGCGTGGTGGCACGTGCCTGTAATCCCAGTTACTTGGGAAGCTGAGGCAGAAGAATTGCTTGAACCCAGGAGGCGGAGGTTGCAGTGAGCTGAGATTGTGCCACTGCACTCCAACGTGGGCAACAGAGCGAGACTCTTAAAAATCAATTGACCCTATGTGTGAGTTTATTTATAAACTGTTCTGTTTCCTTAATCTTCATGGCCACCCTATGTCAATGCCACATTGTCTTGATTATCATAACTTTAAATTTGTGAAATCAGGTAGGGTAAGTTCTCCAAATGTATTTTATTTTATTTATTTAATTTTTGAGAAAGGATCTCACTTTGACACCCACGCTGGAGTGCAGTGCCGTGATCATGTCTCACTGCTGTCTCAATCTCCTGGGCTTATGAGATCCTCTCATCTCAGCCTCCTGAGTAGCTGGGACCACAGGCATGTGCCACCACACCCAGCTAATTAAAAAAAAATTTTTTTTTTTTGTAGAGATGGAGTGCCAAACTCCTGGGCTCAAGTGATTCTCTAGCCTCAGCCTCCCAAAGAGCTAGGATTACAGATGTGAGCCACTGTGCCAGGCTTTTTTTTTTTTTTTTTTAGAAACACTGTCTCACACTCTTGTCCAGGCTGAAGTGCAGTAGCACAATCATGGCCCACTATAGCCATGACCTCCAGGGCTCATGCAGTCCTCCCACCTCAGCCTTTTGGGTAGCTGGTACTATAGGCCACCATTTCCAGCTAATTTTTTTAAAAAAACATCTTTTAGGCCGGGCACGGTGGCTCACGCCTGTAATCCCAGCACTTTGGGAGGCCGAGACGGGCAGATCACGAGGTCAGGAGATCAGACCATCCTGGCTAACACGGTGAAACCCCGTCTCTACTAAAAATACAAAAAAATTAGCCAGGCATAGTGGCTGGCACCTGTAGTCCCAGCTACTCGGGAGGCTGAGGCAGGAGAATGGCGTGAACCCGGGAGGCAAAGCTTGCAGTGAGCCGAGATCGCGCCACCGCACTCCAGCCTGGGCGACAGAGCAAGACTTCGTCTCAAAGAAAAAGAGAAAAAAGAAAAAAACATCTTTTAGAGAAGGGGTCTTGCTATATTGCCCAGGCTGGTCTCAAACTCCTGGGCTCAAGCAATCCTCGTGCCTCATCCTCCCAAGGTACTGGGATTATAAGCATGAGTTACCATGCCCATGATGGTTTTACCAATTGGTTCTTTTTACCAATGTTGCTTTGGTATTCTAGGTCCCTTTCTTATAAATTTTAGGATTGATTTGTCAATTTCTAAGAGAAAAGAATCTGAGATATTGATTGGGATTATGTTGAATGTATAGATCAATTGAGAAGGAATTAACACTTTAAGAATACAGAGTCTTCTACCATGCAAGTGTAGAGGCAGGCAGTATATGAGAAATCTCTGTACTTTTAATTTTGCTATGAATCTAAAATTAATCTAAATCATAAGGTCTATTAAAATAAAAAAATCACAACCAGAAAAAAAGTCTATTAAAACAAAAAATCAAAACTGGAATACAATCTGCTAATACATGAAAATGGTATCTCTCTTCATTTATGTAGATCTTCTTTAATTTCTTCCAATATTTTGTGTTTTTATTGTACAGCTCTTGCACATAGTTTAAAAAATGTATCCCTAAGTATTTTATGTATCTTGATGAAGTTATAAATGCCATTTTAAAAAATTTCATTTCTAATTGTTCACTGCTAGTCAGTGGAAATACAGTTACGTTTTGCATATTGACCTTGCCATTAAGCATATGGATTTGCTAAATACACTCCATAAATTCTAATAGCTTTTTGCGGCTTTCTAATCATTTTATATGTACCCAATCACGTAGTCTGCAAATAAAGAACATTTTGTTTCTTCCTTTTGAAGCAATGTCATTGTTTCAGTTTTTGGCCTTAGTGCACTGGTTAAGACAGGTGCAACTCTAAGGTTGAGTAATGTGGTATAGTAAATATCCTTCCTTTATTCTTTTTTTTTTTTTTTTTTTTTTTGGAGACAGAGTCTCGCTCTGTCACCCAGGCTGGAGTGCTGTGGCCAGATCTCAGCTCACTTCAAGCTCCGCCTCCCGGGTTCACGCCATTCTCCTGCCTCAGCCTCCCGGGTAGCTGGGACTACAGGCTCCCGCCACCTCGCCCAGCTAGTTTTTTGTATTTTTTAGTAGAGACGGGGTTTCACCGTGTTAGCCAGGATGGTCTTGATCTCCTGACCTCGTGATCCGCCTGTCTCGGCCTCCCAAAGTGCTGGGATTACAGGCTTGAGCCACCACGCCATGCCACCTTTATTCTTAATCTTAGGGAAAGCATTCAATCTTTCATCATTAAGTATCTTGTTATGTAGATTTTATATAGATGCCTATTATCAGGTTAAGTTCCTTTCTATTTACAGTTTGCTGATAATTTTTAAAATCATACATGGTGCTGAATATAATGCATTTTGTGCATCTATTAAGATGATCATATAATATTTCTCCTTTATTCTGTTTGGTGAATTATATTGATTTATGTCTGAATGCCAAAACAATCTTGCATTCCTGAGATAAGCCTCACCTGGTCATTGCGTGTTATCTTTTTATATATTGCTGGACTTGATTTGCTAATATTTTAGTAGGGATTCTTGCTTCTCTGTTCCTAGGGTGTATTGCTCTGTAGTGTTCTTGTAATATTGCTGATTTGATAACATGAATTGGGAAGTAGTCCCTGCTTCTCTGTTTTCTTTTTCTTTCTTTTTTTCTTTCTGAGACAGGGTCTCACTTTGTTCCCCCAGCCAGCTGGAGAGCAGTGGCATGATCTCAGCTCACTGCAGCCTCGACTTCCCGGGTTCATGTGATCCTCCCACCTCAGCCTCCTGAGTAGCTGGGACTACAGATGGTCACCACCATGGCTGGCTAATTTTCTTTTTGTTTTCTTTGAGATGGAGTCTCACTCTGTTGCCTAGGCTGGAATGCAGTGGCATGATCTCGGCTCATTGCAACCTCTGCCTCTTGGGTTCAAGAGATTCTCCTGTCTCAGCCTCCCAAGTAGCTGGGATGACAGGCATATGCCACCACACCCAGCTAATTTTTGCATTTTCAGTAGACACAGGGTTTCGCCATGTTGGTCAGGCTGGCCTTGAACTCCTGACCTCAGGTGATCTTCCTGCCTTGGCCTCCCAAAGTGTTGGGATTACAGGCATGAGCCCTGGCTAATTTTTGTATTTTTTGTAGAGAGATGGGGTCTTACCACATTGCTCAGGCTGAGTTTTGAACTCCTGAGCTCAAGAGATCTGCTCACCTTGGCCTCCTGAAGTGCTAGGATTACAGGTGTGAGCCACTGCACCTGGCCTTGCTTTTCTGTTTTTCTGAAAGAGTTTGTGTAAGATTAGTATCATTTCTTTCCTAATTTTATAATAAAGTGCATCAGTGAGGTCATCTGGTCTTGGAGTTCTCTTTGTGGAAATATTTTTATTTGTGAAATATGATGCATTTAATAGATACAGAGCTATTCAGACTTTCTGTTTCTTATGTCAGTTTTGGTATTTATGTCTTGCAAGGAATATGTTTTTAACTAAGTTGCCAACTTTATGGCATAAAGTTCTTTACAACATTCCCTTCTTATCCTTTTAACTGTAGTGACATATTTTTCATTTCTGATATTGTTAATTTGTGTTTTCTCTGTTTTCTTGAACAGCCTAGATAGAAGTTTATTAATTTTATTAATATTTGCAAAGAACCAGCTTTTGGCATCATTGATTTTTTTCTAATGGTTGCCTATATTTCTATTTCATTAATTTCTGCTGTTATTTTCATTATTTCCTTCTTTCCTTCCTTTTCATTTCCTTCCTTCAAATTTATTTTGAATTTAATTTGCGTGTATTTTTCTTGCTGCTTGAGGTACAAGATGAGAGCATTGTTTTAATTTTTCTTCATCTTAAATTTATTATCATTATTGTTTGTATTTTTCCCTCATTCTTGTCGTCATTTTATAATTTTTCTTCTTTTCTACTATAAGCGTTCAAAGCTATAAATTTCCCTCTAAGCATTACTTTACTGTATCCCACAAATTTTCAAATGTTTTGTTTTCATTTTCATTCAGTTCAAGTATTTTCTAATTTTCTTTGTGATTTCTATGGACTTTGTTTCATTTCATATGGATTATGTTGATAATTTTGTTTTTTGAGACAGGGTCTCACTTGGTTGCCCAGGCTGGAGTACAGTGTTGTGATCTCTGTCACTGTAGCCTTCACCTCCTGGGTTCAAACGATCCTCCCAACTCAGCCTCCTGAGTAGCTGGGGCTACAGGCATGCACCACCATGCCTGGCTAATTTTTGTATTTTTAGTGGAGGCAGGGTTTTACCATGTTGCCCAGGCTGGTCTTGAACTCCTGGGCTCAAAAATTCCACCTGCCTCAGTCTCCCAAAGTGATAGTATTACAGGCATGAACTACTGCACCCAGCTCTAAATATTCTAACTCCTATTTTAAGGTGGAATGTTCTATAAGGGTAAATTAGGTCAAGTTGGTTGGTTATGTTATACCTATCTTTTATATCATTACTGGTTTACTATCTGCTTGTTCTATCAACCAATGCAAGAGAAATGTTGAAATCTCTGTTATAATTACGAATTTGTCAATTTCTCCTTTTACTTCTGTGAATTTTTACTTCATGTAGTTTGTAATTCTGTTGCTAGGAGCATAACTTTGAGGATTGTTATGTTTCCTTAAAGAACTGGCACTTTTTGGCCGGGCGTGGTGGCTCAACCCTGTAATCCCAGCACTTTGGGAGGCCGAGACGGGAGGATCACAAGGTCAGGAGATCGAGACCATCCTGGCTAACACGGTGAAACCCCGTCTCTACTAAAAAATACAAAAAACTAGCCGGGCGAGGTGGCGGGCGCCTGTAGTCCCAGCTACTCGGGAGGTTGAGGCAGGAGAATGGCGTAAACCCGGGAGGCGGAGCTTGCAGTGAGCCGAGATCCGGCCACTGCACTCCAGCCTGGGCGACAGAGCGAGACTCTGTCTCAGAAAAAAAAAAAAAAAAAAAGAACTGGCACTTTTTATCATTATAAATTTTCCTTATGTATCTCTGGTAATATTTCTTGTCCTAGAATCTATTTTATTTTATATTAATGTAGCCATTTCATTTTTCATATTATTTGTGTTTGCAGTATATTTTTTTCATAATTTTATTTTTAACTCACATATCTTTAAAGTGTGTTTCTTCCAAAGAGTACTATTGGATTTTTTATTTTTATTTTTATTTTTATTTTTATTTTTGAGGCGGAGTCTCGCTCTGTCACCCGGACTGGAGTGCAGTGGCCGGATCTCAGCTCACTGCAAGCTCCGCCTCCCGGGTTTACGCCATTCTCCTGCCTCAGCCTCCCGAGTAGCTGAGACTACAGGCGCCCGCCACCTCGCCCAGCTAGTTTTTGTATTTTTAGTAGAGACGGGGTTTCACCGTGTTAGCCAGGATGGTCTCGATCTCCTGACCTCATGATCCGCCAGTCTCGCCCTCCCAAAGTGCTGGGATTACAGGCTTGAGCCACTGTGCCCGGCCAGGTTTTTTTATTTTTTTTTAAGCATAAATAACAAGACCCAGGCTGGTCTTGAACTCCTGGGCTCAAGTGATCCTCCCACCCTGGCCTCTTAAAGTGCTGACATTACACATGTCACCATGCCCAGCTAAGATTGGATTAAAAAAAAATTTGGTCCTACTATCTCTGCCTTTTAATTGAACTATTTAAATTATTTACATTAATATAATTATTAATATTAATATTAACATATAATTACTGATATTGGCTGAGTTTAAGACTACTGTCTTGCTATTTGTCTTATCTGTTCTTTATTTCCTTTTACTTTTCCTGTCCCCTACTTTTTTTTGGCATTTGAGTTTCTCTTAATTATTGGCTTACTAGTTGTAAAAATCTTTGACTGTATTTTAGTGGTTGCCTCAGGGTTTAAAACAATCATTTTTAAATATGCACAGGCTACTATCAAATAGCATGATACTACTTCACGTGTAATGTAAGAACTTGACAACAATATACCACTATTTTCTCCATTCCTGTCATTTGTGCTATTGTTACTGTTTATTTTCCTTTTACATGTCATAAACCCCATGCTATATAGTTATTATTTATTTTGCCTTCATTTTATTGCTTGTGTGGTTGCACATATCAGTGATGCCAGCTACAGTGAGGCTGTGGCAGAAGGTTCACTTAAGCCTAGGAAATTTAGGCTGCAGTGAGCTGTGATCACACTACTGCACTACAGACTGGCCAATACAGTAAGACCCTGTCTAAAAAAAAAATTATCTCAGGTTTTATTTTTCTTCATTTTGCCTTCATTTTTTTGAAGGATGGTTTCACTGGATATATAATTCTAAGTTGACAAGAGTGTTTTTCTTTTAGCATTTTAAATATGTTTCATGATCTTCTGGCTTGTATTGCTTTTGACAAGAAGCTTGTAATAATTCTTATCTTTCTGTGTACATAAAATATCTTTTAAATGTCTTTTCTTCTGGTAGCTTTTAAGATGTACATATATATTTTTTTTTACATAGAGTTTTGCTCTTGTCGCCCAGGCTGGAGTGCAATGGCGCAATCTTGGCTCACTGCAAACTCCACCTCCTGGGTTCAAGTGACTCTCCTGCCTCAGCCTCCCAAGTAGCTGGGACTATAGGCATGAGCCACTACACCTGGCTAATTTTGTATTTTTAGTAGAGACAGGGTTTCACCATGTTGGCCAGGCTAGTCACAAACTCCTGACCTTGAGTCATCCGCCCGCCTTGGCCTCCCAAAGTGCCAGAATTACAGGCGTGAGCGACTGTGCCTGGCTGCTTTTAAGATATTCTTATTATCATTAGTTGTTTAGCAATTTTACTGTAGTGTACTTTGGTGTAATTTTCTTTGGGATTTTCCTGTTTGGGTTTTGTTGAGCTTCATGGATCAGGGATTAAAATTTTCATCAAATTTGGTAATTTTGGGGCCACTTTTGTTGTTGTTCTGTGTTTGCTTGTTTGTTTTGTTTTGAGATAGGGGCTCGCTCTGTTGCCCCCGTTTTTTGTTTGTTTGTTTGTTTTTTTAGTGTTTTTTCTTTCCATGCTTTACTTTGGACAGTTCTAATGCTGTGTCTTTAAGTTCACTGATCTTTTCTTGCACAACGGCTAATCTACTTTTAATCTTATTCAATGAATTTTTTATTTTAGAAATATTTTTAGTCGGGCTTGGTGGCTCACACCTGTAATCCCAGCACTTTGGGAGTCCGAGACGGGCGGATCACAAGGTCAGGAAATCGAGACCATCCTGGCTAACACGGTGAAACCCCGTCTCTACTAAAAAAAAAAAAAAATACAAAAAACTAGCCGGGCGAGGTGGCGGGCGCCTATAGTCCCAGCTACTCGGGAGGCTGAGGCAAGAGAATGGCGTGAACCCGAAAGGCGGAGCTTGCAGTGAGCTGAGATCTGGCCACTGCACTCCAGTTTGGGCGACAGAGCGAGACTCCATCTCAAAAAAAATAAAATAAAATAAAAACATAAAATAAATAAGTAAATATTTTTTAGCTCTAGAAGTTATGTCTTCCCCACACTTTCCATTTCTCTTTCCTTTCTGTTCACAATTTCTTTAAATTTTACAGTATATTTATAATTGCTTTATTTTCTTTAAAGTCTTATCTCCTAATTCTATCCTTCATGTCATTTCTGGATATTTTTTTTTTTTTGACTGATTTTTCTCGGGTTATGATTTACATTTTCATTCTTCTTTTTTTTTTTCCCCAGAAGATTACATCTGAAAGCAAGATTTTTTGTGGTTCTTGTTTGCTGTTCCTCTCTCTGCACTGTGGTCGATATTCATCTTGTTGTTTTTTTTCTCTTAGGGACAACAGGCCTGTGCTGCCTATTGTCCAAGGTCTGAAAAAGTTGTTTCACATATTTTGTCTAGGTTTCTCTTTGTTTTTATGGAGGGAGATTCTGGTCCTGGTTACTACATCATGGCCCATTAGATTGTCTTTATAATTTAAAAACATATTTCTCCATTTTCCCCCTATTGCTACGGTCCAAATGTGTCCCCCAAAGTTCCTATGTTGAAACTTTTTCTTTCCCTGCCTTATTCTTCCTGGACATATGTTGAAACTTAATTGCCAATGCAGTTGTATTAAGAGGTAGGCCTTTCGGGTCTGGCACGGTGGCTCATGCCTGTAATCCCAGCACTTTGGGAGGCTGAGGCAGGTGGATCACAAGGTCAGGAGATCGAGACCATCCTGGCTAACACGGTGAAACCCTGTCTCTACTAAAAATACAAAAAATTAGCTGGGCGTGGTGGTGGGCACCTGTAGTCCCAGCTACTTGGGAGGCTGAGGCAGGAGAATGGCGTGAACCCGGGAGGAGGAGCTTGCAGTGAGCCGAGATGGTGCCGCTGCATTCCAGCCTGGGTGACAGAGCAAGACTTCGTCTAAAAAAAAAAAAAAAAAAAAAAGTAGGCCTTTAGGAAGTGACTAATTTATGAGGGCAGAGCCTTCATGAATGGATGAGAACCTTATAAAAGGGTGATTTTGCTCCTTTCATCCCTCTGCTGTATGAGGACACATCCCCTCTGGATGCCCTAAGGCTCTGTCTTGGAAGCAGAAAGCAGCCCTTGCCAGAAACCAACATTTGGTGCCTTGATCTTAGGCTTCTCAGCCTCCAGAACTTTCAGAAGTAGGTTTCTGCTGATAAATTAATCAGTCTCAGGTATTTTGTTATAGCAGCACAAATGGACTAAGATACCTATTCTCTGATTCTGGTTCTGATTCTGGTACTCTTATTAGTCATATCTTCTGAATTAATTCTGTAAGTTTCTTTTCTACTTGCTTATATTCAGTTCTTTTTGTTTGTTCTTTCTGGGAGACTGTCAATTTTATCATTTAAACTTTATATTGAATATCTAATTTCCTCATCCTATTTTTAATTTCTAAGTGCTCTGTTATTCATGTTTCTTTTAAAAAATAGAATCTTGCTTTTATTTCAAGGTTATGGAATCCTTTTCATTTCTCTTGGGAAATTATAGTGGGATTTTAAAGGATTGTTTTCCTGTTTCCACATGATTTATTTCTTTGGAATTCTTTCTTTTTGTTTCTGTTTCTCTCTCTTTGATTTTAGAGGCTCTTTTCAGAGGTCTTCTAATCCTGAGCTGCCTGTTTATTCATTAAAGTGAATGAGAGCTTTCTGTGAGAGGACAAGGCTTGTTGACTGTCTCACTGTGGGGCAACTGGGCAGGCAGCTGGCATGTTCCCTCTGAAACTCTTAAATGTCAGGATTGGGAGATATTTTGTCATGAGCTAGTCAGTTTCCCTAAAGAGGAATGAATTCACCAACTTTTACCCAATGTTTTAAAGCCATGCAGGCAGGGTTTTGAGAGTAGAGCCTACTTGTATGCAAGAGAGGGAGAGAAATATTGGCTAACATTTCAGTGTTTAGTCTTTCATGAAGTCCACCCACTTGTTTTTTTTTTTTTTTTAGCATTACCATTTGCTGTGGTTTTTGACCCACAGACTCTGTGGTTCAACTTCTTCACAAATTAAACTTGTCCCCTGTAACTTTGTTGTTCAGGTATTCTATCCAGGTGTTCTTTAAACTCTCCTCTGCCCTCATGTTAACCATTCAACATCATTCAATGCAAGTGGCCACTCCCTCTTTCTTGAAACTCCTTTTTCTCTTCTTCTACATCACTGACTCCTGATGGAGTCTTCTAACTGATCTCTAAATACTGGAGTGTTTCTGTGATTGGTCTTGGCCTCATTTTTTTTTTTTTCTGTCTCTATTGTCTTTCACCCCATGCCATGGCTTTTAAATATCATGTAAATGCTGTTCACTCTCAAACTTTCCAATCTTACTTCTCCCTTAAACTCCAGATGATTACTTGACATGTCCATTTCAGTATCCAACAGGCATTTCACAAGGTGGAATTTTTCTGTTTCTTCCTTATAAAGGCTACTACTGTCTTCCCGTTTCCTCACACAAAATTTAGGAGTCATCCTGATTCCTTCACTTCTTTTATGCCTACATCCTGCTCATCAACAAGTTATATGAATTCCACCTTAAAATATAACTCATTACTTCCAAACCCACCCACTCCTCTTCATCTCTAAGCAACCATCTTCTCTTATTTAACTTCTGCAGTAGTCTCCCAACTGATCTCTTTGCTGTGATTCTTGAAACTCATTCTTCATATAGCACATATAGCAGTAGAGAAATCTTTTTTTTTTTTTTTTTTTTAATACTCCTTCAGTTGACAGAGGAAGGGGAGAAAAAGAAAACAATCCTTTCAGTGGCTTTCTATTATACTTACAATAAAGTAAAAATTTGTGATTATATCCTAAAATGACCTTTATGATCTGGCCTCTGTGCCTTCTTTTCTAATCTCATATTGTACTGTTGCCTCTTCATTCATTCAACAGTGTATTTACTGAGCACCTACAATGTATCAGAAACTAAGCTAGGCACTGGGTACCATACTACAGTGTTCCTTGGACACTCAAGCTTTCTTTGGCCTCAGAGCCTTTGCATCTACTTTCTCTAGTGCCTGGCATGTTCCTTCCCTAGCTCTTTGCATATCTTCTTTCTCATCCTTCAGATCTCAATGTAAATGTCATTTCTTCAGAGGCCTTTCGTATTAACCTGATCTAAAATATCCTCTGACTCCTCTTTTTCTGTTATCTTATTTAATTCCTTCATAGCACTTTTCAAAATCTTCTCTGCTTAGGTCTCTTCTCTTCTCTTTTCTTCTTTTTTTAAATTTTTTTTTTTTGAGACAGGGTCTCACTCTATTACCCAGTCTGGAGTGCAGTGGATGGATCACAGTTCACTGCTTCACTGCAGTCTTGCACTTTGGGGCAAGGGATCCCGTCCTGGGCTCAAGCGATCCTACCACCTCAGCCTCCTGAGTACCTGGGACTGAGTACCTAAGTCCAGGCACATGCCATCACACGAAGCGAATTGCTAATTTCTTTTTTAATTTTTTTTGTAGAGAAAAGGTCTTCTTGTGTTGTCCAGGCTGGTTTTGAATTCCTGGCCTCAAGCAATCCTCTCCTGCCTCGGCCTCCCAAAGTGCGGTGATTACAGGCATGAGCCACCATACTCGGCCTTGCTTATGTATTTTCTTACCATTTCCTCCCTTGTACCTCTGTAAAGTAAGCGCCTTGAGGGTAGAGGCTTTTCTTAAAAAAATTTTATTTGTTTATTTTTAGACGGAGTCTCACTCTGTGGCCCAGGCTGGAGTGCAGTGGCGCAATCTCGGCTCACTGCAAGCTCTGCCTCCCGGGTTTACACCATTCTCCTGCCTCAGCCTCCTGAGTAGCTGGGACTACAGGCGCCAGCCACCACACCTGGCTAATTATTTTGTATTTTTAGTAGAGACGGGGTTTTACCATGTTAGCCAGGATGGTCTCGATCTCCTGACCTCGTGATCCACCCACCTCGGCCTCCCAAAGTGTTGGGATTACAGGCGTGAGCCACTGTGCCTGGCCTCTTTTTTTTTTTTTTTTTTTTTAAAGAGACAGGGTTTCATCATGTTGGCCAGGCTGGTCTCGAACCCCTAACCTCATGAACCACCCACCTCGGCCTCCCAAAGTGCTGGGATTGCAGGCATGAGCCACTGTGCCTGGCCTCTTTTTTTTCTTTTTTAAAGAGACAGGGTTTCACCATGTTGGCCAGGCTGGTCTCGAACCCCTAACCTCAAGAACCACCCACCTCGGCCTCCCAAAGTGCTGGGATTACAGGCGTGAGCCACTGTGCCTGGCTTCTTTTTTTTTTTTTTTAAAGAGACAGGGTTTCACCATGTTGGCCAGGCTGGTCTCGAACCCCTAACCTCATGATCCACCCACCTCGGCCTCCCAAAGTGCAAGGATTACAGGCGTGAGCCACTGTGCCTGGCTGAGGGTAGAGACTTTGTCTTATTTATCATGTATCTCCAGTATCTAAGATGTGTTTTTCCAAGGGCCTAGAATAGTGCCTGGAACATGAAATATAATATAGTAGTTACCCCCACCCCCTTATTCAGTTGCCCTCAGTCAACTGTCATCCAAAAATATTTAATGGAAAATCCCAGAAAAAATAATTTGTAAGTTTTAAAATGGATGCTCTTTTTTTCACTCTGTCACCCAGGCTGGAGTGCAGTGGCACAATCCTGGTTTACTGCAACCTCTGGCTCTGGGTTCAAGCAATTCTCCTGCCTCAGCCTCTTGAGTAGCTGGGATTACAGGTGTGCGCCACCACTTGGGGCAAATTACTGTATAGGGTTTCGCCATGTCACCCAGGGTGATCTTAAACTCCTGGCCTCAAGTGATCGGCCTGCCTCGGCCTTCCAAAGTGCTGGGATTACAGGCATCAGCCACCTAGCCCAGCTGAGTACAAGGGATGCTGTTCTGAGTATCATGATGAAATCTTGCACTGGCTTGTTTGTCCTGCCTTTGTCCAGCATTTCCAAACTATACATGCTACCAACCCATTAGTCACTTAGGTTATCATATCTACTGTGTGGTTATTGTAGTGCTTGTTTGTTCAAGCAACCCTTATTTCGCTTGCCCCAAAGTGCAAGAGTAGTGATGCTGACATTGTAACCGCTCCTTTTTTTTTTTTTTTAAAGACAGAGTCTTACTCTGTCACCCAGGCTGGAGTGCAGTGGCACCATCTCGACTCTTTGCAACCTTTGCCTCCAAGGTTCAAGCGATTCTCCTGCCTCAGCCTCCCAAGTAGCTGGGACTACAGGCACCCGCCACCATGCATGGCTAATTTTTTGTATTTTTAGTAGAGATGGGGTTTCACCATGTTAGCCAGGATCGTCTCAATCTCCTGATTGAGTGCTGGAATTACAGGTATGAGCCACTGCACCCAGCCTCCATTTATTATTGTTGTTGTTAATCTCTTAGTATGCCTAATTTATAAATTAAACTTTATCAGAGATATGTACATTTAGGAAAAACTAATATGTATAGCATTCAGTACTACCCATGGTTTCAGGCATCCACTGAGGGTCTTAGAATGTAGCCTTCACATATAAGTTGGGACTACTGTAAATATTTTTTTTTTTTTTTTTGAAACGGAGTCTCGCTGTGTCGCCCAGGCTGGAGTGCAGTGGCCGGATCTCGGCTCACTGCAAGCTCCGCCTCCTGGGTTTACGCCATTCGCCATTCTCCTGCCTCAGCCTCCCGAGTAGCTGGGACTACGGGCGCCCGCCACCTCACCCGGCTAGTTTTTCTGTATTTTTTAGTAGAGACGGGGTTTCACCGTGTTAGCCAGGATGGTCTCGATCTCCTGACCTCATGATCCACCCGTCTCGGCCTCCCAAAGTGCTAGGATTACAGGCTTGAGCCACCGCGCCCGGCCTGTAAATATTTTTTAATAGATTAACTTGATGGGGAGGTTCAGGAAAAGCTACATAGGGGAGATAATATGGAGTTCAGTCTTTAATAGATTAACCTAATGGGGAGGTTCAGGAAAAGCTACATAGGGGAGATAATATGGAGTTCAGTCTTTAAAGAGGATTTGGGTCAGGTGCAGTGGCTCACGCCTGTAGTCCTAGCACTTTGGGAGGCTGGGGCAGGTAGATCACCTGAGGTTAGGAGTTCGAGACCAGCCTGGCCAACATGGCAAAACCCCATCTCTACTATAAATACAAAACTTAGCTGGACGTGGTGGCACATGCCTGTAATCCCAGCTACTCGAGAGGCTGAGGCAGGAGAATCTCTTGAACCAAGGTGGTGAAGGTGGCAGTGAGCCAAGATCACACCACTGCACTTCAGCCTGGATGACAGAGCAAGACTCTGTCTCAAAAAAAAAAAAAAAAAAGAGGATTTAGATGTTGGTCATTAGATAGAATAATCAGCAATAATGAAGGTATTTATTTTGGCTGCACATTTATTCTGGGTATGCATTATTAACATGGTCTAAGAGTAATCATGTAGGCAAAACAGCTTTGTCTTAATGTCATGCAGAAAAAATGATCCTTTGGGATCATTTAGAGGCTAGAAGTTTTGCCCTGTTATCAAACTCCCCTTTCTCTGTTTGGAGTTAAAAAGCATAATAGAATAACTCTTTAAAAGTAATGGCCATTACCAGGCTGGGTGCAGTGGCTCACGCCTAGAATCCCAGCACTTTGGGAGGCTGAGGCGGGCAGATCACTTGAGCTCAGGAGTTCGAGACCAGCCTGGCCAACATGTTGAAACCCTGTCTTTACTAAAGTACAAAAATAAACTGGGCATGGTGGTGCACATCTGTAATCCCAGTTACGCAGGAGGCTGAGGCAGGAGAATGACTTGAACCCGGGAGGTGGAGGTTTCAATGACCCAAGATCATGCCACTGCACTCCAGCCTGGGCAACAGAGTGAGACTCCGTCTCAAAAAATAAAATAAAGGGCCGGGTGCAGTGGCTCATACCTGTAATCCCAGCACTTTGGGAGGCCGAGGTGGGCGAATCCCCTGAGGTCAGGAGTTCGAGACCAACCTGGCTAACCTGGTGAAATCCCGTCTCTACTGAAAATATAAAAATTAGCTGGGTGTGGTGGCAGGCACCTGTAATCCCAGATACTCAGGAGGCTGAGGCAGGAGAATCACTTGAATCTGGGAGGCAGAGGTTGCAGTGATTCGAGATCTCACCATTGCACTCCAGTCTGGGCGACAGAGACTCCGTCTCAAAATAAAAAGAAAAAAATAAAATAAAATGTGAAATATATTTTAATTCAGAATTTATCCCATGAATGTCTTACATTTTTCACATTGTAAGTTGAAACAACTACCTGAGTTGTGCTTCCTAAGGTCTTCTTATTTTAAACATTCACCCTGATTATTCAATGGCATTTTAGATATTTTGAGGAATTCATTTGTGCTAGAATACATATATTTATTTTCATAATTATCTATTGCTTATAGCAGCTTTGGGATGAACCAGGTAATAGATCTGAATTTGGAAACAAGGTCGATGTAACATTTTTAGGGTCACCAAATGGCTGTGTGGAAGTAGTTCTGAAACAAAAGCTGTTTTGGGAGAAAAAAGCTCATTCTTCTTCCTGTGGTTTGTATATCAAGAAATTATACCACAGCTCATTGCATTGCCAAACTAGAAACTTTAAGGTCATAGCAATGGCTCAACTCATGGTTGACTGTTTCGAGGAAGCCTTCTATAGCCCTAGGCTGAGTTAGGGCTATCACAATACTTATAAAAACAGTATCATATTATAGTCTCATTACTGGTTGATTGGTCAACCTTGTTTTCAAATTCTTGAAGATCAAGACCATATATTCCTTCCTTTGTTCTACGCTGAGTAGTATTAGTGCCTGACAAATATGTAGATGGCCAATACATATTTGATTAAATGAATAATTGAATGAATATGGCATGATATGATATAACATGACATTAATATAGCTGGTACAAATTAGAGTAAGTTCAGTCAGAATAATTTCAAGTACTTCCCCAAAAAGAAGTAGCCAAGAGAGAGTTCAGGTCTAGTCATAGTTACTAGAAACTCATTCATTGGGAGATCAGGCTTAAGGGGCAAGAAATCTAGTCTCTAGAAGAAAAAGTTTGATGGGAAAATAATGCAAAGAAGAAATACTTACCTTCTCAGAGAAACTTTTATTCTGTTGGTGAAGGATAGAGGTATTGGAGTATAAAGGAGAAAACTAAATAAGAGGACAGAATTATACACATAAATACATTAAGAAGTAGGGATTCATTAGCTAATTTTAGAAAAAATCCAGAGTAGTTTCTAATGTGATGTATTTATTTTATAGCTATTTCAAAACACATACTTTTCAATCATAATTTCATGTAAATATCTTAAAAATTAATTTCTCTTTACACTACCTTCACATGCAGAAGTTGGTTGTCAACGGCTATGAGCTGATTAAGATTCTCCAGTATTTCTAAGTCTCTAATGTCATCAATATTATTATTGCTGATATTCAATATAGAGAGGGATTTCTGTAAGAAAAATAACCAAGTTAGCATTAGTAAATAGTCTAAATATTTTATATAGGAACCAGAAATCCTAATCTTTGAAAATTTTAAGCTTGATCAGTTCAGGTTGTTTTCCTCTTTAGGCAAAAACATCAAAAGCCATGAAATCCTTTTTATTGCATTTTTTTTTTCAGATGAAAGTTTTAGAACCACAGTATGTCATATAACTTACCCTTTCTCCCTATAATTCCTCCATAAGTCATATTTTTCTTTTCCAAGATACAAAATAAACTTATAGCATAAAAAAGCCAAGAATCAAAAAGCAAAGAAAGAAAAAAAGATGCCCCCGTAAACAAGTAACACAATATAGAAAAAATGCTTACTGTAGCTTCAGCAAATTATCATTTCGTGCTAAATATTACTAACATTTGTACTTACATAGGGGCTGGGTGCGGTGGCTCATGCCTGTAATCTCAGCACTTTAGGAGGTGAAGCGGGCAGATCACTTGAGGTCAGGAGTTCAAGACCAGCCTGGCCAACATGGCGAAACCCCATCTCTACTAAAAATACAAAAAATTAGCTGGGCATGGTGCCGCACGCCTGTAGTCCCAGCTACTCGGGAGACTGAGGCAGGAGAATCGCTTGAACCTGGGAGGTGGAGGTTGCAGTGAGCAGAGATCACACCTGGGAGACAGAGCAAAACTCTGTCTCAAAAAAAGATTTATACTTAACATAGGAAGAAATAGTTTTTGTCTTTATTTTACTACATAGGAAACATGATCAAGAATAAAATAATATCTGGTTTTTATTTTTCTCTCTACCTGTCTATATGGTTTTCTCCTATCAATCCATATGTTCAGGAATTACTTAAAATAATAATTAGCTAATTAACAGGAATTTCAGTATTGTTGTAACACTATAACACTAAATCAGAATCATCTTACGAGGCTTAGGAATCTCTGCCAAGATGGAGTCAATCATCGCTTCATGGCCTTTTGGCTAAGATCAAGTGCAGTATCTGTTCTTATTAGTTTAAGTTTAAAAAAAACATGGAGGCATCCATGCATAGTCAACCTTTAGAAAAAATATTTCCTGATACTAAAGTATTGGGAGAACTACCTCTTAATTTTTATAAATTTGGGTCAAAATCCATCCACTATCCTCTATTTCTGGGCCCTCTAAAATAAAACTGATGAGGCTGGGCACGGTGGCTCACACCTGTAATCCCAACACTTTAATCCCAGACTAGCCTGGCCAACATGGTGAAACCCCATCTCTACTAAAAATACAAAAATTAGTCGGGCGTGGTGGCGCATGCCTGTAGTCCCAGCTACTTGGGAGGCTGAGGCAGGAGAACTGCTTGAACTGGGGAGGTGGAGGTTGCAGTGAGCAGAGGTCGTGCCACTGCACTCCAACTTGGGCGACAGGGTTTATTTTTATTTTTAAAATAAAAATAAAATAAAATAAAACTGATGAAATCTGTAAAACAACTACCATGTCCCATTTATGTCCCTTGCCCCAGAATTAAAGTTAGCCTATCCCAATAAGTCTGTTGTTTTGAGGATTAGCAGGAGCCTAAGTGGTACCCTCTGGCTTCTCAATTTATTATGGCACCTCCATCCAATGTAACTGGTTTCAGGCAACACAATTAGAGCCCCAACCCCAGGGCTCCCAGGCCTACATAGTTCTGATGTGGTAGAGCTGTATGTAGTGCAATCTACAATCAAATCAGGATCCCGGAAGAAAACAACTTATTATTACAATGGCTCTCTACTATATTGTTTAAAAGTTTCCAAATAATTGCACATTCCTCTCTCCTTAGGCTTTTTCCTAAAATTTAAAATGTTGAGCCGTGATAATCACCAAGGTCCACATTATGAATGAATGAACATCTGTATTAGAACTTCAGTTAACATACCTTTTCACATTCTTCTTCTCATCCTTCCAGTTACCCAAAGAGGCAAGTTTTATTATCCCACTTTAAAATGCTGAGTCTTTGAGATTGTACCTGAGAAAATCAGCTTCAGTCCTCAGATAAACTCTGAGCTGGCCATATAAAATGCAGAGGATGTACAATGTCCAAATATACCTTCACCACATTCCTGTTTCATTATAACTTGTTAATCACTATATTCCTTGTCAAAATATTCAAATGTGAACTTACTGCCAGAGAATGAAGAGTTCTTGGATCAAACAGAAGCTTTTCCCCGAGGGGAAGCCTCTGATTCTCAACATGAAGCTCTCTTAGTTCTCCTAATCCTTCTAAACCTTCTATGACAGCAATGTAATTGCCTCCCAGATACCTGCAAAACATAGACATAGTTCTAAATAGACATTCTGAGAATGTCATGGTCTTTATTAAGCGTGACAAAAGTGTAATAACAAAATCATTGAGCTGAACAAAATTATAAATGAGGAATTTTGTGTTATATTAAATCTATGAAAGGTTGGTTTATCTAAATGAGAACAAATTATATTCTTACATTTCATTTAGTCTAGAAGTACATGTTTTTGCTTTTTAAAAAAGTGAGCGAATTGTAATCGTTATTATCAAACTATCTACCAGGGCTCTTATGAAGAGTGCAATCTACAATCTTATGCAATCTACAATCTCTTATGAAGAGCCCTGGTAGATAGTTTGATAATAACCATTTCTGTGTTGTAGGTTTAAAAAATGAAGATTTCACGGCTAGACACAGTGGCTCACACCTGTAATCCCAGCACTTTGGGAGCCTGGAAGTTTAAGACCAGTCTGGGCAACCTAGGAAGATCCCATCTCTAAATAAATAAATAAATAAGCCAGCCAGCCAGTCATTGTGGTGCATGCTTGTGGACCCAGCTACTCAGGAAGCTGAAGTGGGAAGATCACTTGGACCTAGGGCATCAAGGCTGCGATGAGTCATGATCACGCCACTGCACTCGAGCCTGGGTGGCAGAGCGAGACTCTGTCTCAAAACTAAGAGATAAAAGGAAAAATGAAGATATCTGGGCCTAACCCCTGGAGATTCTAATTTGGATATGTAGGTTGGAACCCAGTGCTCTTCATTTTTAATAAGCATTCACCAGCCAACTCTTGTGTCTCCATTCTGAGGCTTTTGGCCGGTTCTTTGAGGAGCATGATAGTTATTCCAGTCTGGGAAATTGGATCCACCAATCTTCATTGCCTAATTATAATCACTATAGGCAGTAAATGCCGTTTTACAATCAAGTTTACATCAATAGGATCAATTATATGACCCAGATGGTATGAGATGTGTGATTCTGAAAGGCACATAACTCATCTGGGTTCCATGGAAACTTCTTTTATCAGTTGAGCCCACATGAGGATGTTTTAAGTATCCCTATTAGCCCTTAAGACAACCCTTCCCCAGAATGAAAAGTGTATCAGGCTTAATAAAACACAAATTATTAATATTATATGTGAAACAATTTACTTCTTGTTAATAATAGTACGAGAAAATAGAAATTGAGGTCTGTTCCACAAAACCCATGTGGGAATCATATGCTTTTTTTTCATATAAGTATGAAATCATATCAATTTCATATTCAATCTACTTTTGGAATTTAATGCAAAAAATGGAAATGCCTTCATGCAAAAAAATATAAGTACCATAATCATAAAAATCAGATACATTATTAAAAAATAAAAGCACTTACAGTTTTTCCAGTTTCTTTAATGACCTGAGGTTCTCTATACATGAAATACAATTGTTTTGTAGGTACAAGTGGGTCAGATTTGTGGCATAATTCAGGTTAGTGATTTGACTAATACAATTATCATATAAATATAAAACACTAAGATTTTTGCAAAGAGAGAGGTCTTCCTAAAAGGGAAACAAAAACATGTTAAATGTAATTTCTCCTGAAAACTTGTTTGTTTTTAACAAAAATTTTCAGTTGATCATTCTGCAAATTTCCCTAAGATTAATATAAGAGAACAGTATTTCTCTGTTCTTGGCACAGTTAAAACAAGACTAGACTGATTACAAAAGAAATTCTGTAATATTTTTTCTTTTTTAAAGAAATTCTGTAATTATATCAATAAAACTGGAATTGTTAAGATTTTCCCAGAGCAAGCAATTTTCCTTGGAAGCCATTAGGCTCCTCTGGAAGTTGAAACATTGAATAAATTATTGTCTCAACATTACAAATAGAGGTTAATATTTCTGTAGGATTGGAAGTCAATTATTGTGGTTTATAATACTGAAAACTGGAAGTCATCTAGATATCCAGAATAATAGATTAATTTTTTTTGTTGTTTTGAGATGGAGTCTCGCTCTGTTGCCCAGGCTGGAGTGCAGTGACACGATCTTGGCTCACCATAACCTCTGCCTCCTGGGTTCAAGTGATTCTCCTGCCTCAGTCTCCTGAGTAGCTGGGACTACAGGTGTGCACCACCATGCCTGGCTAACTTTTGTATTTTTAGTAGAGATGGGGTTTCACTATGTTGGCTAGGCTGGTCTTGAACTCCTGACCTTGTGTTCCACCTGCCTTGGCCTCCCAAAGTGCAAGGATTACAGGTGTGAGGCACCGCACACAGCCTCATACATTAATTTTTTAAAAACTATGATAATGCTATCAAAAGAAATACCATAGAACCATTAAATATCCTTTTGTTTCTTCAGTAATATCTAATACATAGTTAAGTGAAATTCATAATATGTAGTTAAGTGAAAATAGTACATTTAATATGACCCACTATTGTAAAATTATATGAATAAAAGACTGAAAGGATATTACCTAAATATTAAAAGTGATTGTGTCTGAATAGGATTACATTCTTTCTTTTTATATGTATTTTATATGAATAAGAACACCAATTACTTTTTTTTTTTTTGAAACAGGGTCTGCCCAGACTGGTGTCAAACTCTTGGGCTCAAGTGATCCTAGCGCCCCAGCCTCTCGAGTAGCTGGGATTATAGGCATGCGCCACCATGCCCAGCTACCAGTTACTTTTGAGACAAAATAATTAAAGGGATTTTTTAAAAGGCTGCCATTTCTTGTGTCATGGCAGATCAGCCTAGAGTAAATAGACTAGTGGTGAAGTTCTGCTCAAAAATTTCTCAGCCTTAATTAAGTTAACTTCTTTTAAAATACAGCTATGTGTTGGAAACTGTAAGTTTAGAAGTTATTCTCATTTTAGTGTGAATTACTTTAACCAATTTGCCTTCCTTCTATCAAAGATCATCCACCCTGGAGGAGCACTGATTGATGTGAGGACAGAGTATGAAATAGGGACTTTACTGGGGCCTCTCCAGAGAAAGTAGTCTTATATGATATCATGAAGTAGAGAGTTCTGGGCAACAAAAGAGAAACATGAGATTTGGGCAAAGGAATCATGGGAAGAAGGATCACCAGGAAACCAGAAGGGGATCTAGAATGGGAGCTGGGTTGGGGTCCCTACAAAAAAATCGAGTATTTAATTGATCATTTTGCCTGGGGCATTAGTATTTCTTTCATTTGTTCAATAAATATTTATTAAGCATGTAATATGAGTCAGGCATTGTAATGGATGAGGGATTTAGAGTGATGTGAAACAATAGACATGATTTCTGCCCTCAGGTAGCTCCTGGGTTTCCAAGAAAATCTATCTCACCTGTAGTCTAGCATTTACTGTAGACAACAGATACCAACACAGATGGCCTAAAAGTGTTATTGCAGCCTTTAAAGTTTCCCAAATTACAGCCAAGAATTACCTTAGTGCTGAGAAAATGTAGTTTCAGATTATATCCAGATAAACATAAACTTGTCTGATATAATTGACCCAGTATAACATACATTTACATAACCAGTTAAATTATGTGCAAAAAAGATTTCACTGTTAAACTCTTTTTTTCTTGTGTGAATTTTAATTTTAATTTCCATAGTTTTGGGGGTACAGGTGGTTTTTGGTTACATGGATAGGTTCTTTTTTGAGACGTAGTCTCACTTTGTGGCCCAGGCTGTATTACAGGTATGACCCACCACGCTTAGCCAGGATAAATTCTTTAGTGGTGAGTTCTGAGATTTTAGTGCACCCTTCACCTGAGCAGTGTACACTGTACCCAATATGTAGTCTTTTATCCCCCACCCCCTTCCCAACTTTGTCTCACTGATGAACTTTTGAAATATGGTACTCACATAGTTACTTCTTAACATTTTGGTATACTTAAAAAATTCATATTTCAAGGTTTTACAATAATACAAAAGTAATTATTGTCTATGAAATTATTTCCCAACATACACTTTCAAATCTAGTTTGCTACACTATACAGTGTTGTAGGAGAACAGTAATACAAATATTTAAAATATATATATTTAAAAATCACAATGGTATATTTTATAGATTTAATTTTAACAAATTTAATATCACAAGTAGGAAGTTAAAATAAAAACACAATATAAAGCTTACTGATAAAAACAAGTTAATAAGGCCAAGTGCGGTGGCTCACATGTGTAATCTCAGCACTTTGGGAGGCCAAGGCAGGCAGATCACTTCTTGATCTCAGAAGTCTGAGCTCAAGAACTCAACATGGCAAACCTGGCAACATGGCGAAACCCCCCCATCTGTACTAAAAATACAAAAGTTAGCTGGGCATGGTGGCACATGCCTGTAATCCCAGCTACTCAGGAGGCTGAGGCACAAGAGTCACTTGAACCTGGGAGGTGGAGGTTGCAGTGAGCTTTGATCATGTCACTATATTCCAGCCTGGGCAACAGACCGAGAGAGACTCTACCTCAAAAAAAAAGTTGATAAGAATAATGAAAATACAGTTAATATATTAGGTATGCCCCCAAACCAATTCCTAAACTTTACATTATTAATTATATAAAAATAGGAAATAATTTCAAAGTTCTTACAATTGCATCTATATTTTTGTCTGAAAAATTTATATGAGTTATTTTCTTCAGGCACTGTGAAATGGTTTCTTCTTTTCGGGGTTTAAGATTGCTGTTTCTGGCAATTAGATCCAAGGTCAGTCGAACCATAATTTCTTTATAAATCAAACTCTCAGCAAAAGCTCTGTTTTGATACCATGTCAAGAAGTAGGTTTAGGTATTATTTCCAGCTTTCTAAAGATTAAAGAAAAAAGCATGATGATTATCATAGCAATTTAAGGAAAAGTTATTCTGACTTACTCTTTAAATAATTCCCTTATATGAAACTATTTGATAAGCTAGTTTATAGACATCTTTAGGGGCACCTGAGGTATTTTCTAAGTTTATAGACTTAACTTCATAAAAAGATGTAAAGCATCAAAATTAAACGCACAATACTCATTACTCATTTACTTTTAGTTTTAAATCTTTTCTTCTTCCTGAGTAGCATTTGAATCATTGCAAGTACTCTTTTTTCTTTCTTTTTTTTCTTTTCTTTCCCTTTTTTTTTTTTTTTTTTTTGAGATGGAGTTTCGCTCTTGTCGCTCAGGCTGGAGTGCAGTGGTGCGATCTCAGCTCACTGCAATCTCTGCCTCCCAGGTTCAAACGATTCTCCTCTCAGGCCTCCAGAGTAGCTGGGATTACAGGAGCGTGCCACCACGCCCAGCTAAGTTTTATATTTTTAGTAGAGATGGGTTTTCGCCATATTGGCCAGGATGGTCTCGAACCCCTGAGCTCAGGCAATTGGCCCGCCTCAGTCTCCCAAAGTGCTGAGATTACAGGTGTGAGCCACTGCGCCCAATCTATTTTTTCTTTTAAGAGACTGGGTCTCACATTATGGTTCCCAGGCTGGAGTGCAGTGGTATGGTCTTGGCTCACTGCAACCTCTGTCTCGTGGGTTCAAGCGATTCTCCTGCCTCAGCCTCCCAAGCTGCTGGGATTACAAGCACGTGCCATCATACCCAGCAAATTTTTGTATTTTTAGTAGAGATGGGGTTTCGCCATGTTGGCCAGGCTGGTCTTGAACTCCTGACCTTGTGATCTGCCCACCTCAGCCTCCCAAAGTGCTGGGATTACAGGCATGAGCCACCACGCCCGTCCCCCTGCCTTTTTTTTTTTTTTTTTTGGTTGGTTGGTTGGTTTGTTTGTTTGTTTTTAGAGATGGGGTCTTGCTCTGTCTCCAAGGCTGGAGTGCAGTGGCGCAATCTCGGCTCACCGCAACCTCTGCCTCCTGGGTTCAAGCAATTCTCTGCCTCAGCCTCCTGAGTAGCAGGGATTACAGGCGCCCGCCACCATGCCCGGCTAATTTTTGTATTTTTAGTAGAGACAGGGTTTCACCATCTTGGCTAGGCTGGTCTTGAACTCCTGACCTTGTGATCCACCCACCTCGGCCTCCCAAAGTGCTGGGATTACAGGCATGAGCCATCGCGCCCGGCCTTATGAGCATCTTTTAAAGGATTATTATTCACTCTTGGAGTCAAAAAGGCCCTCAAGGAATATCCTCCAATGTTCTCATTTCACAGGTGAAGAAACTAAGTCCCAGAGATTTATCTTAAGCTACTCAAGCTAGTGACAGTTGAGAAAGGGACCAGGTCTCTTGGCTCCTTTTCCCATAGTACCCATAGAGACCTTATGTCTGAAACCCCTAAATCAGAACACATGGTGTGAAAACCTTAAGTACACAGGACAATGGTACAAAATACTTGAAAATGAAGCTGGCCTAGAAATTTATGTTTTATTAGTACGACCATAATCCACAAAGAGGCAACATAATCCAGGGGATTTTTTTGTTTGTTTTTTTGTTTTGTTTTGTTTTTGAGATGAAGTCTTGCTCTTGTTGCCCAGGCTGGAGTGCAATGGCGCGATCTTGGCTCACTGCAACGTCCGCCTCCTGGGTCCAAGCAATTCTCCTGCCTCAGCCTCCCGAGTAGCTGAGATTACAGGTGCCTGCCACCACGCCCGACTGATTTTTGTTTTTTTAGTAGAGACAGAGTTTCACTATGTTGGCCAGGCTGGTCTCAAACTCCTGACCTCAGGTGATCCGCCTGCCTCAGCCTCCTAAAGTGCTGGGATTACAGGCATGAGCCACTGTGCCCGACCACTCCAGCGTTTTTCAATCCAGATTTGCCTGGTTCAGATTTTGGCTTCATCCCTTACTAGTTAGGCATCTTGGGCAGGTTACTTCAATTTCTTACAAAATAAGGATAATAATGGTCCCTATTTCCAAGGGATAATGTGAGGATTGGTGAAATAATCATTATAGAGTGTTCTGCACAGTACCTGGTACATAGGTCAATAAACATTCGCTATCATTATTATTATTATGTTACTGGTTTGTTCACAGATAAGGTTATCTTTACTGTCTCACTGGAAATATATCAGGACTGTTAAATATGAGAAACATGCCGGGGGCGGTGGTGCATGCCTGTAGTCCCAGCTACTCGGGAGGCTGAGACAAGATTACTTGAGCTCATGAGTTCCAGGTTAGAGTAAGCTATGATCATGCCACTGCACTCCAGCCTGGGTGACAGAGGGAGACTGTCTCTAAATAAGTAAATAAAATATTGCCATATATTGTCTATAGATTTGAGGTAGCCCATTTTTTTTCAATTGCTGAGGAAGTATAGCTATTTAAGTGATAAATACCCCAGTTTCCCCAATTGTGCTTCACATTCGTTTACTACAAATGTAACCAAAAATGCAGTTTAAAATTAAACATTATTCCAGTGTATATGGAATTTAACCAACCAAATACCTCAATGTGTACAATATTCTGTACATGAAATCAGTGCTTAGGAGAAAAAATGAATTCAGTAGACTATAAATTAAATTTATATACTCACACATTGTCATTACCCAGGCTATGTTATTGTAAATTGCCCACAATAAAATATTTGAAGATATGGAATGTATTCTTAGACTCTTCAAAATGCAAAGTACAACCTACAGATTAAAATGATAAAATCTTAAGCCTCAGAACTGAGCAGAAAAAAAATAATAAAATCTTCATAGATTTTTGAAATTTGCATATATCTGATTATTTTTATAACAAAATTTTAAGCTTATTGTTGACTTTTCAGATCACATTTCAAATATGATACTATATTCTGAACAAAGTATCTAATTCAATTAAAATAACATTAATATTACCTTGAAAATATTTCATAAAATATTTCACAATAAAAGTATAAGAATAGTATAACACCCATGGACCTACAGATCAGCTTAAAATATAAAACATTACAAATACATTTGAAACCCCTGTATACCTTTCTTCCTCTTCATTCTCTTAAATTTAGGATTTATCTAAAATTTAGACTATTCATGTTTTTATGCTTTTACTACAGATGTATGTATACCTAAATAATATATAGTACTGTTTTTCACAATTTAACATGTCATCAATGATATTAATATTATTCTGTCTTCAGCTTTCTTTTCTGCTTTATGTTTTGTATGTGAGAGTCATGTGGGTTGATGTGTGTAGTTCTAGAATATTAACTATACAATATTCCATTGTAAGAAATTAATTTTT
Organism: Piliocolobus tephrosceles; assembly: GCF_002776525.5. Taxonomy (NCBI): domain Eukaryota; kingdom Metazoa; phylum Chordata; class Mammalia; order Primates; family Cercopithecidae; genus Piliocolobus; species Piliocolobus tephrosceles. The sequence continues at coordinate 68,051,231 of NC_045440.1, forward strand.
CCTAATGACTGATCTTTGGGTATTTCCTTTTTTTTTCGTTTTTACAATGTTGCTTTTATGATTTTGTATGTATCATTTAGCACATGTGCAAGAGCTTCTTTAAAGTCTAAAACTAGGAGTGGCCACTCTGGGTTGGACATTTCAACTTTACTATATATACTGCCAAATTTTTCTCCAAAGGAATTTTACCACTGGCAAGTAAAAGAGTTCCCACTGCTCTACAATGCAGCCTGCACCATTGTTGGCACCTGATATTGTCAATCTTTAACTTTTTGCCAAGCTGATGGGTATAAAATGGTGTCTCATTACTGTGTTTTAATTTGCCTTTCTCTACTTATTGAGAGACTGAGAGTATTTTCCTGATTATTGGCCATGTGGAGTTTCTCTTCTGTTAATTGCTATTTCTTATATTTTGCCCATTTTTCCCACTGAGTTCTGCTTTTCTAAGAAATTGGTAGAACACACACACATTTCTATTACATACTAATATTTCATTGATAACATGTGTTGCAAATGTCTTTTCCCAGACTGTAGCTTGTCTTTTCTTTTCTCTCTTTTTCACTTGTTAGTTTGCTTTTAATGGTATCATCTAAAAAACAGAAACTTCATTTTTTAATATAGTCAAATGTATCATTATTTTTCTTATGTTTTGTGCTTTTTGTGGCTTATTTAATAACACCTTCCCTACCTTAATTTCAGAAAAAATGACCTATATAGTCTTCTGAACATGTTAAAGTTTTCCTTGATGCATTCCGGTCTTTATCTAGAGTTGATTACTGTGTAGGAAGTGAGATATTCCATATTTTTTTCCTTATGGAGAACCAATTACCCCAGTACTTGGTGTATTTTCTCTTCTATGGTTCTTTTCTCTTGCATTCACTTATATATTTATCCCCATGACAACACGGTCTTAATTAGTACAGATTAATAATCTTTCTCTCTACTTGGGTTATTCTTGGTCCTTGACTCTTTCATATAAATTTAAACATCAATTTTTCATTCCATGAAAAGTCCTTTCATGATTTTGTTAGGAATTGCAAATTTATAAATAATTCATGAAGCACTGACATTTCTCTAATATCAAGTCTTCTTTTCCATGAGTATGGTAAGTCTCTCCATGTCGGTAGTGCTAATTTAATGATTTTCAGTAGTTAAAAATTTTTATTTTATATTTAAGGCCATGCATAAGTTTTTTGTTTTGTTTTGTTTTTTTCATTTGTTTGCTTGTTTTTGAGACAGGGTCTCGCTCTGTACAGTGGCCTGATCTCGATTCACTGCAGTTTCCGTCTCCCAGTCTCAAATGATCCTCCCATCTCAGCCTTCTGAGAAGCTGGGACTACAAGCCTGCGCCACCATGCTCAGCTAATTTTTGTATTTTTAGTAGAGATGGGGTATTGCCAAGTTGCCAGGGGAATCTCAAACTCTTGGGCTTAAGCAATCCACCTGCCGCAGCCTCCCAAATTGTTGGGATTGCAGGCATGAGCCACCATGCCCACCTCGACCTTTTATTTTTGAGTTATTGGGATCATGTATTTTTGTTGATATTGCAAATGCTATTCTTTTAGAAATTATATTTTCTGTTTGTAGCTACTGTATAGAAATGCAGTATTTTTAAAATATTGATTTTACATCCAGCAACACTGGTAAGGACACATTAATTTTATTTTATTTTATTTTATTTTTTATTTTTTAAATTTAATTTTATTTTTTATTATACTTTACGTTCTAGGGTACATGTGCATAGCGTGCAGGTTTGTTACATATGTATACTTGAGCCATGTTGGTGTACTGCACCCATCAATTCGTCAGCACCCATCAATTCGTCATTTATATCAGGTATAACTCCCAATGCAATTCCTCCCCCCTCCCCCCTCCCCATGATAGGCCCTGGTGTGTGATGTTCCCCTTCCCGAGTCCAAGTGACCTCATTGTTCAGTTCCCACCTATGAGTGAGAACATGCGGTGTTTGGTTTTCTGTTCTTGTGATAGTTTGCTAAGAATGATGGTTTCCAGCTGCATCCATGTCCCTACAAAGGACACAAACTCATCCTTTTTTATGGCTGCATAGTATTCCATGGTGTATATGTGCCACATTTTCTTAATCCAGTCTGTCACTGATGGACATTTGGGTTGATTCCAAGTCTTTGCTACTGTGAATAGTGCCACAATAAACACACATGTGCAGGTGTCTTTATAGCAGCATGATTTATAATCCTTTGGGTATATACCCAGTAGTGGGATGGCTGGGTCATATGGTATTTCTAGATCCTTGAGGAATTGCCATACTGTTTTCCATAATGGTTGAACTAGTTTACAATCCCACCAACAGTGTAAAAGTGTTCCTATTTCTCCACATCCTCTCCAGCACCTGTTGTTTCCTGACGTTTTAATGATTGCCATTCTAACTGGTGTGAGATGGTATCTCATTGTGGTTTTGATTTGCATTTCTCTGATGGCCAGTGATGATGAGCATTTTTTCATGTGTCTGTTGGCTGTATGGATGTCTTCTTTTGAGAAATGTCTGTTCATATCCTTTCCCCACTTTTGGATGGGGTTGTTTGTTTTTTTCTTGTAAATTTGTTTGAGTTCTTTGTAGATTCTGGATATTAGCCCTTTGTCAGATGAGTAGACTGCAAAAATTTTCTCCCATTCTGTAGGTTGCCTGTTCACTCTGATGGTAGTTTCTTTTGCTGTGCAGAAACTCTTTAGTTTAATCATATCCCATTTGTCAATTTTGGCTTTTGCTGCCATTGCTTTTGGTGTTTTAGACATGAAGTCCTTGCCCATGCCTATGTCCTGAATGGTACTACCTAGATTTTTCTTCTAGGGTTTTTATGGTATTAGGTCTAACATTTAAGTCTCTAATCCATCTTGAATTAATTTTCGTATAAGGAGTAAGGAAAGGATCCAGTTTCAGCTTTCTACTTATGGCTAGCCAATTTTCCCAGCACCATTTATTAAATAGGGAATCCTTTCCCCATTTCTTGTTTCTCTCAGGTTTGTCAAAGATCAGATGGCTGTAGATGTGTGGTATTATTTCTGAGGACTCTGTTCGATTCCATTGGTCTATAGCTCTGTTTTGGTACCAGTACCATGCTGTTTTGGTTACTGTAGCCTTGTAGTATAGTTTGAAGTCAGGTAGTGTGATGCCTCCAGCTTTGTTCTTTTGACTTAGGATTGTCTTGGCAATGCGGGCTCTTTTTTGGTTCCATATGAACTTTAAAGCAGTTTTTTCCAATTCTGTGAAGAAACTCATTGGTAGCTTGATGGGGATGGCATTGAATCTATAAATAACCTTGGGCAGTATGGCCATTTTCACAATATTGATTCTTCCTATCCATGAGCATGGTATGTTCTTCCATTTGTTTGTGTCCTCTTTGATTTCACTGAGCAGTGGTTTGTAGTTCTCCTTGAAGAGGTCCTTTACATCCCTTGTAAGTTGGATTCCTAGGTATTTTATTCTCTTTGAAGCAATTGTGAATGGAAGTTCATTCATGATTTGGCTCTCTGCTTGTCTGTTACTGGTGTATAAGAATGCTTGTGATTTTTGCACATTAATTTTGTATCCTGAGACTTTGCTGAAGTTGCTTATCAGCTTAAGAAGATTTTGGGCTGAGACGATGGGGTTTTCTAAATACACAATCATGTCATCTGCAAACAGGGACAATTTGACTTCCTCTTTTCCTAACTGAATACCCTTGATTTCTTTCTCTTGCCTGATTGCCCTAGCCAGAACTTCCAACACTATGTTGAATAGGAGTGGTGAGAGAGGGCATCCCTGTCTTGTGCCAGTTTTCAAAGGGAACTTTTCCAGTTTTTGCCCATTCAGTATGATATTAGCTGTGGGTTTGTCATAAATAGCTCTTATTATTTTGAGGTACGTTCCATCAATACCGAATTTGTTGAGCGTTTTTAGCATGAAGGGCTGTTGAATTTTGTCAAAAGCCTTTTCTGCATCTATTGAGATAATCATGTGGTTCTTGTCTTTGGTTCTGTTGATATGCTGGATTACGTTGATTGATTTGCGAATGTTGAACCAGCCTTGCATCCCAGGGATGAAGCCCACTTGATCATGGTGGATAAGCTTTTTGATGTGCTGCTGAATCCGGTTTGCCAGTATTTTATTGAGGATTTTTGCATCGATGTTCATCAGGGAGATTGGTCTAAAATTCTCTTTTTTTGTTGTGTCTCTGCCAGGCTTTGGTATCAGGATGATGCTGGCCTCATAAAATGAGTTAGGGAGGATTCCCTCTTTTTCTATTGATTGGAATAGTTTCAGAAGGAATGGTACCAGCTCCTCCTTGTACCTCTGGTAGAATTCAGCTGTGAATCCATCTGGTCCTGGGCTTTTTTTGGTGGGTAGGCTATTAATTGTTGCCTCAATTTCAGAGGCTGCTATTGGTCTATTCAGGGATTCAACTTCTTCCTGGTTTAGTCTTGGAAGAGTGTACGCGTCCAGGAAATTATCCATTTCTTCTAGATTTTCTAGTTGATTTGCGTAGAGGTGTTTATAGTATTCTCTGATGGTAGTTTGTATTTCTGTGGGGTCGGTGGTGATATCCCCTTTATCATTTTTTATTGCGTCTATTTGATTCCTCTCTCTTTTCTTCTTTATTAATCTTGCTAGCGGTCTGTCAATTTTGTTGATCTTTTCAAAAAACCAACTCCTGGATTCATTGATTTTTTGGAGGGTTTTTTGTGTCTCTATCTCCTTCAGTTCTGCTCTGATCTTAGTTATTTCTTGCTTTCTGCTAGCTTTTGAATGTGTTTGCTCTTGCCTCTCTAGTTCTTTTAATTGTGATGTTAGAGTGTCAATTTTAGATCTTTCCTGCTTTCTCTTGTGGGCACTTAGTGCTATAAATTTCCCTCTACATACTGCTTTAAATGTGTCCCAGAGATTCTGGTATGTTGTATCTTTGTTCTCATTGGATTCAAAGAACATCTTTATTTCTGCTTTCATTTCGTTATGTACCCAGTAGTCATTCAGGAGCAGGTTGTTCAGTTTCCATGTAGTTGAGCGGTTTTGATTGAATTTCTTAGTCCTGAGTTCTAGTTTGATTGCACTGTGGTCAGAGAGACAGTTTGTTATAATTTCTGTTCTTTTACATTTGCTGAGGAGTGCTTTACTTCCAATTATGTGGTCAATTTTGGAATAAGTGTGATGTGGTGCTGAGAAGAATGTATATTCTGTTGACTTGGGGTGGAGAGTTCTATAGATGTCTATTAGGTCCGCTTGGTGCAGAGATGAGTTCAATTCCTGGATATCCTTGTTAACTTTCTGTCTCGTTGATCTGTCTAATGTTGACAGTGGAGTGTTGAAGTCTCCCATTATTATTGTATGGGAGTCTAAGTCTCTTTGTAAGTCTCTAAGGACTTGCTTTATGAATCTGGGTGCTCCTGTATTAGGTGCATATATATTTAGGATAGTTAGCTCTTCCTGTTGGATTGATCCCTTTACCATTATGTAATGGCCTTCTTTGTCTCTTTTGATCTTTGATGGTTTAAAGTCTGTTTTATCAGAGACTAGGATTGCAACCCCTGCTTTTTTTTGTTCTCCATTTGCTTGGTAGATCTTCCTCCATCCCTTTATTTTGAGCCTATGTATGTCTCTGCATGTGAGATGGGTCTCCTGAATACAGCAGACTGATGGGTCTTGACTCTTTATCCAGTTTGCCAGTCTGTGTCTTTTAATTGGAGCATTTAGTCCATTTACATTTAAGGTTAATATTGTTATGTGTGAACTTGATCCTGCCATTATGATATTAACTGGTTATTTTGCTCATTAGTTAATGCAGTTTCTTCCTAGCCTCGATGGTCTTTACATTTTGGCATGTTTTTGCAATGGCTGGTCCGGTTGTTCCTTTCCATGTTTAGGGCTTCCTTCAGGGTCTCTTGTAAGGCAGGCCTGGTGGTGACAAAATCTCTAAGCATTTGCTTATCTGTAAAGAATTTTATTTCTCCTTCACTTATGAAACTTAGTTTGGCTGGATATGAAATTCTGGGTTTAAAATTCTTTTCTTTAAGAACGTTGAATATTGGCCCCCACTCTCTTCTGGCTTGTAGAGTTTCTGCCGAGAGATCTGCTGTCAGTCTGATGGGCTTCCCTTTATGGGTAACCCGACCTTTCTCTCTGGCTGCCCTTAAGATTTTTTCCTTCATTTCAACTTTGGTGAATCTGGCAATTCTGTGTCTTGGAGTTGCTCTTCCGGAGGAGTATCTTTGTGGCGTTCTCTGTATTTCCTGAATTTGAATGTTGGCCTGCCCTACTAGGTTGGGGAAGTTCTCCTGGATGATATCCTGAAGAGTGTTTTCCAACTTGGTTCCATTTTCTCCCTCACTTTCAGGCACCCCAATCAGACGTAGATTTGGTCTTTTTACATAATCCCATACTTCTTGCAGGCTTTGTTCATTTCTTTTTCTTCTTTTTTCTTTTGGTTTCTCTTCTCGCTTCATTTCATTCATTTGATCCTCAATCGCTGATAACTCTTTCTTCCACTTGATCGAGTCGGTTACTGAAGCTTGTGCATTTGTCACGTACTTCTCGTGTCATGGTTTTCGTCTCTGTCATTTCGTTTATGACCTTCTCTGCATTAATTATTCTAGCTATCAATTCTTCCACTCTTTTTTCAAGATTTTTAGTTTCTTTAAGCTGGGTACGTAATTCCTCCTTTAGCTCTGAGAAGTTTGATGGACTGAAGCCTTCTTCTCTCATCTCGTCAAAGTCATTCTCTGACCAGCTTTGATCCGTTGCTGGCGATGAGCTGCGCTCCTTTGCAGGGGGAGATGCACTCTTATTTTTTGAATTTCCAGCTTTTCTGCCCTGCTTTTTCCCCATCTTTGTGGTTTTATCTGCCTCTGGTCCTTGATGATAGTGATATACTGATGGGGTTTTGGTATAGGTGTCCTTCCTGTTTGATAGTTTTCCTTGTAACAGTCAGGACCCTCAGCTGTAGGTCTGTTGGAGATTGCTTGAGGTCCACTCCAGACCCTGTTTGCCTGAGTATCAGCAGCAGAGGTTGCAGAAGATAGAATATTGCTGAACAGCGAGTGTACCTGTCTGATTCTTACTTTGGAAGCTTCCTCTCAGGGGTGTACTCCACCCTGGGAGGTGTGGGGTGTCAGATTGCCCCTCGTGGGGGATGTCTCCCAGTTAGGCTACTCAGGGGTCAGGGACCCACTTGAGCAGGCAGTCTATCCCTTCTCAGATCTCAACCTCCGTGTTGGGAGATCCACTGCTCTCTTCAAAGCTGTCAGACAAAGTCGTTTGCGTCTGCAGAGGTTTCTGCTGCTTTTTTTGTTGTTGTTGTTGTGTAGCTGTGCCCTGTCCCCAGAGGTGGAGTCTACAGAGACAGGCAGGTTTCCTTGAGCTGCTGTGAGCTCCACCCAGTTCGAGCTTCCCAGCGGCTTTGTTTACCTACTTAAGCCTCAGCAATGGCGGGCGCCCCTCCCCCAGCCTCGCTGCTGCCTTGCGGTTAGATCACAGACTGTTGTGCTAGCAATGAGGGAGGCTCCGTGGGCGTGGGACCCTCCCAGCCAGGTGTGGGATATAATCTCCTGGTGTGCCCGTTTGCTTAAAGCGCAGTATTGGGGTGGGAGTTACCCGATTTTCCAGGTGTTGTGTGTCTGAGTTCCCCTGGCTAGGAAAAGAGATTCCCTTCCCCCTTGCGCTTCCCAGGTGAGGCGATGCCTCGCCCTGCTTCAGCTCTCGCTAGTTGGGCTGTAGCAGCTGACCAGCACCGATTGTCCAGCACTCCCGAGTGAGATGACCCCAGTACCTCAGTTGAAAATGCAGAAATCACCGGTCTTCTGTGTCGCTCGCACTGGGAGTTGGAGACTGGAGCTGTTCCTATTCGGCCATCTTCCATTAATTTTATTTTATAGAGTCTTTGTGTTTTCCATGTAGACAATCAGATTATATATGAGTAACAGTCTACTACTTCCCAAACCTTTTATCTTTTTTTTTTTTAAATTTTTTATTGTGTTATTGTACTGGCTAGGACCTCTAGGAACAATGTTGAGTAGAAGCGATGAGGGTACATGCACTTGTCTTATTGCTGATCTCAAAAGAAATATTTGCAACATTTCACCACTAAGTATGATATTTGCTGTAAGTTTTTTATTTTTATTTTTTAGTATGGTATTTGCTGTAAGTTTTTTTTTAAGATAGCATGGGCACCGTGGCTTATGTGCGTAATCCCAGCACTTTGGGAGGCTGAGGTGGGCAGATCACGAGGTCAAGAGATCAAGACCATCCTGGCCAAAATGGTGACACCCCATCTCTACTAAAAATACAAAAAAATTAGCTGGACATGGTGGTGCGTGCTGTAGTCCCAGCTACTCAGGAGGCTGAGGCAGGGGAATCACTTGAACCCAGGAGGAGGAGGTTGCAGTGAGCTGAGATCGCGCCACTGCACTCCATCCTGGCGACAGACCAAGACTCCGTCTCAAAAAAAAAAAAAAAAAGATAGCCATATTCAGATTAAGAAAGTGCTTTTATATTCTTAGTTTGTAAAGTATTTTTTAAAATCATGAATGAAGGTTGATGGTTATGAAATGTTTTTCTTTTGCCTTAGGAGATGTGGTGAAATACATTAATAGACTTCTAATGGTTCTTTTTGTATGTGTATGCATGAAAGGGTCTCGCTCTGTCACTCAGGCTGGAGTACAGTGGCACAGTCTCGGCTCATGGCAACCTCTGCCTCCTGGGCTCAAGCAATCCTCCCACCTCAGCCTCCTGAGTAGCTCATGTCCTACAGGCTCATGCCACCATGCCAGCTTATTTTATTTTATTTTATTTATTTTTTTTAGACGAAGTCTTGCTCTGTCACCCAGGCTGGACTGCAGCGGCGCATCTCGGCTCACTGCAAGCTCCCCCTCCTGGGTTCACGCCATTCTCCTGCCTCAGCCTCCTGAGTAGCTGGGACTACAGGCGCCTGCCACCACGCCCAGCTAATTTTTCGGTATTTTTTTAGTAGAGACGATGTTTCACCGTGTTAGCCAGGATGGTCTCAATCTCCTGACCTTGTGATCTGCCCGCCTCAGTCTCCCAAAGTGCTGGGATTACAGGCGTGAGCCACACCCGGCCTAATTTTTGTATTTTTTGTAGAGACAGGGTTGTACCATGTTACCCAGGCTGGTAGACTTCTAATGTTAATTTTTTTTGCATTCCAGGGATAAACCAAACTTAGTCAGAATAATATATATACGCAAATTAAGTTTGCTAATGTTTTATTTAGGATTTTAATTTTTTTTTTTTTTGTACAATGTACAGAGTTCATTCTTGCCAAGGCTTGAGTGCAGTGGTGTGATTATAGCTCACTGCAATGTCAAACTCCTGGGCTCATGTGTTTCTCCCACCTCAGCCTCGTGAGCAGCTGGGACTACAGGTGTATACCACCATGTTCAGCTAATTTTTTATTTTTTATTTTTTTATTTTTGTAGCGACAGGGTCTTACTATGTTGCCCAGGCTGGTCTCAAACTCATGGCCTCAAGCAATCCTCCCACCTCAGCCTCCCAAAGTGCCAAATTATAGGCATGAGCCACCATGCCTTGCCAGGAATTTTTTCATCTAAGCTTAATAAGAAGATATTTCTTTTCTTTTTTTACAGACAGGGTCTCATTATGTTGCCCAGGCTGGTCTCAAACTCCTGGGTTCAAGCGATCCTCCTGCTTTGGCTTTTCAAAGTGCTGGGATTACAAGTGTAAGCCATCATGCCCAGCCTATCACATGAGTTTTTACTTCAGGCTCTGTTTTCTAACTTTGGCTAAAACAGAGAAAATTTGGATCACCTGAAACTTCATAAATGGCCATGCTATTGTAAGGAAGGAAAAATTTTACCTCTTCCATTTTAGGGTTTTTTTTTTTGGTTTTGTTTTGTGGCTGAGCCTAGTAATTAAATTGACATACAGCAGATCAAGAGGAGAAAAGCAAGCAAATTTAGTTAATACAAGTTTAATGTGGCATGGGAACCTTCATAATAAATGAAGACTCAAATACGCAGAGTTGTATACTTGCATACTAAGTTAGAAAAAGGATAGTAGGCCAGGTGCAGTGGCTCATGCCTGTAATCCCAGCACTTTGGGAGGCCGAGGTGGGCAGATCACTTGAGGTCAGGAGTTCGAGACCAACCTGGACAACATGGTGACACCCCATCTCTACTAAAAATACAAAAATTAGCTGGTTGTGGTGGCACATGCCTATAATCCCAGCTACTCAGGAGGCTGAGGCAGAAGAATCCCTTGTACCCGGGAGGCAGAGGTTGTGGTGAGCCAAGATTATGCCATTGCACTCCAGCCTGGGCAACAAGAGAGAAACTCCATCTCAAAAAAAATAAAAAAGAAAATGTGACAAGGTAAAGGAGCTTGGGTTAGGGCTAGGGTAGTTGATTGGTGAAGGGTTCTTGTAAAAACGTTTGTTTGTACAGCTTTTCCTTGGCTTCAGCTTCCAGTCCTTGATAGTAAGAATGATACTTTCTAGTATAGGGAAGAAATTGTTCATATAAAAATTTCTCCTCCTCCTTTTAAGAAACAGAACAGGCAGGGTGTGGTGGCTCACACCTGTAGTCCCAGCACTTTGGGAGGCTGAGGCAGGAGGACTGCTTGAGCCCAGGAGTTTGAGACCAGCCTGAGCAACATGGCAAAACCCCTGTCTCTACAAAAAATAAATGAGCCAGGCATGGTGGTACATGCCTGTGGTCCCAGCTGTTTGGGAGGTTGAGGGAGGAGGATTGCTTGAGCCTGGGAAGTCAAGGCTGTGGTGAGCTGTGATTGCGCCACTGCACTTCAGCCTGCGAAACAGAGCATGACCCTGTCTCAAAACAAAAAAGCAAAAACACAGAATAAAAGTCAGAGCAATCATCTTTTACCTGTCATTTTTCAAGTGCTTTTCTTTATTTTTTCCTGAGGTAGAATCTTGGTCTGTTGCTCAGGCTGGAGTGCAGTGGTGCGATTTTGGCACACTGCAACCTCTGCCTCCTGGGTTCAAGTGATTCTCCTGCCTCTGTCTCTCAAGCAGCTGGGATTACAGGCATGCACCACCACGCCTGGCTAATTTTTGTATTTTTAGTAGAGACGGGGTTTCACCATGTTGGCCAGGCTGGTCTGGAACTCCTGATCTCAAGTGATCCGCTCGCCTCAGTCTCCCAAAGTGCTACGATTACAGGTGTGAGCCACCATGCCCAGTCATTTTTCAAGTGCTTTTAACTAAATATAGTCAATATGCCAGAGCAGCATATTTTGAAATGACATATTCTTAATACTTTCACTTTAGAAATGGATTCTGTCTGTATATTTCAGTGTATAAATTGGTGTTCACATAGATAAAAATTAATGACCTTAGATAATTTTGGAAAAGGACAGAGGCAAACTTTGTATGTAAGTGAAGTATTTATTAAACCAAGGGAAGGTCAATGGACCTCATCAGCAAGCTATAGGAAAATGTTCTAGCTTGAATATGGAAAAGGAGAGAACTGAATCAACCCACAACACAAAATAATAGACTGTTAACTCAAAAGAATTTGCACTGTAGCAGTCCATAAGAGATAATTTAGTTTCATTAAAACACCACCATTCATCTTGTTAAAAACAATATTAAACTGTACTGGTAGTTTTATTGTTTTAGAAAATTAAAAGATTCAGGAGTTTAAACTGAACTTAGAATGGATTTGGATACATTTTAGAACATAATAAAAATAATGTCAGCACTTGTGAAGTGTCTTTGGTTTTCTTTTAAAAGAGATTGTGTTCTAAAGTTTGAGAAACTGCTTTTGCCTACTTTCCACCCTCTAGGTATCTCTTGCTACTTTTGGACTCCTCTTGCTAGATCTCTCTCTCCCAGGCCACTGGTGGGAACAGCTTAGAGCTTCTTTACAGGCTCTAGGAATCCATTTTATTGTTAGCTTTTTGTTATTGTTGTTGTTGTTTGTTTTTTTGTTTGTTCCTTTTGTTATTGTTGTTGTTTTCCACCTTTTCGGTTCGGGGGTACATGTGCAGGTTTCTTACATGGGTGGAATCCATTTTAACGGACCCCTTGTCTTTCATCTGCTGGAATTCCCACAGGCTAGAGGCAGTGGACAACGTTTTCTGAATTTTGTTAGTATCTATACTTCCACTTAGGCCACAGGTTCAGTGGCTTCCAGATGCTCTAAATCACTGGCTCCAGCCCTTAGGCTTTTCAAAACCCTTTCAAACTCAGCTCCACGCCCACTGGGCTGCTTCCTCAGCCCCGCGACCACCCCTCCACCTGTGACTCCCTCCTCTAGAGCTGTTTCCCAATCTTGCCAGCTAACCATTTGTTAAAAACGGACTTCCAGACTATTTTTTCTGGAAATTCTATATGTCTAAAGATAGGGCCCAAGTATCTGCATTTTAACAAATGTCCCAGAAAGTCTTACTGGCAGGCAAGTTTGAGAAACATGGTTCTAGGATTCCTCGGTCCCCACGCTTATTCCCCGTGGGCAGCTCACCGCTCGCGGGACAGTCGGGTCGGTAACTCCGGTTTGGTCGGTTTCGCCAGCGCCGGGTCTCTACGCAGACCAGCGGCGGTTGCTGGGCGACCAGACGCTCTGTCCAAGCGCCACTCACGAGAAATCTCGCGACGTCGCAGGCTGCTTCCCTCCCCGGCGCGTCCTACTCTCTGTGACACGGCGGTCGGACGCTAATGGACGCTGACGGTGGCCACTAGGCGGACTCCGACTAGAGTCCTGTTAGCTTGAAGAGGCCGTGAGGCATCGGTCACCGTATTGTTTTACTGGACCAATTAGTAGCCGGAACAACTTTTGGCAGACTACCATTTCCCCCTACCGGATTATCCTGCCATCAGCTTTGACCGTTTCAGTGCCCAACCACCACCTTTTCCCAATAACAGACCAGGAAAGGAATTAATCTGATTCAGAATACAGTCTGTACTCCATCCTTTCCTCGGTGAAACCTGAAATTCCTTAGGGTGACATTGAGGGCTATTCATCATGACCAACCTCACCGCTTGCCACCTGCCCTCTACACTCCAGTGTTTTTCAGTATACCCTGTTCTTAATAATAAAAATAATAATAATTCCTCTCTCTTCTCCGCCCTTCAAGGAAGACATAGCACACATTTTCTCACCTCCTTCAGTCTTATTTTTCCTTTTAAGATTTAAAGACTCAGTTTGGAATTAGTGCAGCCTTTCCGAAGTCTTCCTGGGTATCCCATTTTGTTAAGTGATGCCCGTTCTTCCCCCCAAACAGCTAAGATGTATTACTTTTTTCAGCATAGCACTTAATACAATATTATATGTTAGCTACTTAGCCACATCTCCAAAGAGATGGTAAATTCTTTGAGGGCATGGATTATGTGGTTTACTTCGCCATTTCCAGGACCTAGCAAAGTGCCTTGTACATTAATAGTTACTCCATAAATGTTTGTAAAAGGAATAATTTAATTGCAGAAGAAGAACAATAGTACAGGGAACTGACATTTATAGTGGAAAGCCCGGGGCTTATTAGGGATATGGTGAGCAGTCTGGATATAAGGGACAATGCAAGCTGGAACACATTGAGTACCAGCTGTCATTCTGGTGAAAAGATTGTCATTGCCTTTCTTTGAGCAAAGAAGTGTCAGAGTAGAAGACCGTTAGAATTGCAAGGCAACTTAGAGCCCATGAGGTAGTCCTAATTGCCATTTTGTGATAAGGAAATCCCCAGGGCTCAAAAGAAGAAAGAAACATGCTCAAGGTCACACCTGGGGTGGCAGAGAGGGAACTTCTTGGCCTCGTGATTTTAAGCCCAGTTCTCCTTTCATTTTATCCCCCTGACCATTACAATGAGAATATCCTAGGAAGGTAGGGGAATGGGGGCAAAGGAGCCCTAACCCCATTCAGGATATTTTTGCTTAAGTCCAGTTGTGAAAGCAATCTTGGCCTGGGTTGGAGTGAAGGCAAAGAAAGTGGAAAGGAATGAAAAAATTTAGGAGATATTTCGAAGCATGATTTAATAGAGACTGGGTAGGATAAAGGGAGGGGAGAAGTTGAAGATAATTCTCAGATGTTAGCTATGATAAAGGAACAATCCTGGGGAAAGAGGAGAGATGGTGAGTAATTTGAGGGGAAGTGGACGAGTTTGGTTTACATACATTAAGTGTGAGGTGAGAAAGGTTTTAATAGTCTCCAATATAAAGCTGATTATTTAAACCACGAGGCCATAAATGGTAGTGAGGGAGAAAACAAGGAAAGCGAAATAGTGGGTTAGTAGCTATGCCAACTAGTTTGGATAAAAGAGGGAAGAAAAGCTAGTAAAGATGGTATAGAAAGAATCATCAGAGGTGAGATTTGTCCTGAGAAGCACAATAATTTAGTGATTCAGAAACTCATAATTCAGATTCAGACACTGGGGGAGGGAGTTTAAGAAGGGGGTACCTAACAGAATAAAAAGTCACAGAAGGATAAGAAATAAAAGAATGGCTGGGCATGGTGGCCCACGCCTGTAATCCCGGCACTTTGGGAGGCTGAGGTGGACGGATCATGAGGTCAGGAGTTCAAGACCAGCCTGACCAACATGGTGAAACCCTCTACTAAAAATACAAAGGGTGGCTGGTCGTGGTGGCGTGCAGCTGTGATCCCAGCTACTCGGGAGGCTGAGGCAGGAGAGTTGCTTGAACCCGGGAGGCAGAGGTTGTGGTGAGCCAAGATTGTGCCATTGCACTCTAGCCTGGGCAACAGAGCGAGACTCTGTCTCAAAAAAAAAAAAAAAAGGAAATAAATAAAAGCATGATCAACGTAATATGGCTAAAACACTACTAGAGGGGTACGAATTAGATGTCCCCCCAATTATCTGTTTTGTAGTTCATTCCTTTGGGGATAACAGCTTTAACAATGATGCAGGACTGGTCCATTGCTCTGTGTAGCACTTCGTCAACCTGCTGCTAGCATTACTTTGCTAGGAGCCTTGTTTAGCAATGCCTCATTGAAAATCAGTTGCTCTGGAAATCTTCATTTTGGAACAATTGCATATATCATTATAAAATGGAGTATTATCTCATTTGTGGTAATATTATTTAACACATTTAATACATTTAAATTAAATAACATTTAAATAAAACATATTTAATAGTCTAAAAGGATATACATATAGACATATACCAAAATGTTTAATAGTGATTGTTTCTTGGTGATAGAATTATGATTTTTTTCTCCTATTTTTAGCAATAAGATTTTTTTAAATGATAAAATTACATTCTGAAAATTTATTTTGGATTCCACTGTTCATGGAATTGAAAATGTGACTGCTGGTAGTTACAATGGTTTGAATTACTAATTTTTCTTTTTCTTTTCTTTTCTTTTCTTTTTTTTTTTCGAGACAGAGTCTCACTCTGTTGCCCAGGCTGGAGTGCAGTGGCATGATCTCGGCTCACTGCAACTTCTACCTCCTGGGTTCAAGCAATTCTCCTGCCTCAGCCTCCCAAGTAGCTGGGAGAACAGGTGTGCGCCACCACGCCTGGCTAATTTTTTATATTTTTTGTAGAGACAGGGTTTCACCATATTGGCCAGGCTGGTCTTGAACTCCTGACCTCATGATCCACCTGCCTCAGCCTCCCAAAGTGCCGGGATTACAGGTGTGAGCCACCGTGCCCAGCCGAATTACTAATTATTTTTTTGATGCAACAAGTTAAGAGAAAGTATTTTCTCATTAAGATGTGAAATACAGGCCAGGTGCGGTGGCTCACGCCTGTAATCCCAGCACTTTGGGAGGCCAAGGCGGGCAGATCACGAGGTCAGCAGATCGAGACCATCCTGGTCAACGTGGTGAAACCCCGTCTCTGTTAAAAATACAAAATTGGCCGGGTGTGGTGGCACCCACCTGTAGTCCCAGCTGCTCAGGAGGCTGAGGCAGGAGAATCACTTGAACCTGGGAGACAGAGGTTGCAGTGAGCTGAGATTGTGCCACTGTACTGGATCCAGACTGACAACAGAACAAGACTCCGTCTCAAAAAAAAAAAAAAAAAAAAGATGTGAAATATAATTCCTGTCTGATGGCACAGAATGTTCAACAATCATCTGCATATTTTCCAATGTGGCAGAAATTTGGCAGACTACAAGAAATACTTGTCTTCAGTACCAAATTTGTAAGTTCAGCATAAAATACTCTAAGATTTACACTTTTACAGATGTTGGGAAATATATATTTGTAAAAAAAAAAAAACATATATTGTGAAGCCTTGAGAATCATTTTAAAAGGTACTTTTGGAAGAATGATGCTAAAAAGCACTTTGTAAAAGCCTCAATTAGAGTTTCCAAGAAACCTTAGAAGGAAATATACTTTATATTTCATATATTTTTCTTTGTAGCCCATATGTATTTCCTTACCTTCCAGAGTACATACAGCACACCATCTCTAATGATTAGTCATCTTTCACTGAGAAACCAGGAAGTTAAAGGGCCCAGACCTGCGTAACATCACATAACTCCATACAGAAAAGTTGGCATTTTTTGTTAATGCCTATTTTTGTCTTGATCTTGTAGATTGGTAAATATTAGTTATATGGTAGGCAGACTTCTAAGATGGCCTTAGCGATCTCACCTCCTGATATGCAGGCCCTTGTGTGATCCTCTCTTCTGGAATGTGGACTAGACCTACTGACCTGTACTAGCCAATAGAATAAGGCAAAGCAGATAGACTCTCTTTCTGTGATTAGGTTACAAAAGATTATAACTTCTGAATTGTTAGCAGATTTTATTACATTTTGGGCTTACAGTCTTTGATAAAACAAGTTGTCATTTAGGAGAGCACATATGGCAAGGATCTAAGGATAGTCTCTAGCCAACAGCTAGTGAGGAACTGAGACTGTCAATCCGATGAGAAACTAAATGCCAACAAATACCATCTGAGCTAGGAAGCTGAGCTTTCAGATGAGATCTCATCTGTAGCCAACACCTTGATAGCAGCATCGTGAGAGAGACTCTGAAGCAGAGGACCTAGATCCCTGACCTACAAAATCTGTGAAACAATATGTGTTATTTTAATCTACTGAGTTTTGTAATTTGTTATATAGCAATAAATACCTAACAGGAGCAATGGAAAATTCCCTTAAGGAGAGGTTAATTCAGAAAATTGGGACATCATTCCCATTTTTATAGGACATTTCAAAAGGAAACTCAGAGGAGAGAAAAGAAAATGGCTACAGGAAGCCTAGTTAAACAAGTATCTATTGATCTATCTATCTATCTATCTATCTATCTATCTATCTATCTATCTATCTATC
>NC_045440.1:68068474-68072135 GCF_002776525.5 Piliocolobus tephrosceles
ATCTATCTATCTATCTATCTATCTATCTATCTATCTATCTATCTATCAGAAGCTGCAAGCTGTAGAATCAATACAAACAAAACCCTTTTGATTATGGATGAAGCAGTCTCTATTCAAGGTATCCTGTAACCTGGAGATGATCATTTCATTGGGAGCTTCTGTAGAAGATACTAGGAGCCCTCCAAGGCCATGATGTACACAATATGAGCCCTAATAATAAGTGATTTTTAAAAAATAATTTAGTAACTGATTTATATAATTTATTATATAATGTATTTTATAAATATAAATGATTATTACACAGGTTATATATAAAACAATCCATGGCATTTCTTCTGTGTTCCAGACCTATGCCTCCAACTGGCTGCTAGACATTCATTCCACCTGGATATAAATGTCCTGGAGGCACTGAAAACTCAGCCTGTCAAAACTGAACTAATTTCCATCCTTCACAAATCTGATAGACTTCCTCTAGTTCCTGTCTTGCCCACAGTTCACCCTGCTACAGATGTAGAGCCTGAGAGCCATCTCCAATACTCTCACATATTAATACTAGTCACCAAACCATGTCTACTTAATCTCAGCATGACTTTCAAATCTAGTTTTCTCTTCATGTCCCCATTATTAACTAAGAACAGAGGTGAAAGGACTTTGTGAAATTCTATTTAAGACTTTGTGAAGTTCTGTTTTTAAAAGTTATATTAATTTTAATACACAAAGATTTTCTCAAGTCTATTTTTACAGTTCTATTATGTTTAGTGTATGTAGACTCTTTTCTAAAA
Source organism: Piliocolobus tephrosceles (assembly GCF_002776525.5). Classification (NCBI taxonomy): domain Eukaryota; kingdom Metazoa; phylum Chordata; class Mammalia; order Primates; family Cercopithecidae; genus Piliocolobus; species Piliocolobus tephrosceles. The sequence goes on from NC_045440.1 coordinate 68,069,257, forward strand.
TGGTTCACTTGCACCCTTCACTAGAGGATCAAGTTGAAATAAATATAATATGTTAGATGTGGCTATAAATTAAGGATCTCAGCTGAAAATCAGTTTCATTACCTTAAAGACACTTTTTTTTTTTTTTTTTTCAAGATAGGGTCTCACTCTGTCACTCAGGCTAGAGTTTAGTGGTAGGGTCACAGCTTACTGCAGCCTCGACCCTCCGGGCTCAAGAGATGGCTCACCTCAGCCTCCCGAGTAGCTGGGACTATAGGTGTGCTGCAATGCCCGGCTAATTTTTGTATTTTTTATAGAGACAAGATTTTACCATGTTGCTCAGGCTGGTCTTGAACCCCTGGGTTCAAGCAATCCACCTGCCTTGGCCTCCTAAAGTGCTGGGATTACAGGCATGAGCCACTGCAACCAGCCTAAAGACACATTTAATATTATACCTTAAAGTAAAAAGATTTTACCTTAAAGTGAAAAGAAGTTTTCTGAAAAGTATTTTGTAAACATTGCCACTAGCACTCTAATTTAAGTAATGTTTTATCTCAATTTCTGAAACATTTATTGTCAACAGAGTCTAAAATTTTAGTTTGAGTTTTCAGGTAGCATTTTGCAAGACATGCACTTACAATTTTAGAAAAAGTTTGGGTTAGGTTTCAGGAACAGTTCCCTGCTTACGTTTTAGGAATTTCAAAAAAATTGTCTTTTGTACCAGAGATGGGAAACCTCTGGAGATTCAAGACTTTGCTTAAGTTTATCAGGCCAATAATAAGTTCAGCAAAAGTTTAATTAGTTCGTGATGGATAGGGGCTAAGAGTGAAACTCAGCAATGTAATATACTCTATCCTCATATCTTTCAAAATAACTTAAAATAAGTGAAAACATGTTATATATCTGTATACCTCTATTTAATTGCTTCACTTTTTGGTTCCTGTTTGCTTTTTTCGGTAAGCTTGTTTGAAAAAGAGTTCCACTCCTTCATGCTTGTTTTTGTAAGTGGCTGGTGTTTTTTACTATTGTATGTCCTTTTATATATTTCTGCAGTAGTGATCCTTTATAGAATAAGGCTTTTTTTCACACCTATTTTAAACCTCTTAAGAAGTTTTGGGAAAAGGTATTCATTTTTATAATGATCTCACAGTGTAACAAAAGTCACAGTAGTGCATGCCTGTAGACCCAGCTACTTGGGAGGCTGAGGCAGGAGGATTGCTTGAGCCCACAAGTTTGAAGCTGCAGTACACTATGATTGTGCCTGTGAATAGCTACTGCACCCCAGTCTGGGCAACATAGCAAGACCCCATCTCTAAAAAAATAAAGTCACTTTAAAAGTGTGGGCACTAGGCCAGGTGCGGTGGCTCACGCCTGTAATCACAGCACTTTGGGAGGCAGAGGTGGGTGGATCACGAGGTCAGGAGATTGAGACCATCCTGGCTAACATGGTGAAACCCCATCTTTATAAAAATACAAAAAAATTAGCCAGGCGTGGCGGCCTGCGCCTGTAGTCCCAGCTGCTGGGGAGGCTGAGGCAGGAGAATGGCGTGAACCCGGGAGACAGAGCTTGCAGTGAGCTGAGATCGCGCCACTGCACTCCATCCTGGGTGACAGAGCAAGACTCTGTCTCAAAACAAAACAAAAACAAACAAACAAAAAACAACAGACAAGTGTGGGCACATTTAATTTCCTCCTCTAAAAATGCAGTATATTGTTGATGTTTCTGAAAAGCAAATAAAATATGTGCAGTAAGTTTATTTCTTTTCTGAACAGATATTTATGGGTTGACTGCCAGGTGCCACTGTTTAAGGTGCTGGGGATACAAAGGTGAGTTAGACCAAGTCCCCACCCCCTGGAGCTTACATTCTAGAAAGGGGAGACAGACTAATAAATCACGCACCCAAATAATTTCAGATTGCAGTAAATTCTGTGAAAGAAAGAAATAGAGTGTAATGAAATTGTGTAACTGGGGTAGGGAGGAAGAAGGGAAGGAGAAAGGTATTTCCTTGAGATGAGGGAGATGGGCATTTGAACTGAGACAAGAATGAGGAGCCAAGTGTGTGAGAGCCTGCAAGGAAGTTTTCCAGGTCCAGAAAGTAGCCACTGTAAAGTTTGGAGTGGGGAAGAGCTGGGTGAGCATAAGGACCTAGAGGACAGTGTGGGTGAAAGATAGTGAAGGAGTGGGAGAATGAGTGAGAGGAAAGTAGGAATCAGATGTAAAGGGCCTTTTGGTCACAGTGAGAAATTTGGATTTTGGTATTAATATGTCACAGTATTTAACTCATAAGGCAGAATGTAAATTTTCCTTCTGTTAACAGGAAAAAACTAACTTTATTATATGTATTATATTTAGAGTTTGAAGGAGAGAGCAGTTGCTACTTTATAAGGTGAAAAAATACTGTTTTTGTAGTGTGATATTAATGTAATTAATAGTATTAAGGATGCCCTTAGAAATCTAAGCAGGAGGGTCTTGAGAACTTGGAAATATAATTTCAACTTGTGTTCCAAATTGTCAGATTCAATATAGCTGTTGTTTTAGTTTTGCTCTTTGGTGTAGGTAAAGCATGTGTTATTTTCAGATCTTGGGATAACTAGAAGTCTATAATATTGATGTCTGTCTATATGAATTACCATTTCAACATTCCATAGTTTTAAGTGATGTAGTGTTTACCTTAAATATTAAGACTAGACCGCATAATCTTCCCTAAAAAGTGGTGTTCATTTGTAATTCTGACATCAGTGGCCTATCAAGGTAACTTTCTTGAAGCTACAGAACATTTCACTTTTTTCTTTTCCTCCCTCCCTCCCTCCCTTCCTTCCTTTTCCTTCTCTTTTCTTTTTCTCTTCCTTCCCTCCTTCCTTCCTTCCTTCCTTCCTTCCTTCCTTCCTTCCTTCCTTCC
>NC_045440.1:68072145-68222931 GCF_002776525.5 Piliocolobus tephrosceles
TCCTTCCTTCCTTCCTTCCTTCCTTCCTTCCTTCCTTCCTTCCTTCCTTCCTTCCTTCCTTCTCTCCCTCCCTCCCTTCCTTCCTTCCTCTCCTTCTCCTCCTCCTCCTCTTCCTCCTCCTCCTCCTCCCTCTCTCTGTCTCTCTGTCTCTCTCCCATCCCCAACTCTTACTCTTACCCTCTTTCCTAGGGTGCTGATACAGAACATTTCAGATGGCTGTACTTATTCAACATGATGTGTCCTCACATATAAGATCACATATTAATTTCTGTCCAGGCGCGGTGGCTCAGGCCTGTAATCCCAGCACTTTGGGAGGCCAAGGGGGGCGGATCACCTGAGGTCGGCAGTTCAAGACCAACCTGACCAACATGGAGAAACCCTGTCTCTACTAAAAATACAAAATTAGCCGGGCATGGTGGTGCATGCTTATAATGCCAGCTACTCAGGAGTCTGAGGCAGGAGAATTGCTTGACCTGGGAGGCGGAGGTTGCAGTGAGCCGAGATCGTGCCATTGTACTCCAGCCTGGGCAACAAGAGCGAAACTCCATCTCAAAACAAACAAAAAAAATTGCATATTAATTTCTTCACCTGATTTGTGTTACTTTATTTTCTAAGCCCAGAACCTTAAGCTGGCTTCAATTATACTGAAAAGATATGCAAGAAATGATAGATGGATTACATAGGAGTTGAAGTAAAAAGTTAAAGCTAATTCTATATGTGTTTTAAAGGACTTATTTAGTAACATCAATGATACATAGAATAAGTTCAACTGAATATAAGGATGGAGTATGAAGTAGCAAGTGCTAGGAACAAAAATGAATCATGTAAGTTAAACATTTATTTGGAGATGAATTTATACCAACTGATTTTTCAGGAAGGTAAGTAGTTTAAAGTAACAACTATCAATGGTAAACATATTTATAGTTTTACAGTAGGTACTTATAATAATCCTCTGAAATCTAACATAAAGTTTAAACATTATATTTTTATAATTATAGGCAATATACTTTTTAAAGCATGTGGCTCTTAGGTTTTGAAAAGTACAACTGTAGTTCATCAAAATGTGCCCAAGGCACAAATACCATTTTACTCAGTCATTAGAAACTTTAGCATAATTGCTTAGTATAATCCAAAGAAAATATGAGCATTGACATCAGGGACTCTCCAATTTGTTAAGCAGTTGTTCCATAATTTTTGGCACCAAGATAATCCACATGTTGAAAAAGCAATTAATCATTGGTGTTAGTTATCAAGCAATGATTTTGGCTGTTTCCTCCCAAATGACCTGAAATGATAGAGTTCCTGATTTTATTTTCGTAATATTTTTTCTGAGATCAAAAGTTTAAGTATGCCAATCTGGTCACAGTTGACCTGAGTTTCGTGTTGTTAGATTTCTAAAGTAGATTATAACTTTATGTTTACAAAGATAAATGGTATTTCTTCTGGTAGTATATGGATAAAAAGTTTAGAAACCTTTAGAAACCTATAGATTGATTATCTCAGAAGTAGTTACTTAAACTAGAATTTTGGCCCCAAGAAAGTAAATTTATTTGCTTTTGGAGCTTGTATTGAAAATAGGCCAAAATGAGAGAACACACAACTATACTTTCAATTTTCTAACAAGTATTTTATGAATACAATGGCATAGAGACATCGATTATTAAACAGTGAATGATATTATGATCTCATTATAATTTAAACAGAATTATATAAGAATGAGCAAAAATAAAAGCTGTCATTCTGTGTAGTATATCTTCCTGTCTTCAAAACTGGAACAAAAAACCACATTACTCACCATATAGGTATATTAAGTTATAGTTAAAACAATCCATAAATACAGAACCATTGGATACTTAACAATCTGTGTTCAGTTGAGTTTACTCAGCTACATGTGGATACAGTGCAGACTTAGTAATATAAATGAACTCTTCTCTGCATGCATGACTTATGCATCTGTACCTCATCACTCACAGAACAGTTTTTGGAAACTTTGAAACTCCGCAATATGCAGCACTCCAACCCTCCAACAGTTTCTCTGATTCACTGTAAAGTTCCTTATGCTCCTGCTCTCTTCTGTGTTTATTTTTAAGTGGATGCTCTGTGGGGCGGTTTATTATATTGTGCAATGCAGTGATTTTTCAAAGTCCTGAATACTAGGTAGTCATACTAATTTGTGACAACAATCTTCAGACTTGATCCCTCTAACAGAGCACATGATGTTTGGTCTCAAAGCTTATTTTCCAAATTGAGAACAATGGAGCGCAAATGGCTATTCTTCCCCTATTGGCTTTTTGTTCTTGGCAGTACTTGTGTGGTGTGTTGTTGTTAATAAATAAAACGTGCAGATTGAAGTACTCATATAACTGGACAATGTAACATAAAAGTGGTACTACAGGTATACTGTACATGTCAACAATATATGTAAGATCATTTTGTTCACTTTTTCGAACTAGTACCTTGAGATATTAAAACAAGCTGGAAAATTTGGAATACCCTCGATTCTGGTATCTCACTGTCCTCCTTAACTGGCTCCAATCCCCATTCCATATCCAGTGACTTCTCACTCCATCTCTGCTCCAGCCTGGGCTTCTAGTTCTGCTCTGGGTCATTTTATTACTTGGACATTGGGATTTTTTATGATAATTGACATTTCCTGTATATTATTACCAAAGAGCTTTGGAAATTATCTCTGAAAAATTTGAAACTGAACAAAAAACAGACTTCACTTGGGAAAAATGACCTTTTCAGCTTTGAGTAGGTCAAGGCTGTAAGATAATACTTTGCAGGAGAAAGCAACCCCTACTTAGTTTAGTCAAACCCAACTTAGTTTCTAAATGATGGCTGTAGATTGAACCCTGATTTCCTAAAAGCTCAATGTTATAAACTGGAACACTAATACCAAAAGTAATCATGAAAATAGATTAAAATGTAAACAAGTGCTTAAAAATATTTGTAAAAGATCTCTTTAGTAAAATAGCTACATTAAATAAAATGCAATTGCCTCATTCTGGGGCTGGTATTGCCTGGGCTGGTTGGTTGCTTGAGGGGACATTGGTGGTTGTGTCTGTGGCATCAATTGACCCACTGCTTGTGCATTTTGGTTTATTGTCCCTACTCTAGAAGTAGCCCTTAATTATCTCAGCAGTTGCTATATGTAATCCCAAAGGTGGGTTCATGACCCGTTAGATCAGAGTGAAGTCAGAATCTTTTTTTTGACAACAAGCCAATATATTCTTTTTAAGTGACTTTTGTTTTGTGGTTACTTCCGACCAAGGTATCATTACTGAAATACTGACACTTCTCAAAATGAGTCCAATGAAATTGTTGTAAGCATAGGTATTTTCCATCCCACCAGGATAATTTTTTTTTTTTTTTTGAGATGTCTCACTCTGTCATCTAGCCTGGAGTGCGGTGGCACAATCTCTGCTCACTGCAACCTCCACCTCTGGATTCAAGCACTCTCCTGCCTCAGACTCCTGAGTAGCTGGGACTACAGGCATGTGCCACTACATATGGCTAATTTTGTATTTTTAGTAGAAACAGGGTTTCGCCAGGTTGATCAGGTTGGTCTCGAACTCCTGACCTCAGATGATCCACCTGCCTCGGCCTCCCAAAGTGTTAGGATTACAGGCATGCGCCACTGCACCCAGCATCCAAGATAATAAGTTTACCAGTGTCAAATTACATGTGGATTGTCAAATTAAATGTGAGTAACTGTATTCAAGTCAGGTCAACTTGGTCAATTTGAAGTCAACTCCTGATCTCAAGTGATCCACCTACCTTGGCCTCCCAAAGTGCTGGGATTACAGGCGTGAGACACCGTGCCCAGCCTCCAAGATAATAAGTTCACCAATGTCAAATTAAATGTGGAATGCCAAATTAAATATGAATAACTGTATTCAAGTCTTGGAATGAAAACTGCTAATGTTTTCATGGTGACTTCAATGACTCCTTACTTTTTCATGTCAAAACCTTAACCATTTATTCATGTCTGTGAGAGAAACCTCAATTTGTTTTCCGAGAATGACTCAGTATGATGCTGGTGTTGCTATATCTATCTGTGGCAGTAACTGCAGATTTTGGCTGTTCCTTGGGGGCAGAATTTTTCTTTTTCTTTTTTTTCTGTAGAGACAGGGTTTCACCTTGTTGCCCAGGCTGGTCCTGAACTCCTGAGCTCAAGCTATCCACCCACCTCAGCCTCTCAAAATGCTAGGATTAAAGGTATGAGCCACCGCTCCTGGCTCATGATTTTTGTTTTAAAGCGCATAAAAATAGAGGTCAGGTTGTGCTGTCTGAAATTGGGGCGGGGCGGGGGGGAATGCCTCCTTTAAAGGGACATAAAACAGACCAAAACGTTAATATATCAGCAACCAAGTATTTGGATATTAATTGGCTTCCGCATCTTAACCAAAAGCTGCCTCATTGCTAACTCTAACAAAACTCGTGTTTTCTTTTCCTTGACCATTTGTAGAATGTGAAGTCACTGGTAAGTTCCTATTTACTTATTTAGAGACAGGGACTCACTCTGTTGCCCAGGCTGGAGTGCAGAGGTGCGATCATGGCGCACTGCCACCTCAACTTCCTGGGCTCAGGTGATCCTCCTACTTAAGCCTCCCAAGTAGCTGGGACCACAGGTGCATGCCACCATGCCTGGTTAATGTTTTCTGTAGAGAGATGGTTTTGCTACCAGTTTGTTGCCCAGGCTGGTATCAAATTGCTGGGTTCAAGTGACCTTCCCACCTCAGCCTTCCAAAATGCTGGTATTATGGGCCATGCCACCGTGCCCTGCTGTAACTTCCTTTTTAAAGGTTTCTTACTCCTTGGCTCCTGTGGTCTCCTCTTCCTCTGCCCATTTTAAATATCTGATGTTTCCATGATTCAGTCTTGGGCCCTCTTCTCATTCTTTATTCTCCAAGGGTTATCTCATTTGCTGTCATCTAGGCTTTACTGCCAAATCTCTCAACAGAAAGCTCTCAGAAAAGACAATACAGTACATTTTTGCCGTTTAAAACTCTCTAACTCCCTAATGCTGTGAGGATACACTCCAGAATGCTACCACAGGATCTACCCTGGTCCTACCTCTGAAGTCATCTCTCATCACTCCCCAAGTCCTACTCACATATATATGTATATGTATACATACACACATATATATGTATATCTTTTATTTTTTTGAGACAGGGTCTCACTCTGTCACCCAGGCTGGAGTGCAGTAGTGCGATCATGGCTCACTGCACCCCCAACCCCTGCCACTGGCTCAAGTGGTCTTCCCATCTCAGCCTCCCAAGTAGTTGGGACCACAGGCACGCACTACCACACCTGGGTATTTTTTTGTACTTTTAGTAGAGATGGCATTTCGCCATTTACCCAGGCTGGTCTTGAATTGCTGAGTTCAAGCAATTCTCCTGCCTTAGCCTCCCAAAGTGCTGGGGTTACAGGTGTGAGTCACCATGCTTGGCTCTACTTACCAATCTTAAGTCTAACTGAATCTCACTTCCTTGAAGGTTCTAGGTTCTTGCTTTCTACCTCTGAGCTTCTATACACTGCTGTACTCCCTGCCTGTAATAGTAACCACCTCCCTATTACTCTTTCTGGCTAATCCTTTCATATTTCAACTTAATGGTCAGGCCACATCCTTCAGGAAGCCAACTCTGCTAACCCCTCTTGAGGATATGCATTCCTCCCCAAGAGTCCCCAACACACGTTATTTCTCCCCTCATAGCAGTATCTTTAAGTTCTTATTAATTAAGCTTTAGCCTCCAGAAGTTCTGTGAGGACAGTGGCCACGTCCAGCTTGTTTAGCATATTTCCAGAGAGTAACAGTTGCCAGTTCAGGAAGGGTATGTGATGAATATGTGAAGGACTAGATACCCTGTGCTAGGCTGTCTCTAATAAATATTTGATTTTCAGGAAAATAATTTATGATACCACTCAGCTAATGTTTTGTAGGAACATTAAAAGTGTTCTTGTTACATTATTAAAATAATTAACTTATATTATATTTTACTTACAGACAGTCAAAATAAGGGACAAATTGAAAAGTGGTTCTGACAGTATGGCAAGTGAAATGCTGAAATTCTTTGACTAATTTAGTTAGTCTAAACTCTTAAAAATAGAAAGTTCTAATAAATATATTTTCTGTCATATTCAGAAGCCATAATGGATACTAGAAAAATATTGTGAATCTTCCCGCAAAAAAATGAAAGGCCAATTTCATTTTAAAGAGTTTTATTACAGGATTGTTAATATTTAGGACACTTCAGAGCACCTTATACTTCTAATCAGATTTTGGGTAACCAGTTTTAAAGTGTTACTTGAATATTTTTCTCATACTGTCTTTCAGGTAAAGTACTTCTTAGAGACTGTTTAAGAGATATTAATTTGATTAAACAGTTTATCCTTAATAACCTGAGACATCAATCCATGGATAGCTTCTATGGTGGTTTTACAGCTGGAAAACAAAACACACATCACATGATGTCATAAATTGAAAACTATTTCAAACACACAAGATCAGCCCCAATCCATCCATGAAACTCCAATGAGTTTGGTTTTATTCATACTTCTCAAACTACCCCAATCTGAAGTTTTCCTTTGTTATTTTATTAGTCTTCCACATGTCTTTTTAACCATTTCATTACTTACTAGAACTTTCACAAGAGAATGACAACATAAAATTTGATACAATTGTTCTGTTTTAGAACGTGAGTAAAATTATACAAACCTGTAATTAGAGATTGATTCCAATATTATATTACATTATAATCTGTTATTCCTTGTTTATTACTTGGGATAATTTGAAAAATAATTTTGAAGAATACTGTTTTTTTTTCTGAAATAATCACAAGCATCCTCCAACAATTAGAAGTCAAAGTTAGATTAGCGGGTGAAGGCCTTAGATTTTAGAAATGATAAAAAGCATAAGGCAAAAAGCAATGAAAAAACCCCATCAATATTCAGAAGAGATGCAATTCTTGTAAAGCTACCCCAAAAAGGAAAATACTCTACTTTTGATTACAACTTCTATTTCTTATATAATTGAAGACATTGCCATAGTAAAATTTTTGCATCATAAGACATTGAGAAATAAATGTAGATAAACTGATAAATTACATACATAAAGACAGAGGAACAAAACACACACTCAAAGCAAGTATCTAAAATGACAACTAATGCCAACGAAAAATACTTTTTTTTGGAGTCAGTGTCTCACTCTGTTACCCAGGCTGGAGTGCAGTGGCACAATCATGGGTCACTGCAACCTCTGCCTCCTAGGCTCCAGTGATTCTTGTGTCTCAGCCTCCTAAGTAGCTGGAACCACAGATGTGTGCCACCATGCCCAGCTAATATTTTTGGAATTTTTGCAGAGATGGGGTTTTGCCATGTTGCCCAGGCTGGTTTCGAACTCTTGAGCTCAAGCAATATGCCTGCCTTGGCCTCCCAAAGTGCTGGTATTATAAGCATGCGTCACCATGCCCAGCCGAAAAATGCAACTTTTATGCAGGCCACTAGCTCTACCTTCTAAAAACCCACAGAGAAGATGGCAGTGAAATAAGGCTAACCCAAAATGACCTCCAATCCCAGGATACACTTCAGGTACCCTTTTCTCTTCTTTTCCCTATAAACCAAACCAGTTCTTAAAATAGATACCAACATGTAAGTGTGTATAGAAGTCAATATAGTTCTCCCTTCCTTTCTGCCCCTAATTATTGTATTACAATTCAAATTTCTTTTCTTTCTTTCTTTTTTTGAGACAGAGTTTCACTCTCGTTGGCCAGGCTGGAGTAAAATGGCGCCATCTTGGCTCACTGCAATCTCCACCTCCTGGGTTGAGGCGATGCTCCTGCCACGGCCTCCCGAGTAGCTGGGATTGCAGGTGCCCACCACCACGCCTGGCTAATTTTTGTATTTTTAGTAGAGATGGTGTTTTACCATGTTGGCCAGGCTGGTCTTGAACTCCTGCCCTCAGGTGATCTGCCCACCTTGGCCTCCCACAGTGCTGGGATTACAGGTGTGAGCCACTGTGCCTGGCCTAAAATTCAAATTTCTGTGAAAGTAAATGTTGTTAATCTATGCAACTTTGTATAGCCTATATATCTGAAGGTCCACATAATTATTTCATAAGTTATTAGAGAACATATCCCAAATTTTATTCTTAATAAAATCTTTGGTAGTAAAATTTGGGATACTAAATTACTGTTTTAGAAGCACAATTTAAGAAAGAGACAATCACTTCCGTAATATCTTAGGATTTAAAGCTTTATTGAATATTAAAATATTATAAATTTAAGAAATCCTAATTTTGGCTGTGCGTGGTGGTTCATGCCTGTAATCCCAGCACTTTGGGAGGCCCAGATGGGCGGATCACCTGAGGTCAGGAGTTCAAGACCAGCCTGGCCAACATGGTGAAACCACATCTCTACAAAAAACACAAAAAAATTAGCCAGGCATGGTGGCAGCTGCCTATATTCCCAGTTACCTAGGAGGCTGAGGCAGGAGAATCGCTTGCACCCGGTAGGCAGAGGTTGCAGTGAGCCAAGATCACACCATTGTACCACTGTACTCCAGCCTGGGTGACAGAGCAAGACTCTGTCTCAAAAAAAAGAAATCCTAGTTACTTACACACACACACACACACACACACACACACACACACTTTAAAGATCCACTGAAGGGCTGGTTTTCTTTGTTACACTTTCTAGTTGAACTTAGAAAAGGTAACTGGGAGTGTTCCATAACACTGCTTAGATCTTTGATTTAAGCCTTTTAATGTTCTTACCTGATGTATCCTAAATTTTCAAAGTTAAAACTTGTGTCTGACAGCTCCTAAAGCTTCCAAGAAGTTAATATTCAGGTACCATTCTAAGTTGTAACTAAGTTGAGCCATAAGGAATCTGAATCCTACTATTGTTTGCAAATGTTGAAAGAAAAAGAGTTAGGGGCAATAAGAATCTTACAGATTTACTCTTACCTGTCTCTCGTAGCTTTGGCAAGTTTGTCTTCTGATTTTCTGTCATGCGTTTCCAAACCCAACATGAAACTCCCTCGTCCCAGCTGGGCTTCTGACTGCTCTAACTTTTCAGACAAATCAAAGACCTGACCAGTGGTATAGTCTGCATTCTGTGGGGAAAATGGTATTGTGTCACCACAAAACACAAGTCTACCATTTAAAAAATCTATATATTTTAATCTAAACTAATTTCCTACAAAGAATATTTCATTTGCAAAGAATTCCACTATAAAATCTGAGTGAATAGTCAGTGAGAAGAGAAATCAAATTACATTTGCAAATCTGCTTCCAAATTCAGGTAGTTCAAGTGTAGATAAATGTTTTCACTTTTATAATTTCAAGATTACTTGGAATTTTTCTCCTTGATTGCTTAAATCTAATATTTGTTATTATGGGAGGCTTTCAAGTATACAGACCTAAGTCCAAATTCTGGAACTATGGCAGATTAGTTGAAGGCCTGAGGTATGCCTCCAGGTTCTCTTCTGAAAATGGTAAGGGAGTCGATAATTCCTACCTTAGAGCTACTGTGAAAATTAAATGAAGTAATGCATGTAAAGTTTTTGGCACTGTCCATGACACCTAGTAAAGGCTTAGTAATATTAGCTAATTTCGCTATTGTTTTTGTTGAACTTTTAGAATTAGTACTTATCACAATATTTATAAAAATAACATTTTAAAAGCTTTTCTGGGTCAGGCAGGGTGGCTCATGACTATAATCTGCACTTTGAGAGGCTGAGGCAGGTGGATCACCTGAGGTCAGGAGTTTGAGACCAGCCTGGCCAACAAGATGAAACCCCATCTCTACTAAAAATACAAAAAAAATAGCTGGGCGTGGTGGCAGGAGCCTGTAATCCCAGCTATTTGGGAGGCTGAGGCAGGAGAATCACTTGAACCCAGGAGGCAGAGGTTGCAGTGAGCCGAAATTGTGCCATTGTACTCCAGCCTGCGCAACAAGAGCAAAACTCTGTCTTAAAAAAATAAAAAAATCTTTTCTGGTTACAAAATTAATAATTATACAAAAAAATTTGGAAAATGTAGAGCAATATAAAGAAGAAAACAAACACATTTATAATCTCTTCACTTAGCTTTAACCACAATTACAGAGCATTGCTATATGCTTACATGTATACCTACATTTGAAAAACTATATTACATCTTTTACCAATATTTTTATCGGGTATACTTTTTAAATTGTAGTCTAAAACACACAAAAAAATTCACAAAGTTATTAAGTATACACTATATTTATTTCCTAGATCTTCAATAGAAGAGTGTGAAGAGGAAATAAACTAGCTGGCAAAAAGTAGCATGTCATTCTATTTGCTCAGTTTGCAAGGAAAGACAGTCAGTCACCAAACAAGAAAAGTTATTTGCTGCCATACCAGTTCTTCCAGTGATTTTTACAAACTTACTATTTTTAAAGGATGCAAGTATATTCATTTTGTCTGGATCTAAATGGTTTAGGAAACCAGTATGTTTTTCCTCCCACAGACTTGGAAAAAAAACCCTAAAGTTTATAGAGCTATTTAAGCCATAAAAATATAGGCTACCAGAAATAGTTATACTATTAAAATGACAATAAAAGATATCCAATTACATTTCAAATGTACAGAAAGTGAATATAGTAAACTAATTTCTTAAATTAGAAAATAACTTAGGTTACACACTATAATTAACTTCCTTAGCTGGGGGAAGACAGAAGTTGAACATATGTCTACATATTTGTTCTTTAAATGCTGCAATGTACTATACATAAAACAACAAAAAGGCAGAAATGTAATTTAACCTTTTCTTGATTATTAATGTCCTCATCTATGTAGTGCTGGAATACAGGGACAGACACTGGGCTGAGTAGGTAGATCTGCTTGCCTTATACAAAGGTTCAGACTGCTCTGGTCTTACAGTGTTTTCTCCCCTTGCCATCAGGTGTCACTTCTGGCTGCTATTAGTATACTTGCCTCTAAGGAAACAACACATATAAAGCACTTAGCAGTGTCTGGCACATAGGAAGCATGTAACACATATTTGCTATTATGATCATTCTCCATCCTAATTTGCTACTTCTTCTTTTTTTTTTTTTTTTTTTTTTGAGACGGAGTCTCGCTCTGTCGCCCAGGCTGGAGTGCATTGGCCGGATCTCAGCTCACTGCAAGCTCCGCCTCCCGGGTTTAGGCCATTCTCCTGCCTCAGCCTCCCGAGTAGCTGGAACTACAGGCGCCCGCCACCTCGCCCGGCTAGTTTTTTGTATTTTTTTTTTAGTAGAGATGGGGTTTCACCGTGTTAGCCAGGATGGTCTCAATCTCCTGACCTTGTGATCCGCCCGTCTCGGCCTCCCAAAGTGCTGGGATTACAGGCTTGAGCCACCGCGCCCGGCCCTAATTTGCTACTTCTGACTACTAAGGATAAGAAATAAGAACAAACGCTGGTCGCCATGGCTCATGCCTGTAATCCCAGCACTTTGTGAGGCCGAGGTGAGCAGAAGACTTGTGCCCAGGAGCTCCAGACCACCCTGGACAACATGGTGAAACCCCGTCTCTATGAAAAAATACAGAAAATTAGTCAGGCATGGTGGTGTACATCCCTGTAGTCCCAGCTACTCAGGAGGCTGAGGTGGGAAAATCACCTGAGTCCAGGAGGTCCAGGCTATAGTGAGATGTGATTGTACCACTGCACTTCAGCCTGGGCAACAGAGTGAGGTCCTGTCTCAAAATAAAATTAAGAAAAACAAGGAAAAAAGAAAAAAAAGAACAGAAAGCTTGCCAGAGTTGTATTTAAAATAACAGTAAATCATTTATTGAGGCTTTATTATATGCCAGACACTTTGCTAATTGCTTTATATAAAGCAGCCCATTTAATTCTGAGTACTTAATGATGTATGTAGTATATCACCATTTCACAACAAAGAAATGCTTAGTCACATTAAATAACTTTCTGAAAGTCACTCAGAACTAGTAAAGTGACAGTTGTTTTCAAAGTCAATTTTATTTTTTAGTATAGATATCATTTATTATAGAAGAGACATGGAAATTTACATAATTAAATATTTTGGAACTTAAGTGCAATAAGCAGCTTCATGTTGATGACATTTCAATAGTGATTTACTTCAGTCTACATACTTTCTAAGAATGTCAGCATCTCTAAATAAGAAATAATCTGGCTGGGCATGGCGGCTCATGGCCTGTAATGCTAGCACTTTGGGAGGCCAAGGCGGGCAGATTGCTCAAACCCAGGAGTTCATGAAGCCAGCTTGGGCAACATGGCAAAACCTTGTCTCCACAAAAAGATACAAAAATTAGCCAGGTGTGGTGGCTCACCCTTGTAATACCAGCTACTTGGGAGGCTGAGGCGAGAGGATCACTCAAGCCTGGGAGGTTGAGGCTGCAGTGAGCTGAGATCGTGCCACCACATTAGCCTGGACGACAGAGACCCTGTCTCAAAAAAAAAAAAAAAAAAAAAAAAATCAAATCCTTGGCCTTCCAGGTCAACTGAATAAATCTGAAGAGTGGCAACGTAGTTCTCTACTTTGGTGCCTCCATACTCTGGGAGAATAATTCTTTATCTCCAACTTTCACATTAACTGGCCGAATCCACCTCTTCCTTAAAAGCTCAATCCAACAGCTACTACCGTTGCTAGCAATGCTTTACCTTAAGATTTTTCTGGAAGCGTAATGCCTCCTTTGGTTACAGTTTCAGCTGTACTCCTTTCAACCAATACTAGATCAAAGAGCGTAAGAAACTTCTAAGTGCTGGTCCTGCTATGACTCCTGCTGCTGTAGCTCGTATTCTCCAAACCCAGTTTATTTAATTCTAAATCCTGTGGTTCTAACCACTATATAGATATATACTGCGATGTGTATGTATGTGTATATATTTATACATATATACACACACACATATATATATACACATATATACACATCGCAGTATATGAAATGGGCCTACTTTTTTAGAAAAGTAAAAAAGTTGTTCCTAAGTTCTAAATGTAGAGAAGCTTGTTAAATATCCTACCAAATATGTTAAGTTTTTATGATGTTATCAGAAAATTCAGTGATACTCTTTTTTTTTTCTCCCAGTATCTACTGCTTTAAAGTAATGCTATTCTGATTCCCTCTGGGAACCTCTCCTTACCCATTTTTAGTCCTTGAGCTCCTGAAGGAGTTTTCTACGATGTGGCCCAGCAGTAAAGCACTCGCTGTGGCCCTAGCCACTCATCAAGCTTATTCAGTTGGCCCACACCAGGCCTAAAGATAGGCATGTGATTAAGTAAAGCCAGTCAGACACAATGAAGTTTTGCCTGGGAATATGTGAGTGTGTGTTTGAGTATGTGTGTATCTTGATCTTCTCTTTGAACATGAAACTGAGAGGCTTGGAGGTCTAAAGCTAAAGCTGCTGTCTTGCTTTCACATGAAGCCTAAAAGTAGCAATAACTAAGATGAAATAAATGCTAAGAGAGAAAAAAAACCAAGACCTCATAATATTGTTTGAATGCAAACTTAGCTGTGCCTGAGTTAAGCCCTATTCCTCAACTTTGCAACTTAGACAATTCCCTTTCTTGTTTAAGCTAGTTTCATTAGGTATCCTGTTACTTGTAATCAGAGTCCAAGCTGAGACACTTGACACACAAAAATCAGTATGTGTATTTTTTTTAATCCATAAATCTCTTTATGGCAGGGGCAGATCTCACCCTGATCTGGACACTCTATTTGCTACTTAGACTTGGTCTCTGTGGGTCATGACACAGATCCTGAATTGGCCTACCATCCTAATCCAGCTCTGGTGGTGCAGAATCCAACCCTAGCCCTGGTGTCTTGGCCAAGTCAGGTACAGCCTTTCTGTGAAACAGTGTTTGAGATATTAAAGGTCTACGGAGCTTAGATAAAATTCAAATGCATTCCTTACAAGTATAGTACTTACAGTAAGCAAGCTAGAGGAACTCAACGTATTCACCCAGTATTTATTCCACAACAGCTCGAGCAATTTGCGATCCAAAGAGGATTTAAAATATGAGACTTCTAAGGCATAATATCTATGAAATAAAAGCACAAAATTTAGTAAGTAAAAAAAAAAATTCAACTACACCACATAAAAGTTATGGCCAGATTTAAGTGAATTACACTTTATTCTCAAATATTCATGTTTTAGTTTTTATTACAATAAGGCAAGAGCTAACCATGGTTTCCTCATACTTCAAGGGTTGTGTATCCAAATCTCCTACTAAACTTCTTGTTTTATTCCTTTTTTCTGTAGAGCCCAGACATTCCCAAAATGTTATTAACAACCAGTCAAAACTTCTGAATGACAAGTTTATTCCTGTTACTGAGTTCAGAAATTCAAGCCAACAGCACATAAACTTAATGAGCTGCCTCTCTAGAGTCAACTATAATTTTTGTTAGTCTCTTTAAAATAATAAAAATGACATGTGGATTCCATTATTCCATTCCTAATTCCCCAGTTAGGACCTACTGCTTTTTGAAAAACAAATTTTAAGGTAGGTCCTTAAGGCATCTAAAATAATGGCTCCCACTTTCAAAGGTGCCTAATTTATCATCAGGGCATAGTAAGGAAAAATCTAGTTAAATGTCTGAAAAATATATGTATTTTTAAGATGTAAACTTACGTCTTAAACTTACACATGCTTCTGTGTATCAATGGATATAAAAAAGGATAAGAGACATCTTTACCTTAAGGAACTCAACATTTATATGGGGGATGTGGTCTAAACCCACAAAAAAATTAAATATGATTATATACATTGAATAACAATAAGTAATGCTACAGTGCTATATAAAATGAATCACCTACCAACTAAGGGTTAGAGATTAATAAGTATTCTTCATATAGAGGACCTCAAGTGATCACTTGGAGCTAGAACTGCCTGAGAAGCCTCAGGGAAAAGGCAAGGTGTAGGGTAACCATTTTTGAGTCTATGGTACGGATATGTGGAGAGCAAGGAGGGCATTAGGCAGAGAGCATCAACACACAAAAAGGAAAGACATGTAAGGAATAATAAGGCAATGAGTTTAGCTGGAAAATTTAGCAAGAGAAGAATTATGTGAGGGGAAGCTAGAAAGCTATGCTGGGGTCTAGGTGGTAAAGGATGTTACATAAAAGGTTAAGAACATTTGTTTTTTTGAGACGGAGTCTTGCTCAGTTGCCCAGGCTGGAATGCAATGGCGCGATCTTGGCTTACCACAACCTCTGCTTCCTGAGTTCAAGCGATTCTCCTGCCTCAGCCTCCCAAGTAGCTGGGACTACAGGCGCCCTCCACCACGCCCAGCTAATTTTTGTATTTTTAGTAGAGATGGGGTTTCACGATGTTGGTAAGCCTGGTCTTGAACTCCCAACCTCAGGTGATCCGCCTGCCTTGGCCTCCCAAAGTGCTGGGAGCCACAGTGCCCGGCCAAACTTTGGGAGGCAGAGGCAGAAGAATCTCTTGAACACGGGAGGCGGAGGTTGCAGTGAGCCAAGATTGCGCCATTGCACTACAGCCTGCACAACAAGAGCAAGACTCTGTCTTAAAAAAAAAAAAGAAAGAAATTTAAACTTTATCCTGTAGATACCTGGGACTCTTGGAAGGTGCTTGAGTAGAATGGAAGTACTTGAGTAGAGTAATAATACAGTCAAATGGGTGTTTTATAGAAGCCTGGCTATGGCAGTACCATTGGGAGATGTTACAGGAGAGAAACTGGAGGCAGGGATTCCACAAAGGAAGCCACTGCAGAAGGGCAGATGAGAAGAGAGAGAGGTTCAGACTCAGAGGTTAGTGGTGCAAAAGATAAAGACACATAGGCACCCTTTTAAAAACAGACTGCTTTTTCTGAGCCGCATCTTGCTCTGTCACTTAGGCTGGTGTGCAGTGGCACAATCTGGGCTCACTGCAACGTTTGCCTCCCAGGTTCAAGTGATCGTCCTGCCGTAGCCTCCTGAGTAGCTGGGATTATAGGTGCCCAACACCATGCTCAGCTAACTTTTTGTATTTTTAGCAGAGATGGGGTTTCACCATGTTGTCCAGGCTGGTCTTGAACTCCTGACCTCAAGTGATCCACCCACCTCAGACTCCCAAAGTGCAAAAATGTTTACTGATTAAAGTTTAGCAGTGAAGAAATAAAACATAATAAATTAAAGACATCATGCCGGGCACAGTGGCTCACGCCTGTAATCCCGGCACTTTGGGAGGCTGAGGCACGCAGATCACCTGAGGTCAGGAGTTCAAGACCAGCCTGGCCAACATGGTGAAACCCTGTCTCTACTAAAAATATAAAAATTAGCTAGGTGTGGTGGTACGTGCTTGTAATCCCAGTTACTGGGAGGCTGAGGCAGGAGAATCACTTGAACCTGGGAGGCGGAGGTTGCAGTGAGCCGTGATGGTGCAACTGTATTCCAGCCTGGGCGACAGAGTGTGACTCCATCACACACACAAAAAAGAACATTTTTGGGCTGGGCATGGTGGCTCACGCCTGTAATCCCAGCACTCTGGGAGGCTGAGGTAGGCAGATCACGAGGTCAGGAGATCCACACCATCCTGGCTAACACAGTGAAACCCCATCTCTACTAAAAATACAAAAAATTAGCCAGGCGTGGTGGCGGGCGCCTATAGTTCCAGCTACTTGGGAGGCTGAGGCAGGAGAATGGCGTGAACCTGGGAGGCGGAGCTTGCAGTGAGCCGAGATCGCACCACTGCACTCCAGTCTGGGCGACAGAGTGAGACTCCTTTGGGGGAAAAAAAAAAAAAGATCATTTTTGAATATTCTAGCAATTCTAGGTTCAAAATTCTAGTCTTTTGCAATGTAGGCAATTATACATTGCCTACATTGTACATTTAGGCTAAATGTACATTTAGTAATGTAGGCCACCAGCAAAATAGGATCCCTCTTTGGTAGGCTCATACTTCAGAATGGCAAGGTAAGGTATTAGACAAAAGAAAGTTATTTAAGGCTTGGTATGCAACAAGATCTTAAAAAAAAGTTATTTAAAGAAGACAGAAGGATAAACTAATGAAATAGACAAACAGGGGAAGTAGATCTGTTTGAATACAGAAAACATAAAGTACCTCAATCTTTTTCGTTTCAAAGTATAAACCTTTGATACCACTACAACTCAATATAAATAAAAAAAATTGAGAGTTCCTCTGAAGATTAAAGTATCACAGCAAAGGTGTTTCCAGGCTTAGGAGCAAGTCTCTCAAACAGGAATTATTTAAATTCTTTTTAATAGGGCAAATTAAATAATTAACACTAAACCTCTATCTGAATATGTGTTTTTTCTATAACCGGGCACGGTGGTGTGCCTGTAGTCCCTGGGCAACCTAGTGAGACTCCATCTCAAATAAAAAAACAGAAACCAAAAAACAGGAAGAGAATTGGATTTACAGAAATATGTCAGAGATTATTGAAAACCACATATATTTAAAAATTCAATTTTAGAAATTCTAGAATTTTCTAAGAACCTCTAAACAGAAAAATAAGAGCAGTAGTAGCACATTGGTAGCCAAAGTATTCTTTGAAGTTGGGATAAGTGGTATAGAGAAAAAGAGGCACTAGATAATCATTTATAAGCAGTAATTTTTTTTGGTGCCCACTCTTCTATGTGGCATGCCCTGTTTTAAATCCAAGGATACAGCAGTAAATTTGTGTTCACATTCTAAAGGGGTCAGAAAAAAAGATGTCAAAACATATCAGATGGTTACAAGTGCTAAGAAGAAAAAGCAGGGAAAGAGGAAACAGAAGGTGTTATTTTACATAGATAAAATAGTACATCATGATCATGCCTAATGAACTAATGAACATTTTCTATTAGGACGACCCTGTAAACAGATACTCAGTGCTTAAAGTAGTTAAGTGAGCCACATGGAAATAAGAGTGTTCTAGGCAGAGGGAACAGCAAGTGCCAGTGCCCCGAGCCATGGGCCTGCTGGCACATTTGACAAACCATAAGAAAGTCAATATGGCTGCACTGCAGACCAGCAAAAGTTCAGTGATAGAGTTGTGTAGTCTGTGAAAAGGACTAAGGATCTTGTTCTTGGTGAGATGGGAAGTCATTCTGAAAAGGAAGAGTATGATCTGACTTACACATCTTAACAGAATCAGTCTGGCTGAAAACAGAGCTTTAAGAAGTGAAGGGCACAAATAGAAAGACTCGCCAGAAAGCAAGTGTTTGATTGAGGCTCCAGATGGCAGCGGCTTGGGAGAAAATGATAGTAAGAGAGGTGGTAAGATATTTTTAGAAGGTAGATAAAACTGTCCCCATTGGCTTCTTTAACATTAAAAAAATTTAAGATATAATTCATACATCATAAAATTCACCATTAAAAAAGGTATGTAGGCTGGGCACGATGGCTCACACCTGTAATTACAGCACTTTGGGAGGCCAAGGCTGGTGGATCACTAGGTAAGGAGTTTGAGACCAGCCTGGCCGACATGGTGAAACCCCATTTCTACTAAATATACAAAAATTAGCTGGGTGTGGTGGCATGCGCCTGTAATCCCAGCTACTTGGGATACTGAGGCAAGAGAATTGCTTGAACCCAGGTGGTGGAGGTTGCAGTGAGCCAAGATCACGCTACTGCACTCCAGCCTAGGCAACAGAGCAAGACTATGTCTCGTGGGTCGCGGGGGAAGATATGTAATACAGTGGTTCTTAGTAAGAATTCTTATACTTTATAACTTTAACTTTTTAATATGGCTTCTTTAATCTTTCAAAGATTAGAAAGAATCTTTGTTCAGTAGAAATTATATATTTTGAGGGCTGCAGACATGCTCGTGTCAGCTGGCCCTGAACCCATCTTTATCTTTATCTTTTTTTTCATGATTAACGAAGAAGTATTTTATTATTTTGCTGCAAAGCTGTTGCTTCACCGTATAAAAATAGCACCAGCAAATGCAGTGTATTGCAAAATCAAGATAGTGGTGTGTCACTGACACGGTACAAGCAACAAAAACCTCTTCACTCCCAGTTATTTCCAATGGAAAGATCATTAAGTATTTCATCCCAAATCCAGGTATGGATATATGCAACTTACAATATTATATAAGGCTTAAGAATAACAACGTTATCTTTGAATTATGTAATTTTTAAAACTAGTTTTTACCATGGATAATTTAATGAATTCTGAACACTAGAGCCTAGTCTAAAATCTATAATCATTAGAAAGTTAAAGGGATTTTCCTTCATTAGCAGCGTTAACAGTAGTTTTTTTCTTCCCCATCGGTAATGCTAAAAGTTGCTATTCTAAATCTTCTATCCACCACTAATTTAAGACAATGTGCTGGGTTGCAGTATTTCATACTAGTTTATTTAGGGGTTCCATTTTCACTCCTCAATAGATTTGATGTATCATATGCTTCTTCACTCATAAGTTCATCTAGTTCTGAAGGGTTACTCAGTGTCATCTTGATCAGCCAACCATCTTCATAACAAGATTTGTTTACAAGTCCTGGATTTTCTGCAAGAGCTTCATTAATTTCAGTTACTTCTCCTGATAAAGGAGAATAGAGTTCACTAGCAGCTTTCACACTTTCCAAAGCACCAAACTCATCTTGTTTGTACAATTTTGTCCCAACTTCAGGTAGACTACAGTAAACAACATCTCCCAATGCTTCCTGTGCAAAATTGCTGATTCCCACTGTTCCAATACCATTTTCTGTTGTTATCCATTCATGTTTCTCTGTGAATTTAGGCCCCAGAGCACCGCCTGCGCGGTGTCCGGACGGCGCCCGCCCCCAACTGCCAGGGCCTCAGCGGGCAGGGCGCGGTGGGTGACTGGACCGTGTGCAGGGCGCAGAGCAGGTCCCACACGCTCCGCACCACTCGCAGCGCCATGTTCGCAGGGATGGGGGTCGCAGCGCTACCCTTGGCCACCCACGCCGGGAGGCGGGGCGGGGAGGGGCTCTTGTCATAATTTTATATAGGCCAAGTATCTTGTACATTGAAAAAATGTTTAGGTTGTGTAAAAGGCAAATGACATGCTAGTTTGAAACATTAATAAAAAATGCAAAAGAAAAAAATTTAAAAATGCAAACATTCACCTAAATTCATATACTATTATTGTAAAAGCTATCATGAAATGTATTTTGTGCCTTTTTTCTCATCTGTAAAATAAGGGGCTTAGACTGGTTGATATCTATGGTTTCTTTCAGCCTCCTGAGTGCTGGGACTACAAGACGGTGCCACCTCATCTGGCTAACTTTTATAACATGTTTTGTAGAGATGGGGTCTCACTATGTTGCCCAGGCTAGTGTCGAATTCCTGTCCTCAAGCAATTCTCTCACTTTGGCTTCCCAAAGTGCTGGGATTATAGGTGTGAGTCACTGTGCCTGGCCCAGATATCTTTTTAAATTACTTACTGTTTGCAGTGTACACCAAAATCTTCTATTTTATTAAGTGGGATAGTCTGGTACTCAGAAGGTCCTTCATCAGGAGGTTTGTAGCCCTAAACAAAAATGAGGCAAACAGAAGATTAAAAAATATATATATAAACGAGAAAAGCATCATGTTTTCTACACAGCTTTCTAATTATAGGATTAGATTTTGGGAGGCAAATATTTAACATGAGCATTCTAATAAAAAAAAAAATACTGTTTCTACTTTCCCCCCACCCTGTTTGGTGGCTGTAGGATGGATTTTGCTTACAGATTTATTTTTCTTCTCCTTAGGTGATGTACTTTTGTTCTAATTAACTATTTTAGATTGCAGGCTCCTGCCAGGGAAGGAAACAGACCTATAGATTTAGCTTGTTTTTTCTCTAGTACCTGTCAGAATGCCACAGGCACACAGATACTTATTAATAAATAAAGACTGCTTCCCCAGTAAAATTAACAATATATAACATAAATATATTACCCTTTGCTAGGGACAGCTTGTGGTAGTTTACTATTTTGTAAATATTATTAAATTGTTTTAACAAAAAGAGATATTGCTAATGTCTTTAATAAGTCAAATATTTGGAATTTAAAACATGTAAGGACTTATAATTTTAAAAATTACTAAGCATTCCTACAGTCCCAGCTACTTGGGAGGCTGAGTTGGCTTGAGCCTAGGAGATGAAGGCTGTAGTACACTATGATCATGCCTGTGAATAGCCACTGTACTCCAGCCTAGGTAACACAGTGAGACTCTATCTATCTCTTAAAAAAAAAAAAAGTTACCTTTGGGTATGTCCTAAAGGCGCCAAGATTCACTTTCCCTGCAGATATTGTTCTTGTTGGATCAATCTATAAGAAAGATATATTTAATATTTGCTGATATAAAACTGTATGCCTTTTATTGAAACATTATAAACCTAGAAATGTATACATACATATAACACTATATACATACACAATAACCAAATAAGAATAAACAAACCAAAAAACCATAAAAGTTCAGTAAGAGGGTAATATAAGTGTCTCACAGCTAACTTAGAGATTATAATTATTATAATATTTAAGAATATTATTTGAAGGTTTGCTCATCTCTTTTTAAAGTTTTTTTTTTCCTTTTAAGAGGTGAATAATTCCTACCTTCCTCATAAAACTGGATTGCACTTAGAACACCCTGAACATAATAAGAGCTGCTTTAGCAATTCCTGCTTAACTCAGATCAGTCAACACTGATTGAATGCCTATGATGAGCTGGCACTGAGACATAGATGCTATGACTACCCACATTTTACAGAGGGGGGAAGTGAGATACACAGTGGTTAAAAAACTTGCTCAAAGTCCCAGCTTCTAGGAGATGGAATTCACATTGAAACCTAGGCAGACTGACACCAGAGCAATTTCTCTTTACTACACTGTTATTATTTCTCAGTATACTTGCTTCAGCAAATCTTCATAAAGAACTTAATTAAACTAGTTTTAAAATTCTTACCACCACTGCTACAAATGGTTCCTGGAACTGCTGATTGAGCATCTGAGTACTAACATCAATGCCAGAAAGCCAGCAGCCATAGCCAGGGTGGCTATGATACCAGCCAATTGCGTTTTCAAGGCGGCCAACCTAACAAATGAAGGGGCAAAAAAGTTTAAGATTACTCTTTAATTAATTTACAAGGTACCAGTACAATAAAGGTAACCAGTCTCCTTCCCATCTCTTTCTCCTCAATTACCCAGTTTTATCAGCCCAGATATGAAATCTATAGCCAATTGCTTACCCTTGAAGATATTCTTTGTATACAGAATACATATTCTTTGCATATATACAGGATGATAAAAACACACACAATAGCATACCACGTAACATAATAATGTTTTACACTTTGCCTTTTCACTCAATAAACTGCTTTGGAGTTTGCTTCATATAAGTCATCAATATATATGATGGTTACCTTTTTTTCTTTTTTTCTTTTAAAGGCTGCCTGGCAGTCCACTGATGGGATATACCATAATTTATTTAGCCAGTTTTATACTCAGGAACTGAGTTAGATTGTTTCCAAATTTTTAATTTTAAACACATATCTGATAATAAGTGTGAGAGTTTATTTAAAAATAAAATAAAATCCATGCCATAGACCGGGTGCAGTGGCTCATGCCTGTAATCCCAGCACTTTGGGAGGCTGAGGTGGGTGGATCACTTGAGGACAGGAGTGGCCAACACTCCTGTCCTGGCCAACACAGAGAAAATCCGTCTCTACTAAAAGTACAAAAATTATGGAGGGACATGGTGGCTCATGTCTGTAATCCCAGCACTTTGGTAGGCCAAGTGGGCAGATCACTTGAGGTCAGGAGTTTGAGACCAGTCAGGCCAACATGGCAAAACCCATCTCTACTAAAAATACAAAAATTATCCAGGCCTACTGGTGCACGCCTGTAGTCCCAGCTACTCAGGAGGCTGAAGAGGGAGAATTGCTTGAGCCCAGGTGGAGGTTGCAGTGAGCCGAGATTGTGCCACTGCACTCCAGCCTGGGCAACAGAGTGAATCCCTGTCTTGAAAAAAAAACAAAAAACAAAAACAAAAAACCATGCTATAAATCTTATCAGGCTTTTAATCTTGTACATTTTGCTATAAATCTTATCAGGCTTTTAATCTTGTACATTTTACATATAAATCATTAAAATTTAAATATAACACTTCCTATAAAGGGGATAATTTTAAGTCTAGAAACTCAAAAGTTACCTTGAGACTCTAACTTGCACTTACTAAACTATAAGAAACAACATTTTTACCTGTTTGGCATTTTCTATGTATGCAGCCATGTATTCATATGCAGCAGCCTGAGCATTTACTCGGGTTTCAGTGCCCTCCACAGGCAAAGCAAAACTGTCCATAATGATCATGGTTTCACCATCCACCTTTCCTAGCATCAGACCCATCACTTCCAAGTTGCCTCCTGATCTGGCATGCATCACCATCTTCAGTAGAGCCAATGCTGAGATTTTGCAGTACTTAAAGTAATGGTGACTGCAAAACAAAATCACAATGTAATTAAATTTCTTATATAAAGTAAAATTTTCTCAGAAAAGTTTTTATGAAGATAAAGAGTAAGTATTGAAGGAATTTACAGTGATGGAAGGGGAGTGTAGACTATGGGGAGAAAAAGTAGAAAAGGACAGTTTTTGCAGGCTGGAAACAATAAGTATGTTATAGTCCTGCAATGTATCCCCCTTGGGGCAGGGGAAAAGTCTGAAATAGTTTTTTAATATGCTATTCAAATAAGGGAGTAACATGACCAGTTCAATAGACTTTTTCTCCATTAATTTGGAATCACCCAATCTTGGATTCTGACTGCTTGGATGGTTGTGCCTAACTGTTCTGAGGCCTAACCTCTGGCCTAATGGTTAAGAATGTGGGTTCTGACATTCATCTGCTAAGGTTTGAATCTTGACATTGCCATTCCCTAGCTGTGGTATTGGGACAACCATGTAATGTCTGTGCCTAGGTTTCCTTTTCTGTAAATAGGGATAGTCATAATTGTTGTTAGGAAAAAATAAAGTAAATGAAATAATGTATATAAAGTGCTTAGTTTAGTGCCTTACACATACTAGAACCCTAATAAGTGCTAGCTGTTATCAGCATTATTAACCTGTCTCTTAACCCTACTCTCAAAGAACAGAGTGTTGAAGGGTGGGCTTCCCTGTTATATCAGCCTCAAATTAAAAAGTAGCCACAATATCCTAGTCTTCTATGATCACTATTTCAGAGTTGGTCATCAGTGAATTAAACTCTTGAATAAAATTACATTTTGGTCTCATTAGTGCAGCCCAAGACAGCTAGGATGAATATAATTAGAGCCACAATTAGACAGTGAAGCAGACCGAAAGTTTCCAAATATTTAAGAGTACACAAATCTAAAATGCACAGCCTGCTACAGAAACAAGCAGACAACTAAGCAACTTAAGCAGCCTTACAGAGCAGTCAGTGAACGTCTCTACAAAGTCTTTTTAGATGTCTGCCCACAGAAAGAATCCAAATTTAATTCCTAAGCTTTGCCAGATTTCAACCAAAAGCTGAAAAATGTGTAGACCTCATGTTGGAAGTCAAGACATGAATCGAAATCTTGGCTTCTACCTTTACTGGAGAAAAGAAGAAAGACAAGTTACTGTGCTCCTATTACATATATTCTAGACTACTCTTTTTATACATTTTCTCACCTAATCTCTATGACAATACCAATAGGTAGGTCTTATTTCCATACTATGACAAATGAAGATGGATAAGTAAATTTCCTAAGGTCAGTAAACTAGTTAGTGACAGCTGTGAAGTTTGATCTTAGGTCTGACTATTGCTCAGCTAAGAGTTCACTTATCTCAGTGTGATCATAAATTACATAATGTATTTGCTTGTTTTTTAATTTGTAAAAAAAGGATGGATATACTGTACTGGGTTGTCGTAAAGATTAAATGACGTGGAAATCTCTAGCTAGATGGTTCCGTAATTCACCATTGTGGAATCTGAATACTGAGAGACAAGGCTAGCTTTGTAAAAAAAACTGTGAGGCAGTAGAAGTATGTCCTCTTGTTGACCACAGCTCTCATTTCTATCTAACCATTAGCTTTTGTGCTCCTTTTACTCTCTCTCTCAAACATAACCTGTAATAATTATCTTTTCCTAAGAGCAGGAAATCTCTCAGGAGATGCTCTCACGAAAACATAAATATTATGGGTAAAGATCCCTCGACTTGTCACCACTCCCAGGGAAAAATGGATATTGTTGAAGGGCAAAAAGTCTTAAGCTCTATTTTTAAAATTTCTGGCTTATGGGAACTGATGGAGTAACATTTTAGAGACCAGGCAGAGCCTCCGTGTGCCTCCGAAATAATTATCAGCAATCAAAAAACTATTATAGACCCAGGCCTCACGCCTGTAATTCCAGCACTTTGGAAGGCCAAGGCGGGAGGATCGCTTGAAGGCAGGAGCTCGAGATCAGCCTGAGCGACATAGCGAGGACCCACCTCTATTTAAAACAGAAAATAAAAGAAAATAGCTCATAGCTATTTTTGAGACCTTGGGCTGCTGACTCGATTTCTGAAAACAGCTGCGGTCCCCAGTAAGGGAATAGCTGAAGACTCAAACAAGGTGCATGTCGACACTGGGTTCAAGGCAGGGTGTGCGGCATATATGACAATACGGATGTTCAGAAGTGACAACTTAAATCACCACTTGTTCTCCCCTTACATCATCCGGGGGCAAATGGATTAAAGCGACAGAAAGGGGAGTCAAAGCCCCAGCGGAGGGCTTAAGCTCTACTTGCAGATCCAAGGCTTATATTCTGTCCCCCTCCCCGTCGGTGAAAGCTCTTCACCCCTTTCACCTCCCTCTCCCTCCGGGTCTCTTAAACTCCCGCCAACGCTTCCCTCCCCTGCGTCTCGCCAGGGACCTCCTCACTCCTTAGTCCAGGGCTTCGCCGCCAGGATTTCTTGCTGCTGTTTCTTGTCGTATTTGTAGATTTCATCGATACTCTGAGCTTCCTGCATGTTGTTGGCCAATTCCCAGGTTTTCTGAGCCATACCGCTCCCGGACGCCGCCATTGCAGAGAAAGCGGAGAAGTTGTCGTCTCTACAACCAAGACGCAACTTTACCTCGCTAGGTCTCCGGGTGTGGGCCTTGACACTCCGCACCACGGGAACAAACTCTTACCTAGACTCTCGGGGCAGCCATGACACCTAGAACCGGAGGTGAACTTGGTAGAGACCATTCAGGGAAGACAGGGACCTTTCCGGGACATGACGATATAAGCAGCAGTTACAGTAATAGGGAGAGACTAATCTTCTTGTGGCTTAAATTAGAACATCTTGTCTCTGAAAATTGTATGTGTGAAATAGAACAAACAAAATTATAGGGTATGGGAATGGTATAGTCTTCCGTACCGGAAGAAGGGCATGTAACGTTATTCCAGAAACTGTTATTTGCCTTCTCTGCTTGTACTGCGCAGGCTCGGCCTCCGCCATATTAAAGGTAGTTGGAGCTATAACGGTGGGATGTGGAGGGCAGAAAGTGTTTTTGTGTGGGTGTAGGTACCTTAAATGAGATAAGTTTGTCGAAAGACTAAAAGGTAAGGCCGTCTGTTGTACAACTTGAGCTAAAAGTCGTTTTGGAAGCTGGTTGAGAGGAAGGTAAACATGGCATTCCAGTTTACTTCAAGATGACTCACTGCACATGCGTAAAAGCTAACGGGCTCGTGGTGGCTTGGCACTTAACTTGCAGATGGGCTTTTTCTATCGATGCGAGGAGGCAGTGGGTACTCCTTGATTGCTATTGTCATGCCTTTTTGGGCGTCGGTAAAAGTTAACATCTACATGTGTATAATGTGCCATTACTGATCTGAAAATACCCAGTACTCAGTTCTTATAATAGGTTACAGTTAAATCTTTGGCACTGCTGTGAATTATGTGCCATTACTGTTCTGAAAATGTCCAGTACTCAGTTTTTATAATAGGTTACAGTTAAATCTTTGGCACTCCTGTGAACCGCATTTGTCCCCAAAGCGTAATTAATCTCGGCAACTGGTTTGTTTTCTTCCTACAGTTAATACAATGTTTAATTATTTTTAAAATTAGTTTACGTGTTTTAGGTTTTCTTTTTTCTCCATCTCATTCCTCCATCCATGCGAGATTTTAAGTTTCAAGACACAGGGAGCAGGTCTGCGGTCTGCGTTCCTTGTTTTATCTCCTAGCACCTAGCATAGGTGTTCAAAAAAAAAATTTTTTTTTCTTTCCTGAAAAGATAGCATCACAGGCCAGGCGTGATGGCTCACGCCTGTAATCCCAGCACTTTGGGCAGCCCAGGCGGGCGGATCACTTGAGATAGAGAGTTCGAGACCAGCCTGGCCAACATGGTGAAATACCGTCTCTACTAAAAAAATACAAAAAAATTAGACAGGCGTGATGGTGTGCGCCTGTAGACCCAGCTACTCAGGAGGTTGAGGCAGGAGAATCATTTGAACCCAGGAGGCGGAAGTTGCAGTGATCCGAGATCGCACCACTCCAGCCTGTGAGACAGAGCCAGTCTCAAAAAAAAAAGAAAAAAAGAAAAAAGGAAAGATAGCACCACAGCTGTTAACAACCTGGCCACTACGCACCTCTTCCAGCTTCATGTCTCTTTAGTCCCCCCTGAAACTTTTCGTTCTAGCAATGCAAATATCTTTACTTTGGCTTTGCATATGTGGTCAGCATTGCTTGAAATGCTCTTTCCTACATTTTCTGCCTGGGAACTCATATTAATCTTTAAAAATACAGTCCAGTGAGATCGACCACGAACTCTTTCTTGACACTCCAATGACCATTCCTTCCATGATGTCTCTTAAGTCTCTGTAGGTGCTTCTGTAACTGTTACAATGTGTTGTAATAATCAGTTAAGACAAAAACATTAGAATTATCGAATCCACACCACAGCTTGCTGTTTTGGCACTGACTTTCAGTTGAAGAAAATTTGCTTTAAAAGCATCTTACAAAGAAATTTAGGGTAAAATAGTACATTAATACCTACCCTTAGTTCCACTCTCCTGGGAAACTAGAGGTCTCTTTTCTAGTAGTAGCATATGGCCATATGCTATTGTATTGGGGTGAACTGAATAACATGTTGAAAATGGTAAGAAAAGCCCAGGACCCAAGGTTGACGACACTCCTGGGCTAGGATTAACGCCCTGAGAGGTATGCCAACATTTTTCCTCTCACTACCTCCCCATTTTTCTTTCCAGGCTCTGACACTGTTCCCAAGCTGGCTGGTGCATGGGAGGTTGGAGAGGCTGACGTACATTTAGCCTGAGAAGTGGCCCCCACAGTTTAATAGCCCCTGGGCACAGCGGGAGAACGAGTTGTCCAAGTCCCCTGCCAGGGTGCTGGCGAACCGAGAGAGCAGCGGGCAGCTACGCGGCCTCCGGGACAGCAGGGGGTGCTGTCTTGCCGCGCGGCCGCCTGCAGTGGGGGCGGGGCCGCACCCGGCGGTGGGCGAAGGGCGGGCGGAGGGCTGGGCCTGAGGGGCGGAGCCCAGGCCCGGAGGTTTTTCACCCTGTTCCCGCGCCAGGTGGCCGCTGCTACCTCTTCGGTCCGCGACGATCCTGTAGAGCACTGTTCGTCTCCCCGTCTCAGGGAGCCCGCTCCCCGAGTAAGAGCCAGCCGCGGATGGGGAGCGTGAGCTGCGGGGTGTCGTGCGGCATGGTGTGGGTTGAGAGTGGAGAGTCCTGGGGCTGCATTCGCGGCCCGGGAGCGGGGGTAGGGGCAGGGGCTCCCTCGGGCGTAGGTCTTGAGGCAACTAGGCCGGCGACGTGCCGGAGTTATAAGCTTTGGAGTCTGGGGGTGGAAGGGGGGGAAAATTTCTTGTCGGCAGGGGGTCTCATGGCTGCTGGGCGTGGTGGGGGAGGTGCCCGAGTTACGGGTGTAGAGAGTTGGGGTCTCGCGGCCGTCAGGCCGGCACCGTTGACTGAGTTATGAGGGTTGGGGGCGGGAGTTCCTGTGAGCAGGAGTCTTGCAGCTGCCGGGTTCGGGGAGGTGCCGTAGTTACACTGTCCGGATTCCTGGGGTATTGTGGTCGCTGCTGCCCGCGGCGTTGTTGATAGCTAGTTGCCTGACGACGCACTGACGCTTCCTAGTCGGCCACCTCCGGGGCCTGAGGGCGAGCGGTGCCTTGGTTCCCTTGCGAGTTCCCTCCCCAACTGCGAGGCCTCCCCTGCTCCGTCAGGCCTCCCCGGGCGCCTTTCTAGCCCCTCGGTGCTTGTTATTGTTAACGTGGGAGCGCTTGTGCGCACTGCTTTGCTAGTAAAACTTAATTTTCACTGTAGCTGGGATTGTTATTACCGTATTTTCCCCCGTGATTGCCCGACTGCTTGAGCTTGAACCTCTTGTTTCTAACTGCCTTGATTTTAGGAATCTTATGTGGGACTTGAATCCAGTTGTCAATACATGTTATTAATGTAACTCATCTTTTGAGAGAGGCTAACTCTCAAGATTGTAGGATTAAGAAGCTTAACTAGGATTTCGGGGAAGACTAAATTCTGAAGTAAACCACCACCTGTTTCCAAACACCATGGAAAATGCAGGGGCCTAAAAGCAACCAATAGGAATTTGTAAAATGCTAATTTAGGCCTTTTACAAGTTCTTTAGGCTCTATTCTGTGTGAAAGAATGACTTGTCATGTTGACAATTTCCATGGAAGCTACTGAGGTATTTTCTCCATATCATTCTCCCTAGGAGGTTGCTAGCTTTCTGATGATTAAATATCTGCTGAAATGCTCCACAAGGATCAATTTTTTTTTTTTTTTTGTTTTGTTTTGTTTTTGGAGACAGGGTCTCGCTCTGTTTGTACAGGCTAGAGTGCAGTGCACCATCTGGACTCATTGCAACCTCCTGCTTCGACGTTCAAGCAGTTCTCCTGCCTCAGCCTCCTGAGTAGCTGGAACTACAAGTGCGCGCCACCACACCCAGCTGATTTTTGTACTTTTAGTAGAGAAGGGGTTTCACCTTGTTGGCCAGGCTGGTCTCGAACTTCTGACCTTAAGTGATCCGTTTGCCTAGGTTTCCCAAGAGTGCTGGGATTACGGCGCTGAGCCACATGCCCGGCCAAGGTTGGGTCTTCTGCCAGATGGCCTTCTGGGAGGCAGTGGGTGCGTTTAGACAGAGTAAATTGAAACAGGCCACTTTTGGTACAGTTTTTCTCAAATGAAGCTTTCAGACAAATATGATTTAACTGTTACACATTTGAGCAGATTTCAGATTATCCTTTTAACATCATTCTGACTTAGGTTGTGATGTACTTTTCTGAGTGGCAGGCAAGGATGTTTGAGCAAGTGTTTCAGCAATTTGGCATAACCCTAAGGCTAATTTATGTTATTGCCCTTTATCACCATTAAGGGTGTATTATTAGTAGCTGCTGAAAGACTTCAACATGGTTTTATATATTTATTCACTCTCTCTTTTTATCCTGTCTCCCAGCCTCCCTTTCTTTCCCCCAGCAACAGTATTTACATCTTAGCAATATTAGGGAAATTTGTCAAAATTTGGGTGTACCCATGGGAGGAAGTTGCTCATGTGGGTGCCATCTGTCAGGAGAAAGATGGAGAACCTTTCATTCGGTAGATGGATCTCTGGATGGACGAGAAGTGAGAAACATTGTCCTGGTCACTCTGCCCCTCCCTGTCTTCTAAAGCTCTTTCACTGGCCCCTCCCCCCACCCCACAAGTTATCACACTTTGACACCAGTTCTAGGTCCTGTTCCCCCTACTCTAGGGTCTCTTTTTCCAGACAAAACTTCTCCCACAGCCTTAATGATTATTTTATACACTGCTAGATCTTTATTTCCAGCCTGGGTTCTATTCTGAGTTCTAGACATTTTCAGATTGTTTTCTTCATATCTCCAGTGCATCCATTATAGATATCTCACATTCAGCTCCTAAACCCCTGTCAGCCGCTGTGGCAGGGGGCATTATCTTGTCCAAATTTGAGGACAAGGATCATGTTTATATATATACATATATATACATATATACACATATATACACATACATATACATGTATACTTATATACAGGTATATACTTATATATATACATATATACACATATATACATAAGTACATATATACACATATATTTGTTGTTTTGGTTTTTTTTGTTTGTTTGTTTTTTGTTTTTTGAGATAGAGTCTCACTCTGTCACCCATGCTGGAGTTCAGTGGTGTGATCTTGGCTTACTGCAACCTCTGCTTCCCGTTTTCAAGCAATGGTTCAGCCTCCTGCTACGCCCAGCTAATTTTTTATATTTTTAGTAAAGATGGGGTTTTGTCATGTTGGCCAGCCTGGTCTCAAACTCCTGACCTCAAGCCATCTGCTTGTCTTGACCTCCCAACGTGCTGGGATTACAGGCATGAGCCACTGTGCCCAGCCACATTTTATATTTTTGATCACGCCAGCCTCTAGCATAATGTCTTGCTTTAGGAGGGGAGTCATTTTCCATTTCTCATGATCCCATAGTGGGGAGGAAATTTGTACTCCAGTCCTTGAGAGGGAAAAGGATAGGAACAACATTTTCCCATCTTTTTGTGACTGATGAATTTGGGAGAAGGAATTGGGCAAACTCAGTTCTTACTGGGTTCTGTTTATTGGATTTGACTAGACTTAGCAGAACGAGTATGCTCTGGTCTGCTTATATCTATATGATAAGCATAAAGAGCCAAAGGTTAAGATTTAGAGCTGTTGGTATAGATTATGATAACCAAGTATCAATTATTGATGATTTAAATCTCAGCATACTTTACGTTTGCAGGCTCTGTTTTTTTGTTTGTTTTGTTTTTTGAGACAGAGTCTCGCTCTGTCACCTAGGCTAGAGTGCAGTGGCACGATCTCGGGTTCACTCCATTCTCCTGCCTCAGCCTCCTGAGTAGTTGGGACTACAGGTGTCTGCCACCAAGCCTGGCTAATTTTTTTGTATTTTTAGTAGAGATGGAGTTTCACCGTGTTAGCCAGGATGGTCTTGATCTCCTGACCTCGTGATCCGACAGCCTCAGCCTCCCAAAGCGCTGGGATTACAGGCGTGAGCCACCGCGCCCGGTGACAGGCTCTGTTTTTAAGAGGTAAATCTTCATATATGCAAAGACTATAAGGATACAACAATAAACAATAAAAGAATTGATCCTTTTTTTTTTTTTTTTTTTTTGACACTGAGTATTGCTGTATCATCCAGGCTGTAGTACAGTGGCGTGATCTGGGCTCATTACAACCTCTGCTTCCTGGGTTCAAGCCATTCTCCTGCCTCAGCCTCCTGATTAGCTGGGACTACAGAGGTGTGCCACCATGCTTGGCTAATTTTTGTATTTTTAGTGGAGATGGGTTTTGCTGTGTTAGCCAGACTGGTCTCAAACTCGTGACCTCGGGTGTTCCATTCCCCTTGGCCTCCCAAAGTGCTGGGATCCCAGGCATGGGCCACCACGCCTGGCCTGATCTGTTGATTTCCAAGTGTTAGGTTCTCTGTCATACTTTTTATATGCATTCTT
The DNA here is from genome assembly GCF_002776525.5 of Piliocolobus tephrosceles. Taxonomy (NCBI): domain Eukaryota; kingdom Metazoa; phylum Chordata; class Mammalia; order Primates; family Cercopithecidae; genus Piliocolobus; species Piliocolobus tephrosceles. The sequence goes on from NC_045440.1 coordinate 68,104,550, forward strand.
TTGCTTTTTCTTCATAGTATACTAGAATAAATGATATTTCCATTTTATAGATTAGGCATAGAGCAGTTAAGGAACATACTTGAGGTCATTCACGTTGAGATCAATAAGTGATGGAAATATATTTCAAACCCAGTTCTTTCAATTAAACTGTTTTCCTGAGAACTGTTTATCATCTACATACTATGTACACAGCTACTGGGGAAATAATACTTGTCCATGATGTCTTGAAAAAAGTTGTAAGTGACTTTATATTGTAGAGTGTCAGAGATATAAATAATCTTATTTAGGTTTCTTTCAGCTGATTTATTTTTGGCAACTTAATCCTTAAATTACAAACTTTCTTACTCTATATTGTACATATGCCATATTTATTAACCCAGTCTCTGTGATTCACCAAGTAATTCTTGAATAATTGTGTAGTTGAAATATGTTTTATGTAAGTTATCACATGCTTTTAGGAGTCAGAAAAAGAAAAATGGCCGTGACATCTGACGTCTAGAAACTGGTATTGCTAGAAACTAGCCTGGCATTCACAGTAACTTTGTGTTTTTCTGTTGAAGATAAACTATTGTACAGAATGTCAACATCAGATAAGGCCACTGTGTGTCTGTGATGGATCAAGACAAAAACATTCCATCATTGTGTCCAAACACAGACAAATGTTGTCCAAGACACAAGATACCAAACATTCCCTTTCTCAGCTGATGTGAATGTCTACTGCTTGTTTACCAGTTACAGCATTAACCTCCCCCTATATTTTAGATTTATTGAGTGATACCATCATAGAATTAACCCCACTTCCAATAGTGTTCAATCCTGAGCAAAACTCCACTTCCTTAAATTAAGCCTTCTCCCAAATCACCCAACACATACAAGTCTTTTCCAATACCCTCTTACCACAATACCACAGGGTTCCCCATGGTGTGTGTTCTCTGTGCATTCCTTAATGCAATGAGTAGTAAATCCAACTTAACTGTAGTAGTTTTCCTGGTGGTCTTTGACTGGAGATCATTACCAGGAGAAGACTCATTAGTGTCTTTGACTCTTTAATATTAAAGTCATTATAATCTAATTGGATTAGATATAGGACAAAATTAGAAGTGATTAGAAATGTACTTATATCTCGGATAAATCTTACGTTTTAGTTATGGCATATGCTATATTTACTATGGTTGTTTAAAAGTATGTTTTATTATTGGTACTTTTTGTACTTTTGAGTACTGTAAGTTAAAATCAGTTCTATAATTTATAATGTTAAATAATTACAGTAAAGATAAATATAAGCATCTATAAATTCAAAAGGGAGATCTTTCACAGCCTGGTTAGACCAACATGTAAATGAACATGTTAATAATTGTTAATAGGTTGTATGGAAACCTTAGTTCCGTGTGAAGGTGGCATGTTACTGCTTTTTTTTCTTTTTAGATAAATGACATTTCTTTCTTTTTTTTTTTTTTTTTAAGACGGAGTCTCACTCTGTTGCCCAGACTGGAGTGGAGTGGCATGCTCTCGGCTCACTGCAACCTCCATCTACCTGGTTCAAGCAATTCTCCTGCCTCAGTGTCCCCTAGTAGCTGGGATTACAGGTTCACACCACCATGCCTGGCTAATTTTTGTATTTTCAGTAGAGATGGGGTTTCGCCATGTTGGCCAGGCTGGTCTCGAACTCCTGACCTCAGGTGATCCACCTGCCTCAGCCTCCCAAAGTGTTGGAATTACAAGCGTGAGCCACTGCCCCCAGCCTAGATAAATGACATTTCTGTTTAAATTCTGTGCAAAATTCTATAGCAAAATATATGCATTATCTCATCATTTTATTCCTTTCAAGACATAGAATATTTAGGAAGATTAGAGGATTTTAGGGATTGATTTTTTTAAACATGATAACTTGTTTGCTGTTGAGTTGTTCAGAATTTTTAGGATTTAGGAAATCTTTGTTTCAGAAAGATTTAGGAAGAATCTTTTGTGACTATTAGCAAATTAAAAATGGCTGAAATAGGCCAGGCATGATGGCTCATGCCTGTAATCCCAGCACTTTGGGAGGCTGAGGCAGGCGGATCATGAGGTCAGGAGCTAGAGACCATCCTGGCTAACACAGTGAAACCCTGTCTCTACTAATAATACAAAAAAATTAGCTGGGCATGGTGGCGGGCACCTGTAGTCTCAGCTACTCGGGAGGCTGAGGCAGGAGAATGGCGTGAACCCAGGAGGTGGAGCTTGCAGTGAGCCAAGATTGCACCACTGCGCTCCAGCCTAGGTGACAGAGCGAGACTCTGTCTTAAAAAAAAAAATGCTGAAATAAGCTGAGTGTGGTGGCTGGCAGTTACAATCCCAGTGATTCTGGTGGCCAAGGTGGGAGGATCACTTGAGCTTAGGAGTTCAAAGTTACAGTGAACTATGATCATGCCACTGCATACCAGCCTGGGCAGCAGAGCGAGACCTCATCTCTAAAAAACAAAAAACAACAAAAGAAATTGGCCAGAATATATCAACTTTTGTTGATTTGAAATATATTTTGCTATAACTATATATGTAAATATATATTTTTTTTTATTTTTAATTTTTTTTTTTTGAGATGGGGTCTTGCTTTGTTGCCCAGGCTGGAGTACAGTGGCATGCTCATAAGCTCACTGTAGCCTTGATCTCCTGGGTTCAAGTGATCCAGTCCTCCTGCCTCAGCTTCCCCAGTAGCTGAGACGACAGGATGCACCACCATGCCTGGCTAATTCTTTTTATTTTTAGTAGAGACGAGATCTTACTATGTTTCCCACGCTGGTCTTGACCTCCTGTGCTCAAGTGATCCCACCTTGGCCTCTCAAAGTGCTGGGATTACAAGTGTGAGCCACCAAGCCCAGCCTAAAGCTACGTTTTAAAATCAGTGTTTCGTTTAGTAGTAAATAATAGCATGAAGTTTACATTAGGTACTGTTTACCAGTTATAAGTTTCAACATATTCTTTTAGGTAAAGCCTGATTTCTACAATTATGTGTGTGTGTATATATATATATATATATATATATATATATTTTACAAATTATTATTGTCCCAAACATTAAGTTCAGTGGATGCTTTTTTTCTTTAACTTGCTTGCGTTTGATATTGTTCACTAGTTCTATTTTGTATCTCTCCTCTTTTCCTCAACTAATTATGCTGATTGGGTTTGTTTCATGTCCCTGTTTTAATTATTATGTAATTATTCCTTCTTTTTTTTTTTTTCCCAGCTTCAATTCTTCTGTCACTCCGTCAAGTGAACATTGGCTGTTGTTTAGTTCTGGGTTATCTCTCTTTTTCCCTGCCTGTGCTCATTTACTGCGGCTTCAACTGTTATCTTTAAAATTCATAGTTAATGTAGTTCATTTTCTTGAATTTGAATCTTAAATTTCTAATCATCTACTGGAAATTTCCAGTAGCACATCTTACTGGCTCCAACTTTTTAACATATGTAAACCAAACCTTTCTAAATCTTCCAACTTGCTCTGACTTACTTCTGTCCAAGGTTCTATCCACATTTAGCTTCCAGGCCTTAAAACATTGATCATCAGTGGCTTCTTTTTTTTCTACGTACCCAATTAGATGCTAACTTTCATGGGACTTTGGAAGATGTGTTTGGAAAAAAATTCTAGGTTAAATGAAGAAAGATTAGTCCTTTCAAAAAATGGTGCTGGAATACTCTATTCATATGCAAAAAAGTTGAGTCTTGACCCTTAAAGATTTGCAAAAATTAACTTTGAATGGATCATAGACTTAAATGTAAGAGAAAAAACTAAAAACTTCTAAAAGGAAACATAAAAGAAAATATTTGTGATCTTGGTTTAGGCAAAGATTTTTTTTTAGCTGGACACAGTGGCTCACGCCTGTAATCCCAGCACTTTGGGAGGCCGGGGCAGGCGGATCACGAGATCAGGAGATCGAGACCATCCTGGCTAACATGGTGAAACCCCATCTCTACTAAAAATACAAAAAAATTAGCCTGGCGTGGTGGCATGCGCCTATAGTCCCAGCTACTCAGGAGGCTGAGGCAGGAGAATTGCTTGAACCCGAGAGGCGGAGGCTACAGTGAGCCGAGATTGCGTTACTGTACTCCAGCCTGGGTGACAGAGCAGGACTCCGTCTCAAAAAAAAAAAAATTTTTTTTTTTAGATAGGACACAAAAAGTACAAACAATAAATTAAAAAACTGATGAAAAAATGGTTAAATTGGACTTGATAAAAATTAAAAACTTTCGGCCGGGCGCGGTGGCTCAAGCCTGTAATCCCAGCACTTTGGGAGGCCGAGGTGGGTGGATCACGAGGTCAGGAGATCCAGACCATCCTGGCTAACATGGTGAAACCCCGTCTCTACTAAAAATACAAAAAATTAGCCGGACGTGGTGGCGGGCGCCTGTAGTCCCAGCTACTCGGAGGCTGAGGCGGGAGAATGGCGTGAACCCGGGAGGCGGAGCTTGCAGTGAGCTGAGATCTGGCCACTGCACTCCAGCCTGGGCAACACAGCGAGACTCCGTCTCAAAAAAAAAAAAAATTAAAAACTTTCACTGTTAAAAATATATCAAGAAAACTTACAAAGCACAAATTGGCAGAAAATATTTTTACAAAGCAAGTTTTGTAAAATAATGCTTTGTAAAAATAAAGCAAGTTTAATAAAGGACTTTTATCAAGTATATATAAAGAAATCTTACAATTTAATGGTAATAAAACAACCTGCTGGGCTTCGTGGCTCATGCCTATAGTCCAAACACTTCAGGAGGCTGAGGCAGGAGTATCACTTGAGTCCAGGAATTGAATGGGTAACATTGAGCTGTGATTATGCCACTCCAGCCTGGGCAACATAGTGAGATCCTGTGTCTGCAATAAACAAACAAATGGAAAAACTATCTGGGGATGGTGGTGCTTGCCTATAGTCCTAGCTGTTCAGGAGGCTGAGTTGGAAGGATTGCTTGAGCCCAGGAGTTCAAGGCAGAAGGTACACTATGATGGCAACACTGCACTCCAGCCTGGGAAACAACGTGAGAGCCTGTCTCAAAAAAAAAAAAAAAAAAAAGAAAAGAAAAGAAAGAAAAGCTAATTTTAACAAAAGGGCAAACCTGAGTAGACACTTTCCCAATGATTATATGTATGGTAAATAAATAGATGAAAAGATGCTCAACATCATAGTTCTCAGAGAAATGCAGATTAAAACCTCACAGAGATGCCACTAAATACACAATAGAATGACTAAGATAAAAATGACTGAAAATATCACACCTTGGCAAGAATGTGTAGAAATTGCAATTGTCATTACAACCCACATACATTCTTATACATTGGAATGTAATATGGTACTTTATACTTTGAGGAACAGTTTAGCAGTTCAGAAATTAGACAACATCTTGACCATATGATCAAAAAATAACATCACTAACGAGGGGCAGGTAAATATCATGTGCCTTCTCTTTGTGACACCTTGAAATTTCACCTAACATATCTGGTGAGAATGCATAATCTAAATTTAGTCATGAAGAAACATCAGGCACACCCCAGATAAGGGATGTTCTATTGAAAAGGATGTTCTATTACACAGGATTATTTTACCTGTGTAAATTGGTAAAAGACAAAAAGATGGTAGAGATAGATATTCCAAATTAAATAAGGCAAAAGAGATACAACAGGGAAATGCAGTCGATACTTAACTTAGATGGGGTCCTGAATTAGAGAAAAATAGGCTCTAAAGGCTGCTATTGAGTCAGTTGAGAAAAGTGGAATGTGGACAATAGATTAAAAAATCAGTGTTACGAAAGTTGATAATTATGTTGAGGTTGTTTAAGAAAATAACCCAATTCTTAAGACACACACACTGAAGAGCTTAGGGGCAAAGGGCTCTGATATATGTACTTTTATTCTCTGAATAATTTTAGAAAAAATTGTGTGTATGGAGAGAATGACCTTGTGTGCACAAGCAAAGGATGAAGCAAGTGGAGCAAAATCTTAATAGGGAATTAATAAAGAATCTTTGTGTGTTCTTGGTATTATTACTGTAACTTCTCTGTAAGTCAGAAATTATCTCCCAATAGTTAAAAACAACTTTTTATTTTATTTATTTATTTAATTTTAAAGTGCTTTGGCTTAAGGATTTAAAGAGCTTTTTGTTTGCTTGCCTTTGTTTTTTGCTGGGGAGGGGGTGTATATGGAGGGTGGTGGTAGTTTTTCATTTTCTTTTTATTTCAGATATTTTAAAGTATATTGTAGGCTTTTTGGGGAAGTTGGGAGAGGCAGTAGGCAGGCATATTTATGATCAGTCTTAAGTTTGAATTTCTCAATTTGATAAGTGAGATTGAAAACTAAATGTGGGCTAAGTCTACATGTTGATAATTAGGCTAAAAATACTGTGATACAGATATGCTCATTGAAATTTTTTTAAAAGAATCTGCAAAATGGCTGATAATTTGGATGAATTTATCGAAGAGCGAAAAGCCAAATTGGCCAAAGACAAAGCAGAGTTGGAAAGTGATCCACCTTACATGGAAATGAAGGTAAACTTAATAATTTTCTTTGAACATGTTTTATTATAATTGTCTATGGAGATTACTCCTGTGTAAATGCAAAACATCCTATTCTATGAGTGAGAATCTTCTGTTTCGTACTATGCTGTCATTCTGGGAGCCTAACTCCAGACAAGATTGCAGTAATTTTGAATGCAGTTTTTATTTTGTGGTGGTTTATATCTCACAGTGTTTCTCTTACCTCTTGTTGAAGAGTTATTTGGTTTATAAAATGATTATGAGACCAGTTCCATTACAAAGAACTTCTGCAACATAAACAGAATAGTTGTAAAAGCAAGTTCTTATGGTCTGTGTGAAAAAATTCAATTTAATTAGTTTAAAAAGTTTTTTTGAAATCTGCAAAAGTGAGTTTATTAATTTATTTCGTACTATTTGTATTTCTTAATACAAATTTCTTAAAATAATTGCTTTTTATTTTTTGAGATAGAGTCTCGCTCTGTTGGCCTGGCTGTAGTGGTGTGATCTCAGCTCACCACAACCTCCGCCTCCCAGGCTCAAGTGATTCTTCTGCCTCAGCCTCATGAGTAGCTGGGACTATAGGTGCCCGCCACTATGCCTGGCTAATTTTTGTATTTTTAGTAGAATTGGGGTTTCCCTATGTTGGCCAGGCTGGTCTTGAAGTCCTGACCTCGAGATCCACCCACCTCGGCCTCCCAAAGTGCTAAGATTACAGGCGTGAGCCACTGCACCCAGCCTAAAATAATTGTTTCTTAATCTGAAAGGCTTTCTTAAAGCTTTCATTGTTTAGGTGAAACTGATTTATCCATTTAGCAAATACTTACTGAGATTGTGTTAGGTACTATGCTAAGCTCTGAGAATACAGCACTGATTAGAGTGTTGTGGCACCTTCTCAGGGCTCAGTGTGTGTAATAAGATACAGCATGTAGTTTAATCTGTGCCATATGGTTCATCATAATGAAAGTCACCATATATATTGGTTTGTTCAAGATGATCCTGGTATACCTGTTGTCCAGTGTTTTTTTCTGGTTTAGCATTTGTCCTGGACAAAGGTATCTTGGCTGAGATGACAAATACTATAGATGTCCTAATTACGATTTTACTTACATGGCTAACATTTATTGAGTACTAGCTATGGACAAGGCATATTCTTAAGAGGTTATATTTCACAGTAATCTATGAGGTAAGTGCTGTTTTTGTAATTTTCCAGATGAGTAAACTGAGGCAAGTTAAGTAATGAGACTAAAGCCAGTAGAGTTGGTGGAACTAGGCTTTGATCCCTGGCAGCCTGGCTCTAGTGCTTGTCCTCGGAACCAGCATAATAGGTTGCCTTTCTTTCATAATAACCTGTCATGTACCAGGAATGCCAAGGACTTTATATGTGTCATTTTATTTAATCATAATATCCCTGTTAAGTAGGTGAAATTTTTTTGTTTTATGGATTAAGAAAGTGAAGCTCACAGGAGTTAAGTAATTTGTCCAGGTCCACACAGTGGTGGATTCAGGAGTAGAACCTTTATGCAGCTCCAGAGTCTATCTCTTAACCACTCTCCAGTATTTAGGACCAGCTTATGGCTTTGGAGTTACATAATTTGGAGTACATAGCTTTAAAGACAGTTTTGTTATAATTTCTGATATTAATTTGTACATAAATAATTTTAAGTCTTAGTTCAAGTATCACCTGCTCAGTGAGGCCTTGTAGTCCCTCCCCCACCATTTCTGGGCCTCCGTAATCTGTTTTCTTATCCCATAACACCTTGCTGCCACTGTCTACATATCACGTAATCTAATCATGAGTTAATTATGTGTCCCCCCAATAGTTTATAAGCTTCATGATGGCAGAAATTCTTGTATTTTTTAAAACTCCTATACTTTCAATGCTTGACAAAATGTTTGGCACTTAATGGGAACTCAGTAAATATTTGTTGGTAAGTGAGTGAGTTAAATATTAGAATATCTGTTATAAAATCAAAATACCTTTGGTTAATTCTTCAAACCTTACACTTAGTTTCTTCTATGATGTACTGTGTAATTTCATCAAGCTGTTTAATTAAAATTTGAGGTGGGTTGTATATTTCATGTTTTTTTTTTTTTTCCCCTTTGCTTTTGTAAACTTTATGTCTCTTTCAGGGCAAGATGTCAGAGAAGCTTTCTGAAAACAGTAAGATACTGATCTCTATGGCTAAGGAAAACATACCACCAAATAGTCAACAGACCAGGGGTTCCTTAGGTATGTCATTAGATGTGCTAAACTTATTTTAAGATGTTCTTAGTGGGCTCTTCTGAAAGAGATTTGTCTTGTCAGAAAAAAAGATTTATTTGGAATCCTAGTAATTTTTCTTTCTGGAATCTTATATAAGTCAATATGGTCTACATATGAAATAGAACTCATACTGAAAACTTTGTACTTGTTTTATGTGATACTGCATTAGTTATGATTTGTGGAACTTATAGACTTAGGTGTGTATAACATAACTTAAAAATTGAAAACTTTGAAAGGAATTTGCGTGTGTGTGTGTGAGGGAGAGAGAGAGAGAAGAGAAACTTTTATTTGTTGACTGAAAATGGTGAACTTGCTTATTTAAAAATTAAAGAAATGTGCTTAAAGGGTACAAAATGCTGTTTAGTGAAAGACTACTTTAATTATTGATGATCATGTTGGAGTTGTAAAGAAGTTAATACTGTAGCCATACTAATGCTTTGATTATGGTATGGTATGAAAATATTTGGAAACTTTTTACCACATTTTGGCTTGTTGGTAGGTATACATTTTTAAAAAAGAAAATGTATGAATATGTAAAAATTTTTGTTTATTTATTAAATACAGGGTCTCTCTCACCCAGGCTGGAGTGCAGTGGCATGATCATAGTTCAGTGTTACCTTGAACTCCTGGGTTCAAGCAATCCTCCTGCCTCGGCCTCCCGAAATACTACGATTATAGGCCTGAGCCACTGTGCCCAGTCTGTGTGAATATATATATATATATATGTATTTTTTTTTTCCCCCCAAGGCTGAGTCTGGCCCTGTTGCCCAGGCTGGAGTGCAGTGGCACGATCTCGGCTCACTGCGACCTCCACCTCCTCCCAGGTTCAGGCGATTCTCCTGTCCTAGCCTCTCAAGTAGCTGAGATTACAGGCGCGTGCCACCACACTCAGCTAATTTTTTATATTTTTGGTAGAGACAGGGTTTCGCCATGTTGGCCAGGCTGGTCTCGAACTCCTGACCTCAGGTGATCTGCCCACCCGCCTCGGCCTCCCAAAGTGCTGGGGTTATAGGCGTGAGCCACTGTGCCCGATCTGTATGAATATTTTTAATGTGCATTTTGTGATTTACTGATGATGACAAACTTTTTCACAAAAAGAAAGTCAACTATGATAAGTTCATTTGGATAAAGCATTGTTCTCAAATGGACAGCTTTTCATGGCTGTAGGTATACGCCTAAATTGTTGTGTGCCAGTGGATACAAGGGGATGGCAGCCAAGAAACTGAATAGTTAGTAAGCTTTGTCTCTCCATTGGACAAATAGCTCAAAGTGAGTGCCCTACTTTTAATATCAGATATACAGATAACTTTCCATTTTGAATCTCTTATAAATTATTAATATATAACATGAGTGAACTAAAGCATTATATATTGGTAAAAATTTTTAATCTCTAAGGCTTGCAATTTTTTTTCTGTGAAATAAGTTTGATTATCTTCCAGCCCTATATTTTTATGAATCTAAATTTTAATTATTCCAAGAGGTAATTTTTTAAAAGTTTAATAGTAGGTTATCTCAAGCACTAAGGTCGCTAAGGTTCGACAGAATCCCTTTTAAATTCTAGGGTTACACCTTGCTTTGGATTGGGCTGTGGCGCCTTTATGACCTGTCCGGAGCTAAACTTTGTTTCCTTATGACATCTATCTCAAAAAGTCATTATGGGTGAAAGTTAAATACGTGAAAAGATGGCTGGCACATAATTGGTACACAATAAATATTAATTTCTTTTTCTCCTTTACGTCTTTTTTTTTTTTTTTTTTTTGAGACAGGGTCTTAATCTGTCACCCAGGCTGGAGTGCAGTGGCATAATCTTGGCTCACTGCAACCTGCACTTTCCAGGCTTAAGTGATTCATCCTCCCTCCTCAGCCTCCAAGTAGCTGAGACTACAGGTGAGCACTACCATGCCGGCTGACTTTTTTATATATACATATATTTTCTGTAGAGGTGGTGTTTCGCTGTGTTGCCCAGGCTGGTCTCGAACTCCCTAGCTCAAGCCATCCGCCTGCCTTGGCCTCCCAAAATTCTGGAATTACAGGTGTGAGCCACTTGTGCCTGGCCTTCCATCTTTTTAAAAGTAGTTTTTCGGGCTGGGCATGGTGGCTCACGTAATCCCAACACTTTGGGAGGCCAAGGCCAGCAGATCATTTGAGGTCAGGAGTTCAAGACCAGCCTGGCCAACATGGTGAAACCCCGTCTCTACTAAAAATACAAAAAAATTAGCCCAGCATGGTGGCGCAAGCCTATAATCCTAGCTACTTGGGAGGCCGAGGTGGGAGGATCACTTGAACCTAGGAGGTGGAGGTTGCTGTGAGCCAAGATTGTGCCCCTGCATTCCAGCCTGGGCGACAGAGAGACTCCATCTCAATTTAAAAAACAAAATGTAGGTTTTTGAATTGTCTTAGGAATTATTCTTTGATCATTACATTCACATATGATGGAGAGCTAAAAGTATAACTAAAAGATGGTGACCTCTGCCTTTTCATTAATTGGTGTTATTTGGGCCTCTGACCTAGGCCGACTTCTCATCTTATACACTCCCTGAGTGTCCATATCCGCTCACAGGCCTTTATTTACTATTAGTGTGTTCATGACTTCTGAATCTTTATCCCAGTCCTAGGTTCTATTGCGAACTTGACCCATATGTCTGATTTTCTATTGGACATCTGTACTTGTATGGTCATGTATGGCATGGGCTCAAAATCAAAATTTGCAAAAGTAACTTATACTCTTGTCAAACTTTCAAGTGCTCCCCATCTCACTGAGCTGGCTGCCTAGTCATCCTTGATTCCTGTCTTCTCCTGTCTCCTGTGTCAAGCAGTTACACAAGTCTAGTTGATTCTGATGCGTAAATCTCAAATAAGGTCACTCGGCTGTAATCCCACTGACTTTTATGCAGGCCTCTGTTGTCTGTAAGCTTTTTGTAAAAGCTTCCTAGTGTTTTTGGTGGTTGTTTTGTTTTACAGTCTAGCCCCCTCTACCACATCTCTGTATGTTTTTTATGTATTTGCATAAAACAAATCTGATCATATTAGTCTCTGCTTCAAACCCTTTGATGACTTCTTTTTTTCTTATATGATAAATGTTCCATCTTATTCCTTCTGCTAGATTGGGTTGGTCAATCCTGTCATGTGCTTCTAGAGGATTGGTTTTCATTTTGAAGAGTAGTTTTGAACTGATTCAGCTTCTCTTTTGTACCACAGTGACATGCTAACTTGCCTCCCATTGTATTTCCACTGCCTAGCACAGTGTGCAGCACTTACTGCTTGGAAAAGATGTTTTAAACCAACGAATTAATGTCCCCATTGCAAAAACAAAACCAATTCTCTTCGGTGTGTTGACTTTAATTTTCATGGAATGCTTCTTCCATTGCCATCTGAAGCCATAATTAATAATTTTTGATGCACATGGAATTTTATTAAAGAACAATATATAATTTGACTAATTTTATACTGCAGAAGCATTTAGTTACTGACTTCCTGCTTGATTAATTGTGGCTTTAAAATTCAGTCAAATACATAGTTTCTCACACTGGGAAAAATGTAAAATTATTTGGCAACTAAGGGTTTTCCCTTAAGTGGTCTCATTTAGGAATTATAAAAAACAGGTCTAATGTAGGTCAAATTTGGAAATGAGGTATTTACTTAAAGCACTGTAATATCATAGTTTGAATAAGTAATTAAGCATAGTGTAGTAATCAGTGATATATAAACTGCACATACTCATTTTATCCAATGAAAACAATCTTTGATAGCTCATAGTACAACTATCATACAACACTATGATTTTATAAATTCTTTTCTGTTAGGTACTGATGATATTCGTGGTTAATTCCATGTGACTCTTTATACCACCATTTATACCTTTCATAAAAGGATTCAAGGTAGCATTACAGTGACTTGGACCAGACTTCACAGGTTAAGGGCATAGGCCTCCACAAGACTGCCTTCACTTGAGACTCCAGTTGCAAATTCAAGGGTCACCAGGACACCCTCAGGTCTGACCATCTGGCTATAAATTTGGGGGTTTCCCCTATCCCCTCAAGTTCAATAATTCATAAGAATGACTCACAGAACTCAAGAAAGTGCTATACTTAATGGTCACAGTTTTATAGCATAAGTATACAAATCTGAACCAGCCAAAGGGAGAGACAAATAGAGTAAGGTCTGGGAGGGTCCAAACATGAAGTATCTGTTAGTCTCAGGGAGACATTACCCTCCTGGCACATCAGTATGTGACAGGATACAGCATATTGCCAACTAGCCTCACCTGAGCCTGAGTGTCCAGAGTTTTTACTGGATTTTCCTTATGTAGGAATGATTGGTTGAATCATTGCTCCTTGGCTTGATCTCTAGCCCTGCTACATTCATTCCCCTTAGGCTTGGCTGATGTCACATGGCACAAATGTCCAACCCTGAAATCACATGGTTGGTTTTTCTGGCCTGACCAATTCCCATTTTTGTCATCTCTGTAGTGTAAACTCTCTGGGGGTTCACAATGATTGACTTTGTTAGTATAAATGTTAGGTGTGGTCCAGGGTACCCACTGTGAATAATAAAGACGTTCCCATCATCTGGTAAATTTTAAGGTCAAACCCACTAGGGGCTCACAATGATTTACCTTGTTAGTGTAAACTATTAGGTGTGGTCCAAGGTGCCCACCGTGAATAATAAAGACATTCCCATTGTGTGGAAAATTTTAAGGATTTAGAGGTTGCTTCCCAGGAAATAGAGGCAAAGGCCATTCAATTTTTTTTCTTTTTTCTTTTCCAAGCCAAGAGAAAGTAATAGTCCAGTTTTTTTTTTTTATTACATATAGGATGTACATGATTTAGTTCATATAAGCTAATGAAACAATGTCTTTAATAAGGAGTTTGTCAGAATAACTCAGATACTAGTAATATTAAGAGAAAGTCACCTAAAAGTGATCTATAAAAGATCTTTTATCTCCCTAAACAGTTTTTTTAAGGGAGAGGATCTTGCTGTCATTCCAGGCTGGTGTGCAGTGGCACCATAATAGCTTACTGTAGCTTAAAACTCCTGGGCTCTGGGGATCTGCCTGCCTCAGCCTCTCGACTAGCTAGGACTACAGGCTTAGGCCACCATGCCCGACTAATTTTTAAATTTTTTGTAGAGAGAGAGTCTTGCTATGTTGCCCAGGCTTGTTTTGAACTCTTGGATTCAAACGATCCTCCTTTCTCTGGCTCCTAAGTAGTTGAGACTATAGGTTTGTGCCCCTGCATCTGTCTAATTGTAGTTTTAATTATTTGTTTTGAGGCAGAGTCTCGCTCTGTTGCCCAGGCCGAAGTGCAGTGGTGCTGTCTCGGCTCACTGCAACCTCTGCCTCCTGGGTTCAAGTGATTCTCCTGCCTCAGCTTCTTGAGTAGCTGGGATTACAGGTGCCTGCCACCACACCCAGCTACTTTTTTTGTGCTTTTCATAGAGACGGGGTTTCACTATCTTGGTCAGGCTGGTCTCGAACTCCTTACCTCAAGTAGTCCACCCACTTCGGCCTCCCAAGGTGCTGGGATTACAGGCGTGACCCACAGCACCAGGCTTATAGTTTTAATTATCAGTCCTCTTTGTCTTAGGTTTATCCTGTTGTAAACTAAATCACAGATACTCTTCTACAGTTTTTATTCATTTTGTATGAGTCAAATGGGTCCTTGTAGTAATACCTTTTTAGCTGTAATTTAAGAATGCAGTGTCTCCCCAATTAGTCACATCTCGTTGCAAGTCACCCATTATGTAAAGGCCTATTATTATGTCCTATAATTTGTCTTTCGATTATTTTTACATAATGCTTTTTCATGGTAGTATAATAACGAAAAGAAAGTAAAAGTTCCATGGTAATTTGTTTCATAGATGAATGCTCTGTTAGAAGGTAAGTTAATTTTAAAGAAGTTATATACTTTAGTCTTAAGTATTTTATGTAAGCCACAATTACATAAATTATGTAATATACAATTAGAAGTATTTGGTTTGCTATAGAAACCAAATACTTCTAATTACTATGGTTCTGAAGTATAATGTTAACTATCTTAGGGTCATTGATGTTATACTTGATGAAGTGACATCACTTCAAATGACCCTAAAATGACACGAATGCTTTACTTGCTACTAGATCCACCAGAAGACAACAGCCCAATAAGTAAGCCTCACCATGTTCCTTAGCTCATTAAGTCAATTGAGATGTTATTGTTAATGCATGGTTTAAAAGAATAGGATATTTACATTGTTCTATACAGTTCCTAATTTTATATCTGTGACTTAGCTCTAACGCCATAAAATGGTATAAGACGACAAAAATAAGAATTAAAAAGTTAGTGTTTTCTGTTGACTATAAACATTAAATTAATAAAGTTATAAATAACTCAGAAGGGATTATATATTGTTACTTGTCTGTTAAGATAATTTTACAATACTATTTGAATTAATAGTGAAAAACAAATACTCTTAGTAAATAAAACTTTAACTTAATATGAATAATAGGCTGGGTGCAGTGGCTGATGCCTGTAATCCCAGCATTTTGAGAGGCCGAGGTGGGCGGATCATGAGGTCAGGAGTTTGAGACCAGCCTGGCCAATATGGTGAAACCCTGTCTCCACTAAAAATACGGAAATTAGCCAGGGGTGGCAGGCGCCTGTAGTTCCAGCTACTTGAGAGGCTGAAGCAGGAGAATCACTTGAACCCAGGAGGCGGAGGTTGCAGTGAGCCAAGATTGCGCCACTGCACGCTAACCTGGGCAACAGAGCGAGACTTCGTCTCAAAATATATATATATATGAGTAATAATTTAAATGAAAATGAATTATGTTTTTCTTTCCATTCTTCCACATAAACCCACCAAGTAGAATTGAAAAACAGCAGTAAAAGCCACCTTAAACATCTGCTTTTTGTAAATTTGTAAATTGCTTGTTCCTGGATGGGAAGGCAGTGTGTTGGCATCATCCTGACAGCATTGTTGTCTTTTTCTCCTTGGCACAATAGAACATCCATTGTGACCCTGTGTGACAAGTGATATGTAACTTTGGTAACTACCTCTCTCTATGCAGTCAGACCGCTAACAGGAGAAATGGAATATTAAGTATAGTATATTGTTTCCCCTCACCTTTTCTCATTTCTTTCTCTGGCTCAGGCACTCATGTATATATTCATTTGTAGATTTATTCGATGAACATTTTCTGGGGTTAAAGTTATGTGCCAGCATTATAAAATTGAATAGCGCATGGACCTTGCCTTCATAGATTTTATAGTTTAGTTTTATATATGATGTTCCATTCTGAACATGAGAATCGAAACTTTCTCTCCTTAGGCTTAAATTCTGTATCTTTAAAAAAAGGTTTAGATTCCTTCAAGAGGAAACAGTTCCTTTCTAGGATGATTTAAAATTCCTAGCATATGGAATGCTTTAGTTTCTTTTGGAAGAGAGTTAGAAGCATGTGTAAGAGGTGTCCCTAAGGAATCCTCTGTTATACCCTCTATCATCAAAAAGTTAAATAGGCCAGAAATGTTTATCAAGAGAATTCCAGTGTTGATAGCGGTTAGTGGATTTTAGTATTCTGTAAGAATCCATAAACATCCACTTATGTTTATATTACGCTGGCCTTTTCCCTGCCTGAAATGTTTCAGTGATGTAGTAAAGCAGTGATATGACACATTCTTGAAAAGTTCCCATCATTCAGCTACATTGTGAGAAATAAGGCACAAATGGTGATTTTTTATATCAGTTTATAAGCTACAGTCAAATTTTATTTCATCTGTAGTGCTCATAGCTGAATCTTTAACGAAAGTTTTGGCCGGGCGTAGTGGTTCATGCCTGTGGTCTTGGCTACTCAGGAGGCTTAGATGGAAGGATTGCTTGAGGCCAGGAGGTTGAGGCTGCATTGTGCCGTGATTACGCCACTGCACTCAAGCCTGGGTGACAGAGCAAGACCCTGTCTCAAAAAAAAAAAAAAAAAAAAGGACAAGTTTTATTTTGTTTAGAAATGATAATTTTTTAATACTATAGTATTATGTGTATGGTAGGACTAAAAAAGGAATGAAGCTTCAGAAATCTAAATACTCATCTAATGTCTATGCTTCTTGACATAGTATTTTATTATTGAAGATTTGAAAAGTATATAATTTGAATTTTGATAGCTTTCTTGAGATACAGTTTATATACCATAACATATACCTATTTAAAGTCTACAATTCAATGGTTTTTAGTATATTTACAAGCTGTACAGTCATCATCATCATCATCCCTAAATGTAATTTGATTTTTAAATTTTTGTAAGGAAATACTACTCAAATTCGAAGTTTTTCTTCAAGAATTAACATGCATTTACGGAGTTTCTGTTTGGGATGATGAAAAAATTCTGGAAATGGATAGTGGTGATGATTGTACAATATTGTGAATGTACTTAATGCCACTGGATTGTATGTTTGAAATGATTAAAATGGTAGGTTTTATATTATATATATTTTACCACAATAAAAATTAATATCCATTTTTATGAAATCAGAAGTGGTTTAACTTCAGAAGTTTTTAGGAATTTCATCCTATCTGAATGCTCTTTGATAGAAAACTAAAAAAAAAAAAAAAAAGAAATGTCATCCTAAGCAACACATGGCCCTAATAATATTTTCTCAGAAACATGTTATATTAACGATATTCTTGTATGCTAAGAAAATCATGTTACTGGTTTTCTTAGACTGAAAATGATGCATTAAAATTGTTGTTGGCATTTATTTTTATAGAAATTATTATATATTAAGTTAAGAAGTAAAGATAATTAGCTTTTCTTTAATTTTGCTGTTCTTGAGAAAGCAAGATGCCAAACAATGCTAGACTACTTACCTTAATGGGGGAAAAGTAAATGTAATGCACACATGCATATAAATATGTATATGATAATATCAAAGTATCTGTTTATAGATGCATTAAAACATTCTCTGCATGGAGACAAGAAATAACAATGTTTGTTGTTCTGGACAGGAGAACAGGGTGACTAGGGCTCATGGATGAGAATGATATTTTTGATAATATTTTTGATTATGTGAATGTATTATCTATTGAGACATTTTAGTAAAAAACTTACCCTAATCCTAGTCTCAGAATCAGTATAATTATGTTCCTTCTTACTGTGCTTTGTTATAGGAAGTAGAACTTTGAGACTGGTTTGAAAATGAATTATACTAAGAAGTTTTTTTTTTCTAGGAATTGATTATGGATTAAGTTTACCACTTGGGGATGACTATGAACAGAAGAAACATAAATTAAAAGAAGAATTGCGGCAAGATTACAGACGTTATCTTACTCAGGTAACGAGTTCTATTAATGAGTTGGGTTTAATGTTTCAGAATTCAGCTCCTAAATTTGTTTTCATAAGGTATTAGTCATAAGTGTTAATGTTTAGGTTTTCAGTAGTGCTAGCAAAGTAGTATTATAGTCAAAGTTCAGTGGCATATATGACATTGATAGAGAAAAAATATTGATGAGAACTGGCGCCATAAAATAATACAGACTTTTGACCTTTTGACTAAGGTAGTGGATTCTAATTTTAAGTGAGATCGTTAATTATGGTTTTTCATGTTTTCTGTAAAGTTGTCATGGTTTGAAGTAGTTCAATCATGGTTTCCCACTCTTCTACACCCCCCAACTATGTATTAAAATGACATGTAGAGTTCTAGTTGCTAATTGTTTTCCTATGAGCCAAGCTTATAAAATTACATTTAATTATTTAGCCACTAAAGCTTTTGTTTTATGATCTCATGTTTTACTTAGTAGAACTCTTTAGTATTTTTGTTAAATTATATAATGGCTGACGTAAAAGTTTATTGTAAGTTTTAAATTTAGGTTATAAAATTATTATAAACAATCATGATGTTTCTTGTGATCTCAAGATATTCTTTAATTTTTTACTGCTTTATGTTTGTTCAAAATGTACAAACTGTCTCTTATTTATTCTGATTTACACACGGAGAGAATGAACTTTGACTCAATACACTTTGTCAATGGTTTGTTTCCCTTGACTTTAGGGCATTACACAAGGGAAAAGAAAGGTAGGGTTGTCTGCAAAATGTCCTCCTTCAGTTTTTTCTTTCTCTCTCTTTTTTTTTTTTGTGATCTAGTAGCTTGCAATTGTTTGCATTTATGAGATTCAAACCAATTAGGAAAACGGGTTCATTTGTGATTTTGAGATGTTTGAATGGCACCACTTTGTATTCTTGCTTTTAGCAGATGACAGCGTACACATTATAATTTTCTGTTAATATAGTCATTACTTTTGATTCCTGCTTTGCGTTTGTGTTTATTGCTTTCTTATGCGTTCTTTATGAATATTCTGCAGTTAAGTCTGTTTTCAGCATGCAATTTTTCGTTTCTCTATGCTAATCACAGTAAGATTAATAGAGTAGTAGAATATTCAAGATATTTGAACTACATGTTATCAGAATTTGGATTACTCTGTTTTTGCACCAAAATCTGTAAATTACATTTGTCCATTTATGTTGGAAAACAAAGGGAAACAGTTTATGGTTTTACAAAACTGGTTTTAAAAAGAATCTCACGGATTCACCATTCAACTAATGTATTTTAAACACTTATTATGAAGATGTATCAGGTATGCATCCTGTCTTCAAGAGGCTTAGAATGTAGTTATAGAGATAGCATTCATACAATTCATAGAGTGGTAACTACAGGAAGGATATATGATCAAGAAAGTCCTCATAGTGGGAATTTCTATTTTGTGAGTTAATCTAAATTTGGATGATCTAGAGAGAGAATCGAAGCGAGAAAGTTTTTCAGATGGAGAGCATAGAGTAAAGGGGGACCTAGAGGGTAGACTTTAGCTTTGTATGAATGAGGCATATTAACTTTACCATCCTGACTGGGTCAGGGTATCATTCTTTTTGAGAGTAGTAAGAAATAACGATGTGTATAGGATAGGATCAAATTAGAAGGCAGTGGATTTTTAACTGGTTATATGTGATAGGCAGTGATAAGCATCAGACTTTCTTAAATAGCCTGTGAAGAGCATGGTAACTGTGTTTTAGGACAGTTAGTTCTGCATGTAGAGACTGTCATCTTATTGTCTTAAATTGCTGCTCAACTTGTTAACTGATTTCCTTGCGCTAATTTTCACTCCAGGATAAAAATTCAAATTCCTTAGCATGGCACATGTCTTTCATGTTCCAGCCTGACTCCCTGGGCTTATACCTCATTATCTTCCCCTTCACTACGTCTTCTTATTGGGTGGAGTTTTCTTCTGGTATCAGATATCTACTATTTTCTCTTGTAGGTTTTGCATTACTCCCTAGGTAAGATTTTTTAAAAAGATAGTGGTGAGGGACATAAGAAGAAATTGCCTTCATGAAAGTACAAATCTTTAAATTCAAAGGGATGTGAAGGAGTTTTTTTTAGATTTTTTTATTTGTTTGTGTGTGTGTGTGTTTTTTTTTTTTTTTCCCTGAGACAGAGTCTTGCTCTGTCGCCCAGGCTGGAGTGCAGTGGTACGATCTTGGCTCACTGCAATCTCCATCTCCCGAGTTCAAGCGATTCTTCTGCCTCAGCTTCCTGAGTAGCTGGGACTACAGGCATTCACCACCACGCCCGGCTAATTTTTTCGTGTTTTTAGTAGAGCTGGGGTTTCACCTTATTGGCCAGTCTGGTCTCAAACTCCTGACCTTGTGATCTGCCCACTTCAGCCTCCTAAAGTGCTAGGATTACAGGCATGAGCCACCGCACCTGGCCAGTTTTTTAGATTATTAAGAATATAGTCAGCCAGGCATGGTGGCTCACGCGTGTAATCCCAGCACTTTGGGAGGCAGAGGTGGGCGGATCATGAGGTCAGGAGATCGAGACCATCCTGGCTAACATGGTGAAACCCCGTCTCTACTAAAAATACAAAAAAATTAGCCTGGTGTGGTGGCAGGCGCCTGTAGTCCCAGTTACTCGGGAGACTGAGGCAGGAGAATGGCGTGAACCCCCGAGGCGGAGCTTGCAGTGAGCTGAAATCAGGCCACCGCACTCCAGCCTGGGCGACAGAGTGAGACTCCATCTCAAAAAAAAGAAAGAAAAAAAAAAGAAAAAAGAATATAGTCTTGTAGAGGAGCAGTATTTCCTTAAAATTAGAGAGAGTCTTTTGTTCACATTTGAGAAGGTGGGAATGGAAGGGAAAGCAAGAGAAAAATAAAACTACACAGAATATAGGGAGCTGACTACAGCTTCCTGGACCCCCTGAAATATGTATGGTTTCCAAGTCCCACTCGTATCTCTTGTGGCTTCCAGACTTGGATTGCGTGGATATATGAGTTAAAAAAAGAAAATCAAATCAAATCTTTTAATTTTGCCAAGAAGAGTTAACAATTACCATCTTTTTTCCTCTTTTAATTAATTTTTTTTTCCTGAGCCCTTCCTGCCCAGAGATGATTTCCTGTTTTTAGGATAAAAGATGCTCGACCGTCTAAACACAGAAAAGACATGTTCTCAGGGGAACAGTTTTTAAATTGAGCCAGTTAATTAATATCTCCAGCCCAGACCTCCATCCTGAACTTCAGACTTTTCTAGCTGGCTGCATAATTGACATTTTCACTTTGAAATCTACCTAATACCTCATGTAGACCATGTCCAAAAGAGAATTCTTGATTTTTGTTCTTCCCACCCTCATGCCTGATAAACCTGCACTATCTGTAGCCTGTCCTTTTAATTTCCTTTTTGTCACAGTAATTATTACCTTCTAGCATGCTGTATAATTACTTCTCATTATGTTTATTATTTCTTTTTCATTTTCCCCAGCTTGAATGTATGCTTTTGGAGGGCAGGAATCTTTGTTTTTTTCAGTCCCAGATGTATCAGAGAGTTTGGGCACATGGTAGGCACTCAGTATTTATTGAATGAATGAGTGAATGAATGAATGATTAAAATTTAGCTTTTTGAAAAAACTCACTATGTTGTTCTTTTTTAAGAATTAGAAATTTTTTTTTTGATAGTGTAATTAAAAAAAAAAAAAGTTTTTTTGTTGTTTTTTTAAATACCCAAACTGATCTCGAACTCTTGGGCTCAAGTGTCCCTTCTGCCTTGGCCTCCCAAAGTGCTGGGATTACAGACATGAGCCACCACTCCCAGCCTATGTTGTTGTTATTGTTTATTCTTTTCATTTTATTGAAAATTTCAAACATCATTCTTGACCCATGTTTGGAATGGGAAATTGCCCAATGAAGGAGTGAGGATGTTAAATCTATCTTCCTGGTTGGAACTGTGAATGGGTTTTTCATGCATTTATAAGTCTACAAAATAATTAGGTTTATAATGTACTTCAGTATATAGGAGGTAAAATCACTCAGGGATCTGGTCATGTGTCTTATTTTTTCCTTGTCAGGTAAGTTTAGAGTTCCATACAGCCAACTTTCAAATTAGCTTTTGTAGCACAACTCATTCGTAAATTCAGATTTAATGACACTTTATTTATTTATTTTTGAGACAGAATCTCACTCTATCACCCAGGCTAGAGTGCAGTGGTGCTGATCTTGGCTCACTGAAAACTCCACTTCGCAGGTTCAGGGGATTCTCCTGCCTTAGCCTCCCAAGTAGCTGGGACTACAGGCGCGTGGCCCCAAGCCCGGCTAATTTTTTGTGTTTTTAGTAGAGACGGGGTTTCGCCCTGTTGCCCAGGCTGGTCCAAACTCCTGAGCTCAAGTGATCCACCTGCCTCGACCTCCCAACCTGCTAGGATTACAGACATGAGCCACCCTGCCTGGCCAGATTTAATGAAACTTTATTAATCACTGAGTTTTGCTAATTACTCTCTTTCCATAATGTTTTGAATACAACGCTATTGTAGTAGTTAATACATTGTTTTGTGGTTATTTGCGTACATGTCTGTTTCTGCAACTGAATTGTAAATCCCTTGAATATAGGGAAAATATATTTGTATCCCTACCATCTGAAAATAGTACCTGCATAGTATTAGATGGTTGCTAATTGCTTGTTTAGTGAATAAGTAAAAGACATGGAATTAGGCAGGTTGACAATTATTGATTGATTTAATCCTTATAACCTAGTGATGTGTAGATGACATTATTTCTGTTTTACAGACAAGGAAACTGAAGTGAAGTGAAGTGAAGTACATTATTCCAAATTATTTGACTACTAAGTAACAGTACCAGAAAGTTGGAGATCATATGTATTTTTTTACCAGTTGGGGATCATGTGTCTTTTTTTTTTTTTAAACCAGTCCTTTGTATTTGCTTTACAGCTTTCAAAGGGATTTTATATTTTTTATCCTCCTTCATCCTTATACCAGCTTTGGTAGGTAGGCAGAGCAGGTACTATTCTCATTTTACAGAAGAAAGTGTCTGTCAGAGAAGTTAAGTGACTTCCTCAGTGTTATACAACTAATCAGTGCTTGGGCTATTCGTAGATCCTAGGTCTTTTGACTACTAGTCTGATGCTGCCTCTACTACACTGCATTACTTAAATGCTTAATGAACAAGATTGGAGGAACACATAAACAACATTCATAGTTTATATCTATTGGCATTTCAGTAGATATTCACTCACATAATTATAGGAAAAATAGAAAAAAACTGTTGTGGCATGCATTAAGATATTTGTGAGGAAGTTTAAATTTGCCTTGAGAACAAAAAGAGTAGAGCACTGATAATGAAGAGTATGTGCTTAGAAGACGAATATAAATTGGGAAAGTTTTTCTTCATGCTTCTAATCATCTTGAATCAATAGACATATATATATGAAAATTAAGGCTTGATTTTCCCTTTCAAGAAGTTGTTGATTGGAAGAAAATTCTCTTTTTTCAAATGCTTTTGGTATGGTCTGTATAGATTTGTAGTTTCTATCTTCATTCCATTTCATTCGTTTGCTCTGCGTAATGTAATACTAGTTTAGAATATAGAATGCAAAGACACATTTATGCAACATATTTTATAAAGGCAATTAGGTAATGTATTTTTTTAATGTGTATATATACAGACAAATTTTCTATCTACGAGTGAAACAGATCGATCTACTTTGGGAGTTTCTCTTCCTCTTGGTGAGAGGTTATCTGCTAAGGTAGGTGGATAGGAGTAGTTATTGTGAGTAGCAGTTTTCAGAGGAATCAAAATCATAAAAGAACATCCTGCTGATTTAAATACAAATGGAAGATCACATCATTTCCCCATACTTGAATATATTTCTTTTTCAAAAATCCATGGAGTCATGTTTATGCTGTTTAAAAAAATTTTCTTGAACACATTTGTAACCATATAATTATTTCTTTAATATGTTGATTCTGTTGCTGTATTCAGTTATACTTAACTGAATATTCAGAATTCATTTTTTTCACCATGGGTTTCTGACTGTAAAATTTATGCTATGTAACAGTTATTGGAATGAGTGGATGTGAAATTATAGTGAGCTTTTATATCGGGTGTGGGTAAAGGTTCTTTGAATGCGTGATTCTGTCGCTCCATTAATACACGTGCATATTCCTTCGTGGTGAAAGTGATAAAGCACGGTACACCTCTCATAGTGACTCAGTCTCACCAGAGTATATCAGAGATCATGAAATAGTATATAAGACAAAATGAACAGTTAATAAATTTCAAAACACAGACCTAGTTTCTTTTTTTTTGTTTGTTTTTGAGACAAAGTATTGCCCTGTCGCCCAGGCTGGAGTGCAGTGGCACAGTCTTGGCTCACTGCAACCTCCGCCTCCCCAGTTCAAGTGATTTTCCTGCCTCAGCCTCCTGAGTAGCTGGAGGCAGGATTACAGGTGCCTGCCATCATGCCTGGCTAATTTTTTGTATTTTTAATAGAGGTGGAGTGTCACAATGTTGGCCAGACTGGTGTCGAACTCCTGACCTCATGATCCACCCGCCTCAGCCTCCCAAAGTACTGATGTTACAGGCGTGAGCCACTGCACCTGGCTGACCTAGTTTCTTTAATACTTTTTTAGATTGTGTTGTTTTAGTGGCACGGGAAATGTTAAAATTTAAGAACATTTTCTAATCTTACATATTTGCGTTTTAACAGAACATTTCATTATAATATTTTATAATCTATGATAATTTTGCCTTTTTAAGTTTAAAATATAAAGGATCCTTTTTAACCTTGGAAAGGAAATGGTTAGCTACAGGTGCTTCAGGGAGTGGGTTGGGGCATTAGGAGAGGGAGGTGTCCCTGAAAAGGAAAGAAGGAAGGTAACCTCATCATATCTCTTTGGAAACATGCTACTGACAGTTCTCTTGGCAAACACAATCATCATATTTACTAGTGGGAGAGATTTATCTCTGAATGCTTTTGGCAGTATACACCTGCTTTGTCTAGGATAGCTGTTGGGAATGAAACCTGGAATCTATGGATTTATGTGGCATGGCTCTTTGGAAAATGTCATCTAATCTCTGTTAACTATTGGAGTGTAAAATGGAGATGTTTCATGAACGAAGCAACTCCCTTCTATTAGAGACCTCATGTATTAATGGACCAAAGCATGTAGCCGTGCATATTCTTATGTGACGAGAAAGACCTGGGGAGTTGTATGAGTGTCCTCAAACCTCTTCCGACTTCTCCTATACCTTTCAGTGACATCTGTCCTTGAAATTATTAGTAAAGCTTGTTTCTGGGTAAGAGTTCTGATATGTATGATTCAGATTCGACATTCCGATACGACATTGAGGTATTTTTTTTCCTGAAGTTGAAGTTAACACTGCATTTTGATTTTTATTTTAAGGAAAGGTTAAAACTTGAACGTAACGAAGAATACAATCAGTTTCTCAGGGGTAAGGAAGAATCCAGTGAAAAGTTCAGGCAGGTGGAAAAGAGTACTGAGGTAGGTTTTGCTTTTGAAGTAAATCTGTACTACCACATGTTGAATATTTTGCACTTGAAAAGTTTTTTCTATTTTAGACATTTTACTTTTTTTTTTTGTAAATACTTGCAAAATTAAGCCAAATTAAACCAAGCACAGGACATTTAAATGTTTAGTTTTGGAAGTTGTTTTATCTCATATTGAAGAACTTTTAACATTTAATTGGGGAGATTTAATTTTAGAGCTCAGTTTTGTTAAGTGATTTTCATTTATTTTTAAAAATTTAAATGAGTTTTTATGTTGACAATTCCTAGCTATATATATATATATGTATATACATACACTTTTTTTTATTTTCAAAATTTAAGGATCAATTAGCCGGACATGGTGGCAGGTGCCTGTAATCCCAACTACTTGGGAGGCTGAGGCAGGAGAATTGCTTGAACCTGGGAGACAGAGGTTGCAGTGAGCCAAGATTGCGTCACTGTGCTCCAGCCTGGGTGACAGAGCGAAACCTGGTGTGGAAAAAAAAAAAAAAAGAAGGATGATTGATGTATCTGGGGCCAAAACATTCAAAACATTTACCACGTTCTATATCCTTTGTGTTGAGAATTTAATTTGAAATATTTTGAAGTAATATCTCCTAGGATAGGAATTTGCATTTAGTTTATCCTCTCTTTCTTTCTTTTCTTTCTTTTTTTTTTTTTTTTTTGAGATGGAGTCTTGCTTTGTCACTCAGGCTGGAGTGCAGTGGCACAGTCTCAGCTCACTGCAACCTCCGCTTCCTGGCTTCAGGTGATTCTCCTGCCTCAGCTTCCGGAGTAACTGGGATTACAGGTGCCTGCCACCATGACTGGCTAATTTTTGTATTTTTAGTAGAGATGGGGTTTGAGTATGTTGGTCAGGCTGGTCTTGAACTCCTGACCTCGTGATCCACCCGCCTCGGCCTCCCAAAGTGCTGGGATCATAGGCATGAGCCACCGTGCCCTGCCACAGAAGGGTAAAATTTTCTTCAAGTTTTTTTTTCTAAAAAAAATATATATGGGCGATTAATGTTGCCTAGGCTAGTCTTGAACTCCCAGGCTCAAGCAATCCACTGGCCTCCACCTAGAATTTTTATGTAATAAACTTTTCATAAACTGTACAATTTGATGGATTTTAGAATATGTAAACCACAGTCAAGATAACGAGCCTATCCCATATCCCCCAAAGTGGTTCTGGGACCCTTTGGAATCTGTGTGTCCTCACTGTCCTCCACTCATTCCCACGCTGTCTCCAGATATTCCTGACCTGACTTCTATCACCCTAGACTAGTTTACATTTGATCATTTAATATAAATGGATCATACAGGATATACTAGTTTTGGGGGTGTGGCTTCTTTCACTCGGTATGATTATTTTGAGGTTCATTTGTGTTGTTGAATGTATGGATAATTCATTCCTTTTTGTTGCATAGTAAGGTTCCATTGCATGGCTGTATCAGCTTGTTTATCCATTCCCCTGTTGATGGACATTTGAGTTATTTCTGGCTTTTGCTATTACAAGTAAAAGCTCATATGAACATTCATGTAAAAACAAATATATATATATGTATATGTGTGTGTGATTAAACAAACATCAGAGTTAAAATGATAGACTAAGTATAAATTGAGAGTTTAATTACCTTATGAGAGATAGTTTCTCATCAAGTTTTGTTTCTTTTTTCTTTTTTAATTGAACAGCCCAAAAGTCAAAGAAATAAAAAACCTATTGGTCAAGTTAAGCCTGATTTAACTTCACAAATACAGACATCTTGTGAAAATTCAGAGGGTCCTAGAAAAGATGTCTTAACTCCTTCAGAGGCATATGAAGAACTTCTGAACCAAAGACGACTAAAGGAGGACAGATGCCGACAACTAGATGATGAACTCGAATTAAGGAATAGAAGAATTATTAAAAAAGCAAATGAAGAAGTGGGCATTTCCAACCTAAAACATCAAAGGTTTGCAAGCAAGGCTGGCATTCCAGATAGAAGATTTCACAAATTTAATGAGGATCGTGTTTTTGATAGACGGTATCATAGACCAGACCAAGATCCTGAAGTAAGTGAAGAAATGGATGAGAGGTTTAGATATGAAAGTGATTTTGATAGAAGACTTTTGAGAGTGTATACAAATGACAGGTATTTACAACTTCATTTTTATTTTCTTTATTTGCTTAATATAGCAAATTAATTGTTAATATTTGCTGTTGTTACTTTTTATGATTATACTAGGGAGAAGCAGTTTTATCATAATTAATTCTAAGTTGCTGTCAGTTTTAAGATGCATCATTATTTTATGTCCCACTGAGGGGAAAAAAACACTCAAGGTGGGGGCCGTGTTATAAAGTTGGAAAACTGAAAGGCTACACCCATTATGTAAAAGTATGTGAATTGGAGGTAGTCCTTCCCACAGAAAGGGACAGAGAAGAAATGCCCACGTCCCAACCTTGTCAGTGAGTGGAGAGTAAAGATACAAACAACCTTCCCTGAGAATTTGAAGTGTAAAATAGTACTGATTCAAGTTCACAGTCCAAATTCATACTGCCAGTAGTGTCCAAAGAAACCTTGAGGCAAGAATTCAGAGTTTTCTCAATTCATAGTGCTCTTGGATGAGGGGAAAAATAACTGTCTGCAATAACTTGACATAAAACCAGGCTATTCTGACTTCATATATTAAAATGTGGCCGGGCCCGGTGGCTCATGCCTGTAATCCCAGCACTTTGGGAGGCTGAGGCGGGCAGATCATGAGGTAAGGAGGTGGAGACCAACTTGACCAAGATGGTGAAACCCCATCTCTACTGAAAATACAAAAATTAGCCAGGCATAGAGGCACACGCCTGTAATCCCAGCTACTCAGAAGGCTGGGCAGGAGAATCACTTGAACCCGGTGGCTGAGGTTGCAGTGAGCGGAGATCACACCACTGCACTCCAGCCTGGGCGACAGAGCAAGACTCTGTCTCAACAGCAATAACAAAAATAAATAAAAAAAAGTGTGAAAAAAGGATACCTTAAAATAGATGAAATACAGTTTATTCCTGTAGTCATAAGTTTTTTCAATCAGATTTTCAGATGGTTTTCAGTTCCTTTGAATGTTTTTGTGACAGTATTTATAATTTCTTAACTGCTACAATGAGGTTTTATTGTATTTATCATACACTGATACTTGCCATAGTTCTTGTTTTGGAGTTAGGAATGAATACCTTACGGTCTCATATTTGTCATTGGCTTGTTTACTTGACAAGTGTTAGCACACTTTGAGCAGCTTTTGGGACCTGCTTTATTTACTAGTCCAAATAGATTAGTTTTTAAGTATTTTAGAAAAAATTTTCAGGGGTAATGCTGTACATTCAGTATTCTAACTATTAATTGTGATACAAAGCTTTTACAGTTCTTTGTCTTCTACATTCTGTAGCTGTTATGTCCTCACACAATACTCTTAATATTTACCTTGTTTTAGGTAATTTGATTGATTAAAATTTGGAAATGGCAATTATAGTTTCTCTAATCTGAATCTAATTGTTTATACTTAGAAAATTCTCCAAATCCTATAATGTTATATTTGAAAATGCTTATATATGAAGGTAGTTAAAGGCTGACTAAGCTAAAATAACTCAGTTGGGGAACTGCAAGTACTCTTCAACTCTTGGTGATGATGTCTCCTTTGTACATGAGAACTTCCTTTCCCTTTATGGTATTTGTTTACCTTAGGGTCAATGTAATGCATACCCTTTTAAGTTTGGAATTTTAAGAAACATATTATAATGGTTGCTTCTTTGTTTTTTATATATTTTAATCTATTACTTTTGTAATTATACCCTGTGATAATTTTATACATGAACTGACAAATGAATATCATTCTATTTGAGAACTATCGTATCTTCTTATGTATCCCATAAATAAAATGAACTCCTTCTATATAAACTTTCCCAAATACTATTTAAGAATAGATTAAACATGAGATTGAGTGAGAATAATTCTTGTTAAATACTTTAAAGTGTTTCCTCAATATATAAATCATATTTTATGTATTTTTATTTTGTTATTATATCAACTCTGACATCTCCAAGTGTTTTTTCTTATGTGTCTCTTTAACAATTGAATTTAAAATTGGATTTATTTCAGATTTGTAGATTCCTTATTTCCACCAAAAAAAAAAAAAAGATTTCAGTCATTCAGTAGTTTATAAATCAACTGGTTGATAGGAGAAATGACTGTATTTGTGAAAAGTTTGAGACTAAAGAAATGTGGAACTGAGTTTCATCTCTTGCTCCAAGCATTTATTCTTAACATACTGTGCAATCTTGATCAGAAGTTCTTGACAAAAAATAATTATAATGTATCATGAGAAGTGCACAGTTAATTTTCCTTAATTCTTCCAGGTTTTCTTTGTTCTTTTTTTTTTTCCTTTCCTAGAAGCATCTGGTCAATTCTAGTTTTGGTTTATAATAATAATTTATTTTTAGTTTCAATTTTTCTCTACCCTATAAACGTTTACTTTTTTCATATACCATAATTATTAATGAAATATTTCCCCATACTTAAATATAGGAAAGCTAAAACTTTTCTCAGAATATGACGTTACCTTCCTAAACTTGTATCATGAATCACTGACAGTGTTCTTAAATAATTAACAAGGTGGTTAACACTGTAATTGACAGTTGCATTGTGTGTGTATGTGTGTTGTTTATTTATTCATATTTACCAATTTAAGTAAAATTTATCATGTTTTAGGAGCTTTCTAAAGTAGAATGTAATAGCATGTCCTAAGATACTTTGAAATTTATAGGCTCTATTTAAATATAGTAATCCTAGTCTTATTTATTAACTTGAATTGTAGAAGTTAATATTTTACTTTTATTATGTTTTGCTTTAACCAATGTTAATGAGTAAAAGAAGTTTTACTTCTTAATACCCAAAGAAACCAGGTACAGGGTAGATGGGATTGGTAATAGAAAACAGTGCTACCAAAGTAAATATAAAAATTGGGAAAGAATTGAAAACAAAGAGAAAAATGGTTGTCCACAATTAACATCTCAGAATTTTTCTTTAGCTTCTATTTTTTTTTTTTTTTTTTTTTAAAGATTAACATGTGTTCATTTTTAGGATAAAGTTGGCCTGTACCCTATACCTGGTTTCTTTGGGTATTAAGATTTTTACCTAATCAGCTAGAGTTGTTGACTCATGTCTTCAAGGAAATAGGGAGAGAAATATGTTTTTCATTTAAAATACTTTTTTTTTTTTTTTTTTAGTTAGTAGGATAGTGAAACCATTTTGCGGTTGTTTTATTCCCTCAATCATATCTGATTTGCATTTCAAAGTTATGAGTTCTGTCCCTTTTTGACAAAACCCAATATATTAAGGTATGGTAAGTGAACCTGTATATTAAAAGCCATAGAATATTTAGATAGATTTTCTACGGCTATACCACCCTGGAATGTGCCTAATCTTGTTTGATATTGGAAACTAAGTAGGCTTGGACCTGGTTAGTAATTTGATGGGAGAGTATTTAGATAGATTACTTCTGGGTCACAAGGATAGTCTTAATCTGATACTCTCACAGTGAAACAGAAAGGGCTTCCAGGGACAAACAACCTAAACTGAACCCCTGAACTTTGGTTAGAATCAGATGGTTCTTAGACATTAGGTGAGTGCATTACTTTTGGATATTATTGTCTGTCTGTTTCCCTTTAATGTTGAGACGATTGAATAAAGAGGTAACCATAGTAAAACCACTGCTGATTCATACTAGTTGCTTTCTTCAGAGAGGACTTTTTTTGTTCAGAAAAGGTTGCAACAATAAATTGTGAGACCATAAAAGCTGTTTAAGTGAACTAACAGAGGTAGTTCAGAGTGATTAAATGCTAAATTTATTAGAAATATAAAGGGCACTTTTAGTAAATGAAGGAAATGCCATAAAAATTGTAGGGATATTTTAATAGAGAATAAAGTGGCTAACTTTCCAAACTATAGTTTGGCTTTTCAGCTTAATTTCCCTTCAAGGTTTCTTTTTTTTAGGTCTTATATTGGTAACTAAAAATATATATATATAAAATCTGTATTTGTAAACAGTAATTCTTCCTTGACTTAAAAAAGATAAACAAATCATGTGTCATTTCATAAAATTGAATAGTATCCCTAGGATTTTATCTTTTTAGTGAAATGCTTATTTCTGCTCTTTTTTAGTCTCTTACACATTTTTCAGTCTTGATCTTATTATAATTGTTGGTGACAAAGTGGACTTTTATAATCTTGTAAATGACTTTTTTCTTCAGTGAAAGGTATACCTTAGAACATCTTTTCATATGTGCTGTTCACTAGGAAATCTTTTGATTTTGCTGTAGATTTTAGCACAGAGACCTTAACCTTATACATAAATAAAATCATTTCTTAAATTAATTTAGGATGAACTTGGAAAATGACCTCTTGTGTTTATGGCATTTGCTTTACTATCTATATACACTGAAAAGCCTGTAAAAGATTTTTTAGTGTGGATACCTTGGGTGCAGTGGTGGTATAAAGATAAGCTAGAATTATTAATCTAAATATTATCTTCAGAAAACTTAACTAATAATTAAGGAAGCCACAAGCTCTATGTTAACTTTAGAAAAAGCTTTTGTATATCTAAGTGACCTTTAATTCTGGGACCCCAGGTTATGCTTTTAAGAATTTGTAACTTTACATTTCTATTTAATTTTTTTTTTTTTTTTTTTTTTTTTTTTTTGAGACAGGGTCTTGCTCTGTTGCTCAGGCTGGAGTGCAGTGGTACAGTCTTGGCTCACTGCAACCTCTGCCTTCCAGGCTCAAGCAGTCCTCCCACTTTAGCCTCCCAAGTAGCTGGGACTACAGGTATGAGCCGCCGTGCCTGGCCTCTGTTAAAGATTTTTTAAATAAAGATTTATTATTAAAGAATGTATATAAAGAAATTATTTTTATATATAATGTTTTTTGGCATAGATACCTCTTTACTACACCAGTGTATTTGCTTTTTGTGTTGCGTCATGGGTTCTCAAGAAAACCTCTAGGTTGGGTGATTTGCTAGGAGGATCCATAGGACTTTGGGTATAGTTGTACTCACAGTTATAATTTATTACAGCAAAATGATACAAAGCAAAATCAGCAAAGGTAAAAGGCACATGGGACAAAGTTTGAAGGAAACCAGGCACAAGCTTCCAAGGGTTCTTTCCCAGTGGTATCACACAGGAGATGCTTACTACCTCCAGCATTGAATTGTAACAATATAAGGAAATGTCTACCAGGAAAGCGATTAGACACTCTGTGCCCAAGGTTTTTATTGTGGGATGGTTACATAGGCATCCTGTACCTGGCATGTACCAAAATTCCAGACTTCCTGAAGAAAAGCAAGTGTTTAGCATAAACTATAGTTTGTGCAAACAGTTTAAGCACAGTGAGCTGCTCTTATCAGTTCCGCTGGTGGTTGTAACTCTCCCAAAATCTGTATTCCCAGGTGCCAGCCAAGGGTCAACTATATAGTCAGGCTTTTCTGAGGACAGGCAGTCTCAGGCCTGCTCTGTTAACACTTTTCTGCATTATATATAAAGATCCAGTATAACTGAATCTGGTTGCCTGGCAGTGTTAATTACAAATTTGAATTTGAGTTTGTATTTACCTGTTTGTTAAGTGGTATAAGTAGGGAATGACACTAAGCTGATGTGTCAGTCACACATCAGAATGTGTGTGTGTGATGAATGTGTGTGTGATGTGTGATCGATTAAAAAATGGAAGCCATTCATGCGTTATGCCATGTCATAGTTACTAAGATTAAAATTCCAAATAGTGTTTTCTCCACAGATGATATGGACAGTGGCTTGTAAGATGGAAACAAATGAAGAAAGAATTTTATATGCTGGTTCTGTGGAGAGTGAGAAGTTTCTTTTTTTTTTTTCCGGAAAATTGCCATTTTTCTTAATCTGATAATGAAATTCACCTAAAATACTGAATACCACTTTAACAACCATATTTCTTCGTAATAGTCCTCTTGAGAAAGACAGTATAGTTGGGTAACTCAACAGCCATGTAAAGAAACTTTGAAATGATTATGAAATGCTGATTTTCACGGATACCGATAAGTATTGGTATAAAAAGTCATGTTGGTTTCTGTGGTATGAGAAATTAAGCTAAAAATAAAATCAGTGTTTGCCAAATGGAAAAAAGATTGATTGAAAAACATTTTTTCATTATTATTTTCCAAAAAGGTTTTTAAAGAAGAAAATAGAAAACATACTAATCTTTCTTTTTGTTGTTTATGACCTCGTAAGTAAAGTTAGCTAATCATTTTCCCTGTTAATGTTTTCTATTCACCTATCAGTAACATTTATTCTTTCCTGTGATTTACAGTGTTAGCAAATGTCATGGTTTGTTACATTTGATTTAATTTACAGACTGCTGCTGTATTTTTAAGTTAAAAAGGTTATGACAGGGCGCGGTGGCTCATGCTTGTAATCCCAGCACTTTGGGAGGCTGAGGCGGGAGATCACAAGGTTAGGAGATCGAGACTATCCTGGCCAACAGGGTGCAACCGCGTCTCTACTAAAATACAAAAAATTAGCCAGGTGTGGTGGCGCGTGCCTATAGTCCCAGCTGCTTAGGAAGCTGAGGCAGGGGAATCACTTGAACCCGGGAGGCAGAGGTTGCAGTGAACCGAGATCGTGCCACTGCACTCCTGGCAACACAGCAAGACTCCGTCTCAGGAAAAAAAAAAGAAGGTTATATATACAATGAAATAATTCACAGACTCTATGAATTTTGATTTATAAAATGTTCTCATTTTGAATTTTGACTATAATCTTTGTGAGTATAGGGACTTGTCCGAATACCCAGTAGGTGTTCAGTTCACTTTTAAATAGAATGATAAAAAAGTGCTAGTATATTTGTAGTTTTAAAAATCAAAACTTATAGAAAGTACATTAAAATAATTTATAATCTTTTTAGAAAAGATTATTACATTTAAACTCTTAGTGTCTCATTAACCAGCAGATCATACAAATTCTATTTAATTTTAGAATGTGTTTATGGTAAAACTTCATTATAACACTTTGTTCCCTTTAATGTTGCCAACATCAAATGTAAAACCACCGAAGTGTTGTAAGAAGGTCTGTATGTGGAACATTCTTTATAAGCTAATATGTTTTTAAGGATGCACAGGAACAGACGAGGGAATGTGCCTCCTATGGAACATGATGGGGATGTTGTAGAACAGTCAAACATAAGAATTTCATCTGCTGAGAATAAAAGGTACAGTATGTAATATAAATTCTCCCCTTTAGTCATTACATTGTGAAACAGAATGTGCCTTAAACTGGCTAACTGAAAAAGTAGAAAGGTATAGTAAATTAACAGCCTTCCTTCTTAGTGAGAAGTGAATTAAAGGAAAAGAAAGGATGAGGAGGTAGTACTAAATGAAAATTGATAGTACTTTACAGCATTCTTTTAAAGAACAAGTTTTTGGTTATAAAGTGTGCCAGGGTGTTCTGAAGAAGTCCCTATCATTACAAAGTATGTAAATTTGTTTGAAATAATAAAAGAAATAAGTATAATTTAATGGACTAAAAATCAACTTAAAATATCTTAGAGTCATGGTGATGCAACTTATCTGGAAATAAATTGAAAATGTGGCTGGGCCCGGTGGCTCATGCCTGTAATCCCAGCATTTTGGGAGGCTGATGCAGGCGGATCACTTGAGGTCAGGAGTTCAAGACCAACCTGGCCTGGCCAACATGGTGAAACTCTTTCTACTGAAAATACAAAAAAAAAAAAAAAAAAATTCGCCAGGTGTGGTAATCCCTGTAATCCCTGGTAATAATCCCTGTAATCCCAGCTACTCAGGAGGCTGAGGCAGGAGAATAACTTGAACCCTGGAGGCAGAGGTTGTGGTGAGCTGAGATAGTGCCACTGCATTCCAGCCTGGGTAACAGAGTGAGACTCATCTCAAAAAAAAAAAAAAAAAAAAAAAAAAAATTGGGAATGTTCCTGTGGTGTGAATTTTTCTTTCAAAAGTTTATTTTTGATTTTCAGTTTATCAAGTAGATAGCTTTTGTGCTTACTTTGTAAAATTAGTGCTCGTATATATTTCTGTCGTGTTGAAAGGAAAGGAAATTATATGTATTTTATCTTTATGTTCTTTTTCTACTTACAGTTTTTTATCATCTTGGTGGCATTCCGGTGTTGTACATAAGGATAAATGGTTTTGAATCTGTAGTATACAGTGAAGATGATGTCATATGTCAAGACAGATATCTATTTTTTCTAAGAAAAATAATATATAAACACTGCTTGCAAGAGGATAATTTGCTGTTTCATTCTAATTAATTAAGTTTCCTTTGAGGATTTTTTTCCCCTTGTTTCAGTCTTCCAAGAAAGGAGTTTTTTTTTTTTTTTTTTTTTTTGGGACAGCTTTGTTGTCCATGCTGGAGTGCAGTGACATGATATAGCTCACTAAAACCTTGATTTTCCAGGCTCAAGTGACCCTCCCACCACAGCCTCTGGAGTAGTTGGGACTACAGGCATGTGCCACTATGCCTGCCTTTTTTTTAAATTTAGAGACAGGATCTCCATTGTCCAGGCTGGTCTTGAACTCCCAAATTCGTGGTGGGATCTTACAGGCATAAGCCACTGTGCATGGCCAGGAAGGAGTGTTTTTAGGGATGATCTTTTCTAAGTGTGTGCATAGGTCACTCTTTCTCTTTTTTTTTTTTTTTAATTTATGTGCACTTTTTTTTTTTTTCTTTTTCTTTTTCTTCTTTTTTGAGACGAAGTCTCACTCTGTTGCCCAGACTGGAGTGCAGTGGCACAATCTTGGCTCTCTGCCTCCTGGATTCAAGTGATTCTCCTGCCTCGGCCTCCTGAGTAGCTGGGATTAGAGGTGTGTGTCACCACGCCTGGCTAATTTTTTTGTATTTTTAGTAGTGATGGGATTTCACCATGTTAGCCAGGCTGGTCTCAAACTCCTGACCTCGGGTAATTCGCCCACCTTGGCCTCCCAAAGTGCTGGGATTACAGGCGTGAGCTACTGCACCTGGTCTTATGTGCACTTATATTCCTTTTTTTTTTTTTTTTTTGAGACAGAGTCTCGTACTGTCACCCAGTCTTGAGTACAGTGGCGTGATCTTGGCTCACTGTACCCTCTGCCTCCCGGGTTCAAATGATTCTTCTGCCTCTGCCTCCCAGGTAGCTGGGATTATAGGCACATGCCACCATGCCCAGCTAATTTCTGTATTTTTAGTAGAGATGATTATGGCTAACAGCCATGTTAGCCAGGCTGGTCTCAAGCTCCTGACTTCAAGCGATCTGCCCACCTTGGCCTCCCAAGGTGCTGTAATACAGGTGTTAGCCACCACACCCAGCCTGAAAAAGATTTTATTTGAGAACCTATACAGCCAGTGAAGGAAGCTGAACGTTTTTGTTTTTGTTTTTGAGATGTGCCTTACTCTTGTTGCCCAGGCTGGAGCACAATGATGCTCTCTCGGCTCATTGCAACCTCCACTTCCTGGTTTCAAGTGATTCTCCTGCCTCAGCCTCCTGCGTAGCTGGGATTACAGGCCTCCGCCACCACACCTAGCTATGTTTTTTGTATTTTTATTAGAGACGGGGTTTCACCATGTTGGCCAGGCTGATTTCCAACTCCTGACCTCAGGCAATCCAGCCATGTAGGCCTCCCAAAGTGCTGGAATTGCAGGTGTGAGCCACCGTGCCTGGCCAAAAAAAATTTTTTTTTAAGCCTGAATACATTGGAGTTGCATTGTATAAAGAGATAGAATGCCATGATTTTACCTTAACCTTAAAAATTTGTAAATATTATAATGTCCATAGTACTTTGAAAGGCTAATAACTCATATCTACATTTTACTCTAAAATTTTGCTTCCTGAAAATTATCTGGGTTTTAACTTACTCTGTTTCTCTGTCTTTTTTTCTTTAGTGCTTTAGACAATGAACCATCCAAATCTACTAATCAAGATACCTGTAGTCCTTTTGCAGGGATGCTCTTTGGTAGGCACAAAACTTCCAATTCGTTGGACTTGTACAGAGTGTCTTATAATCCTTTTTTAGTGAGAACTCAGTGTTGTAATTAATACTGTTTTTACTAATAGTAGAAAATATTTGTAAGTGCTTACTTTATGGCTAGATACTATGCTAATCATTTAGCATATACAGCTTTATGTATAATTTTATTTTGTATTTTTAAAATTTTATATATCTTTGTATTTTTATTCATGATATTCATGAACACATCTATGTGTAATTTGAAAGCTAAATTATTTAGTGATGTGCTTTCCATAGGTGATAATAAAATTACTAGTTTCAGTAATCTTTTCTTTGCAAAATGGATTGATCATTACCAATCAGTAGTGAGCTTTTAATTCCATATTTTATTAGTATTCTGTTGCAGTGTGGCTATTTCTTACATTCTGCTTTTTAAAAATATTTTGTTTTATATATGATAGTTTTTTCCTTAATTCTTCTTTCTAGTTTCTTCAACTAGTACAAAACTGCTTTGTATATTAGTTTATTTTCTCCAAATTAAACCTTTCTTTCCTTTGTTCTTTTCATGTAGTTTCTGAGAAGGTGTTTTATTCAAGTCATGATGATGGTCTAAATTTTCTGTTTATTAGAAGTCATTGCTGAATATAAGCTTGTTTTGCTGTATGACACTTGTCACAATTTAATACCAGAAACTGTGAGGAGAGCCTTGTTTCTGGTTTGTACCTTTAAATATGTAATAGAAAAGAGGTCTGTTCTTTGTGTGAAAACTGTTAGAAAAAAATGAAATTTGATTTTAGTAAAGTATATGAAGAAATTAAGTAACACTCTAAATTCATTCAACGTAAAACAGTAAATTAAATACTGGTTTAGAGACATATAATTGCATTATATTCTCAGGTTTTCGTTCCCTTGTGAATGACTGTTGTGAGAAAAATGGCATGCCACCTAGAATTTCATTCTTGTATATTATCTGTAGGTGAAAATTGACTGGTTTAATCAGTACCATGTAAAGGCTATATTTTTTCTTTTATTTTTATTTACTTATTTTATTTTAAAAGGCTATATTCTTATGATTTTTTTTTTTTTGAAACTGAGTGTCGCCCTATCGCTGAGGTTGGAGTGCAGTGGCACAATCTTGGCTCACTGCAAACTCCACCTCCCGGGTTCAAGGGATTCTTGTGCCTCAGTCTCCTGAGTAGTTGGAATTACAGGCGTGTGCCACCATGCCTGGCTAATTTTTGTATTTTTTTAGTAGAGATGGGGTTTCACCATGTTGGCCAGGCTGGTCTCAAACTCCTGACCTCAAGTAATCTGCCCGCCTTGGCTTCCTAAAGTGCTGAGATTACAGGCATGAGCCACTGTTCCCTGCCGATGTATTTTATAAAACATGGTAAAATAAGAGAAATGTCTTTCTGAGCTGAGAGCCTACTGATAAATAATTTTATCAATTAAAGGATTATTGTACCCTGACATTTTAAAGATAAATAGCATGAGTTTAATGCAATCCAGGATTTATAGATGAATATTTGGTAAGACAATGGACTCTAACATTTGAAACAAACTGTTAAAGTCATTTAATTCAATGACTTACCTCGTGGTTGATCTTTTCCCCCCCAAACTATGTTTGTATATACCTATAGGAAATTTATTATCCCCAGAGACAGGACATTCCATCTTCAGATGGCTGTGATTGTTATGATACTCTTATTTCAATTGAACTGAAATTT
Source organism: Piliocolobus tephrosceles (assembly GCF_002776525.5). NCBI lineage: Eukaryota > Metazoa > Chordata > Mammalia > Primates > Cercopithecidae > Piliocolobus > Piliocolobus tephrosceles. The sequence goes on from NC_045440.1 coordinate 68,143,841, forward strand.
ATCTTCCTATAATTTTGCCCCAAGGATGTCACTTGGGGCCTTTTCTTTATTTAAAAAGTAAGATCATTGATTTAGTTTAGAGCTAAATAACAAATGTATTGTGGGGTTTATAAGAGAACCATAGGTAATTTAGAAGTATGTTTAAAAATTTCCATTCATTTGGGGATTTTCCTTCTGTCTTTTTGTTATTGACTGCTTGTTTAAGCCTCTTAAGATCCAAGAATATAATTAGATTAATTTCAGTTATTTCAAGTTTGTTGAATTTCTGTGACTTTCTTTTTTGAGTAGCTCAGAATATAGTCTGTCTTGGTGAGTGTTTAGTGTGTACTTGAAAGAATGTGCATGGTGCAGTTGTTGAGTATACTAGTTTATAAATGTCATTTAAGGCTGGGTGTGGTGGCTCACACCTGTAATCCCAGCATCCTGGGAGGCTGAAGCAGGTGGATCACTTGATTGAGCCCAAGAGTTTGAGAGCAACCTGGACAACATAGGGAGACCATGTCTCTACAAAAAATAAAAAAATTAACTGGGTGTGGTGGCATGCACCTGTAGACCTAGCCACTCAGGAGGCAGAGGTAGGAGGATTGCTTAAGCCTGGGAGGTTGAGGCTGCAGTGAGCCGTGATTGTGCCACTGCACTCCAACCTGGGTGACAGAGTAAGACCCTGTATCAAAAAAAAAAAAAAAAAAAGTGTCAGTTAAATCAAGTTAGTTCATTGTATGTTCATGTCTTGTATATCCTTAATGAATTTTATCTGCTTCTATTGATTGCTTAGAGAGAAGTGTTGAATTCTCTATCTTGTCCTTGGTGTGAGGCCTGGAGTGCCTGAGGGATTTTCTTAGTGTTCCTGCACTTTCCCCAGTTTTCAGCAAGACCTTTATGTTCTTGACAGTGAGGGCATCTCTCCCTCCACACTTCCCCCTTCTCAGCAATATATTGCTGTTGATTGTTACTTGATGCTGTACTGATCCTGTGCATCTGGGCCTCAGGGATGAGTCTTTCTCAACATTTCTGTCCTTGCCCAGGATGATAGCTAAACTCTTCTTTGTGTCTGAGGAGGGTTTTGCATCAGATTTTTCACCAGATTTTTTTTGCCCTTCCCCTAACAGTAACAAGCCTTTGCTATGTAAGAGTGTGGGATACTGGGTTCAAGTTGATTTTCTGTCCCTTCACCAATAGCTTGCAGCTTTTGCTTTGTATAGTCTGCTTTGAAAGTCTGGAATGTGGGCCATGTTTTGTGCCTGAATGTCACAAAAGTATCTCTTTTAGGTCTTCTGTGTTGTTTGATCCCAGTTTTTCTAGTGAACATTTGGAAATTGCATTCAGGCAGCAACTCCAGTGGGTCAAGTCTGGGCATGGTTTACTGAACAGATCCTTTGCTAATGGTCTCAAAAGGCTATAATCAAGGTATCCGTCAGGCTGCTTTTTAACCGGAGGCTTGAGTGGGGAAGAATCTGCCTCTAAGCTAATGCAGGTTGTTGGCAGAATTCATTTCTTTGTGGCTGTATGACTGAGGGCCCTGGCTTCTTGCTGGATACCCACTGGAGACTGCCCACAGTTCCTAGTGGCCATCTGCTATTCCTTGCCATGTGGGCTTCCTTACCGTGGTTACTTAACTTTATGCCAGCAAGAGGAATCTCTAAATTCAGGAAGGGCCCATTCCTTCTTCTGAGGGCTTTCACCTGATTATATCTGTTCTGCCTAAGATAATCTCCCTTTTAATTACTTCAAAATTAGTTGATTCAGTACCTTAGTTACATCTGCAAATATTTTTTCCACCCTTCCATATGCTATTGTATACAAGTAAGTTACAGGTCCTACCCATTCTCAAGGGGAGGGAATTATACAGGGATTCAGCAGGGAGCAGGGAACGTAGTAGCCATCTTTAAAAAAGGTTGCCTACCATTGTCACATTTCTCTGTTACTAATGTTGCAGTCTCACACATGCTTCTTAATGTAGCAGTTTCTCATTGTCTGAACTAGTACCCCAGGTTCTTTGTCCCATGTCCAAGAAAATTAAGAAATATAGACACAAAGGTGGGGTTGGAGCGAACGTTTAATAAGTGAAAGAAAAAAGCTCTCTGCAGGGAATAGGGGAGTCCAAGTAAATGGCCGGGTTATAGCTATATTAAAAAGCTTTTATAAGAAACTTAATCTCTGTAGCAGTTTGAGTAACTTATCAGTAAAACTGTGCAACTCGTGTTATCTTATACAGCTGTGGGTATGTCTCTAGCAAGCAGAAAGCTGCTTGTCTTGTTTGTATATCTGTGGGTTTGTTTTAGATAAGCCACCCCTGCCCCACCCCCATGCAAGTTCCCACTATGAATATGCCTGAAAGGAGGTGGAAACTTTTTCCTGGAAGTTCACTAATTAGACAAAGAACAAAGAGCTGTGTGCTAGACCCTTGCTTATGTGTCCAGGTGCAGTCTGAGGTTTTATTTTTTCCCCCAGGTTGTTTTATTTTTGTCTGTTGCTGTGACTTTTCAAGCGGGCTGCTTCTGCAGTCTGAATTTTTTCCAAAATGATTTTTCCTTTCCTTCTCCCTCACTAAAGACCAATTTTATCTGAGTTCAGTTTTAAACTTAGCTAGGGACCTCTAGAGTAGCTTTCCTTTCAGAGAATAGTTTAGTCTTACTACTATAGAGTGATCTTTCTGACGGGTTCCCTGAAAGACCACCAAGAACATAGCTGGCTGGAGCTTGAATTTTGCTCCTTTGTTTCAGGTCTGAGAATTGTTCAGTTTACATATCCTTCTTAGTTTGTTGCCAGGCCAAATGGAATTTCACTCTGTGAATGCACAAACTAGCACACTGCAAAGTCTGAAGGGACCTCCTGTGGATTTCTGGAGCTCTTTTTTTTTGTTTTGTTTTGTTTTGTTTTGTTTGGGGGCAGTACATTTTAAGAGGACTGTTTACATAAGAAACGTTGAGAATCATAATGCAAAATGCCTTCAATTGCTGTTTGTGGAAATTGTGCTAATGTTCTTTAAAAGGTGATATTATATATAGATTCTCAATAGGAACTGAGGGTATAATAATGGATCTCAACTTATGAAAGTATTTCTGTGGGTAGCTAAGCTACTGTGGTCCAGGTCAATTGCTTTGTGGTGATTTCACTTTGTAAAGAAAGAGAGCATAAATAACTCTGAAGATTGTAGATGTGGCGTATCTTTCTCAAATATCAGCTGTTTCAGCTACACTTTTGGCAAGTTCTGGATTGCAGTCAGGTCAAGGTTGCGCATTCTGACGTGTTCCTGAGGTTCCAGTGTTTTGTGCTGTGACTGAAGAGAGACCCATGTACTTTTAGCAGACGAGCAGGCATTCTTGCAACCTCCCATTATAAAGATCAGGAATTTGGCTTGTTTCTGCTCCCAGATGGATGATCTTTCCATCTTTGAATGGCTGCTTTAGCGGTAGAAATGAGCAAGAAGGGCAATTATTAAATAACCAAGAATCTAGCCTGTTGATTAGAAATGTGGTACATTTCCCCCTAGATTTATTTAACAGGTGCTCATTTAGTAATATAAGTCTGGAGCTCTTTTTGTGCTTCCTATTGGATCTTTGCTCCATAACTTTCAGCCATTTTAGCTTTCCTGAATTTTGCTCTTTATCTACTCAATTTAGCTCAGTTTCCTGGCCCTCTTTGGGTTCTCTTTACCTCTTTACCTGTATCCGTGGTCTGGAAATTTCATTTGGGCAGAAATTGGGTGATTATAGGGCTCACCTCATCTGTTTTCCTTCCCTTAGGTATTACAGTTCTGTACTACCTATTGTCCAGTGTCTGGAAAACAATTATTTTGTGTATTTTGTCCACTTTTCTAGTTTGTTGTTATTGTTGTTGTTTATTTGTTTTTTAAACAGTGTGAGGTTAAGTCTTGTGGTTGGTTATTCTATCATGGTCAGAAGTGGAATGGCAATATTTACTTTTATTATAAAACACAGTTATTAATCTTAATGTAATTTATGTTACCTCTATGGGAGCTTCACTTTTGCTGACATCTATGCTTAATGGACAAACTGAGATGCTGTGTGCCCACTGATGGTTGGAGACCAGTAATGAAGGCAGTATAGAAATTGCTGTTTCAATTGCATTCTTGATACCCTGTGATTTTTGTAGTGTTCCAGATCTTGCATATCTAGATTAAGAGGTTATTTTGTGGTGTTAACATATGCAATAATAATAATCTTCTCTGCATTCAAAATTTTTGATTAGCTGAATTTTTGTATAAGGAATACCAGGGTGAGAGGTTTGTATTTTTTCCTGCAGAACTGAATTTTTTTGAGCAGAGTGCCAGTTTGATGAGTGTATTTTATGACGGTTAATATTACATAGTGTACTGGATCTATTGGAGCAGGGAGAAGGGAGTTGGGAAGACTGGATATTAGTTAGGAAGTTTTTGCTGCAATCCAGGTCAGATGTAGAGAGGACTTATGCAAGGTTAATGGCTCTGAGAATAGAAAGGAGGGGGCCTCATATGAAGTGAGTAGAAGAGGACAAGCAATCCAAGTTATAGTGAGATTTTGAGGCTCCAGTATTGGGCCATTAATAGAAAATGAAGAGAGGCAGATGATTTTGAGATGCTCATTTGGGATTGAAATGTTAAATTTATAAGACTTATGGAAGATATTAATGGAAATATTATTTAGATTGTTAGAAAAATGGGGTTGGGATAAGAATATTGTTATTTAGGAAAATTTTTGACTACTGGTAGAGGCATGGGCATGATTACCATATCTTGTGTTTGACACATAGTAGGTGCACATTAATTACAAAAATAATTGAAGAAGGACTGATTCATGTGATTTTTTCCTTCTGTATTTCTTGCATGTTCAGTAATTATATGATACAATTAAGATGGAGTTTTTAAGGACTTGACTTTCTAATTGCATACGATGCTTAAGAGGTAAGATTGCATTTTTCTGATACCACCATCTAGGAGGTGAAGATCGAGAACTTATTCAGAGAAGGAAAGAGAAATACAGACTAGAACTATTGGAACAAATGGCTGAGCAACAGAGGAACAAGAGACGGTAATGAAAGGTTTGCATTTAAAAGAGATATTTTGAGTTTAAAATGCATTTGTGTAGATGGTTAAATAAGGGGTTGTCTTCCTAATATGATGTTTGATTTGTAAATCACTGTATTTTAATCTCTACATGGTAAATCAACAAGGAAAATAAATACCAAGAGAGTTTTTGTTGTTGTTGTTTTGGCCATAAGTTGCAAGTGAGGGTATTTGTATATTCTGTAATAGACCTTTTACTTCCTTCATTGATTTCTTCAGTTTTTGATTTAAGGTAGCATTTAATGTTACAGATACGCCCACTGGATTATCCCATATATAGTAACAAATATAAAAGTGTTTTTTGCCATATGAAATGGTATGCACACACACATACGTGCAAAAAAAAAATATTGTATCCTATAAATTTAACAATTCCATCCCAAATGAGCGTCTCAAAACCAACTGTCCTTCTTCATTTTCTATTAATAGCCCAATAATGGAGCCTCAAAATCTCACTATAACTTGTATTCCTTGTCCTCTCCTATTCACTTCATATGAGGCCCCCTCCTTCTTTCTATTCTCAGAGCCATTAACCTTGGATAAGTCTTCTCTACATCTGACCTGGGTTGCAGCAACAGCTTCCTAACTAATAACTAGTCTTCCCAACTCCCTTTTCCCTGCTCCAATAGATCTAGCACACTATGATATTAACTGTCAAAAAACACACTAATCAAACTGGCGCCCTGCTCAAAAACTTCAATGGCTTCCTTAATTCCACAGGAATGATAAATCACAAGTATTTATGTTGTATATAGGTATCATTGTTTGTAGTCTTTCTTGTTGAAATACCTATGAAATGTTATAGTTTAAAATTAGGAATAGAGTTTACAATTAGAAATTTTAAATATAGATTAAAATTAGAAATTACAGTAGCTCACGCCTGTAATCCCAGCACTTTGGGAGGCTGAGGTGGGTACATCACGAGGTCAGGAGATCGAGACCATCCTGGCTAACACAGTGAAACCCCATCTCTACTAATAATACAAAAAATTAGCCGGGCATGGTGGCACACACGTGTGGTCCCAGCTATTTGGGAGGCTGAGGCAGGAGAATTGCTTGAACCTGGGAGGCGGAGGTTGCAGTGAGCCGAGATCACGCCACTGCACTCCAGCCCGGGAGACAGTGCGAGACTCTGACTCAACAACAACAACAGCAACAACAAAATTAGGAATAGATATCTTGTTTTGAGAGAATTTGAGACCTGTTATCTCTTAGTTTTTGCCTTTTTCTATCTCAGAGGAAGCCAATATCTACTGTTTGATGTTAGTTATCTTTAACATTTAAAAAAACCCTGTTAGGAAGTATGGTAGATATATTTAAATTTTTACCCTTCTCTTTGCTAACTGAAAATATAGGTGTGCCCTAAAAGAGGTTTTTTGTTTTGCAAGGTAAAGATTTTATTTTTGTATTTTATTTTGTGTAAATTACTTAGTCTTTGAAATACTCTGGGCATTGGCTTAGAGATACATAGTGTAAGTTACATGTGAATTCTAGTTTACTTTGTATCAAGTAAAAAAATTTGGCTTTCAGTAGTATTTAAGGCTGTAATGTCAGTTAAAGGAATTATTTGTTTTTGTAGATGTATTGCATAGACTTTGTGTATAAGCTTCTTTCAGTGATGATTTATAATTTTGATAGTTTACTATATCTTTTTAATATGTGAAACTTTCATTTTGTTTAGAGAAAAAGATTTAGAACTCAGGGTTGCAGCGTCTGGAGCACAAGACCCTGAGAAATCGGTAAGGGTTTCTGGCATCTTTTAATGTTTAATCTTTCATCAGATGATCCTCAAATGTGGTGGTGGCAGGTGGGGATAGAGAATATTGAGAGAAAAAGAGAGTAGACCAATTTGAACAGTAATAAAATTAACTAAATTCTGTTCTCATAAAGTGTAAATTCTCTTAACTGTTATTTCCTTGACATAATTTTTCCTTTTTCATTTGTGTGTCATTTTTTAAAGTTTATTTTAAATTAGTTCTCTCTGCTTTGTTCACATGTACTATTCCATGGGAAAATTATCTTGGTTAAATTTATAACTGATGTTAATACTTTTCTTGAATACATCTTGATCACTTACTTTTCTTATATTGGAATGATTTCTGAGAAAACTGAAGACTTTATTTTTAAAGCATTTTAGTAATTGTTACTTATTGTAACATTAGAGAGATAATAATCTTATTTTTACTTGAATTTTGCAATTCTCATCATTAAGTGGAATGAATTACATCATTGCAGTTAAGTAAGGAGGTAATTTATTGTTTTTACCACAATTTATTTTTTCTGTGTTTTTACCACAATTTATTTTTTCTGTAGTTGGTTATGTAGTATTTATTTCTAATACAAGTCTTGTTTCATCTTTGAATGATGATTAAGACCTTTAATTTCATTAAAAAGCTCATTCTTAAAAAGGATGCAGCAACTTAAAATTATTTACCCGTAGGCAACTTTTGATTTGCTTTTACTTATGCCGAGAATATATCCTGTGGGTTATCTGTTTGGAAAAGTTTAATATTGCACCAGCATCACTCACAGTATGCTTCTAGGTTAACCTGAGAAATCATTCCTGATAAGATAACCATGGTAGAAAAAAAAGAAGATAAATTTCAAAGCTAAATATATTTTCTTTTACCAATCAAAAGTTTCCTTTTAAAAGGTGAACTTTTTAAGGTAATATGTTGGCATGTTAAATTTTGTATTTATGGTTACACTAGTGTGTGACAGACCTTATTTATCTTTGAATTGAAGCTCCTATAGAGTGTCAAGTTGATTTATGAGAATAAATAAGTAATTAGGGGAAACAGGCCTTTATTTTTGGGTTTACTTTAGCTATGCAGATCTTAGAAAAGGTCATATAAGTGATGTTCTAAAGCAGAGATTAGCAAAGTGTGGCCTGTGGCCAAATTTGTTTGTTGTCTGTTTTCATAAAAAAAAGTTTTGTTGCAGCACAGCCTTGCTCATTCGTTGACATACTGTTTGTGGCTACTTTAGCACTATGGCTGAGTCTGCTCGTTATGAAGAGAGTGTGTAGTCTTGCAAATCCTATTTACTGTCTAGCCCTTTACAGAAAGCATTTGCTGACCCTGTTTTACAGAATACTTTGTAACAGATAACAGAAATGGCGATTAAAGAAGTAGCACAGTGTCCTAGTACATAGAAATAATGCTACAGATATATTTAAAATTAATATCTGACTCTAGTCTTTGCTTAATTCTTTACTAATAGCGAGACCTTAGGGTGGTATATTACTTCTCAGAGAACCTCAATTACCCATTTATAAAATAAGCATTAGATATTGAGAATCTGGCTGGGCGCAGAAGCTCACACCTGTAATTCCAGCACTCTGGGAGGCTGAGGCAGGCGGATCACTTGAGGCCAGGAGTTTGAGACCAGCCTGGCCAATGTGGTGAAACTCCCTTCTTTACAAAAATTAGCTGCGCGTGGTGGCAGGTGCCTGTAATCCCAGCTACTCTTGAGTCTGAGGCAGGAGAATTGCTTGAACTCGGGAGGTGGAAGTTGCTGTGACCTGAGATCGTGCCATTGCATTCTAGCCTGGGCGACAGAGTGAGACTCTGTCTCAAAGGTAAATAAATAAATAAATAGATAGATAGATATTCAGAGTCTTTTATAGCTGTAAAATTCCGTTATTCAATAAATAAATAAATAAATAAAAATAGATATTTGGAGTCTTTTATAGCTGTAAAATTCTGTTATTCTGTGACTGTCTTAAGTACCTGCTGGGATAGGAGGTCTTTTGAAGTCCCTTCTACCTTTAAACTTATGATTATATGTAACAAACAGATTTTTTTTCTTTGTTTTAGCCTGATAGACTAAAGCAGTTTAGTGTGGCACCAAGACACTTTGAAGAGATGATACCACCTGAAAGACCCAGAATAGCTTTCCAGACACCTCTCCCTCCTTTATCTGCCCCATCTGTCCCACCCATCCCATCAGTTCATTCCGTTCCTTCTCAAAATGAAGATTTGTGCAGTGGACTCAACAGCGCCTTTGGTGAAATGGTGTCTCCCAGGTGCTTGTTTAAATGTTTTGTGTTTGGGAATTAGGTAAGGTATTGCTATATTTTATGTTTAGAAGGATGTGCTGAAGCGGATAACGTTATTCTTCAGAGATTTTGTACAGTTAACAGTTTTGTGAAATAAGTTCTCTTGAAATTTCTTTTTTTCTCTGCTATTACAAAAATAAGGGAAATTCTTAAAACATTTTATTGTTTAAAGATGATTTTGTATCTTTAGAATGAATTACTAAGTACATTTTAGTATTTACTTAGTTTTAGGTCGTATTTTGGGATGTCTATTTTTGATATCTTTTAACATATAAAAGTTGTACATTTTTTTCAATTTTGTTGTTTCCACTTGGCAAACATTGAATTCTTCAATTTGTGCAGAAAAAGTTTCTAATGTGGCTCTTTTTTACGTATAATTTTATTTTAGCTTCTGTTTCCTTCAGCTCATTCTCTGTGATTACTTATGGGCTGTGTAACTCAAATGCCTGAAATAAAAAGTGTTGAGATTATAAAACCTGTAGTTTAGGTATTGGGGTAAAGATTTCATTTCTATAGTTAAAAGGCTATAATAGAGTATACATAAAGAAAATTCTGTTGTTAACACTGATATTTTCTGGGCTATACTTTCTTCTTTGTAGGACCTGGGCTTATTTTTTGTTCACTGGTAGTGTATTAATTATAAAATATATTTAAATTTAGAGGTGTTTTTCTTAACTTTTTTGAACATTGATATTTTCTGAACTATATTATTTCAGTAGAAGTTGGTCTTTTAGTTACTAACCCACTGTAGAAGTGTGTTTACTGTACTTATCAGGGGCTTTGTGTTTTTCATCTGTTGGCTTCCTGACTCAAGAATAGGAGGGATTGGAATTGACAGAGCATTTTATGGTGGTCTCAGCATTGAATTAGGGATTGAAATGGTTGGCTTTCCTCTCTTGATTTTGGGCAAACCACACCTTTGTTGAACTTCAGTTTTCTCATTTGTAAAAGTGGAGTAGTAGTATATTTTATTTCATGTTTACAATTATAGGGTTGTGAGGATTAGCTTGTATAAATCTCTATAAAATTAGATTTAATGATAATGACAGCTCCCTTTCATAACAGTTATTTGACATTTTTGTTTATGTATCTTTGTTGTGAGGATAGTGTAAGGGTTAGACACATATTGAGTGGCTAGTAAATATGAAAGATACTCCCTACTGAAGAGAACTTCAGGGCCTTCTTAGTTCTTTGGAATTATTTTGAAGTATATGACAAGGGAGAACCTGTTAAGATACATACAACACTGAGAACATTCTAGAATGCTGCCATCTCTTTCTGTTCGTTTAAAGGAATTTGCCTTTGCCATTTTTACTACTGAAAAATATTGCATTGGTGGAAATACAGAGATATTTCCTAATCAGTAATGAAGTGCTAATGTAGAGGTTTTCAGAAGTTTTAAATTTATGAAATACTAAAGATACGTCAGGACTTTACTGTTGGTATTTAAGTTGCTTTTATTTTACTATTAAGAAATACACTCGTTTCCTCAGTCAGACTGAACCATTTGTACTTAACACTGTTTTGTAGCTCTTTGCCTTCTCTTTCTGGATTGTCCTTCCTCTAACACACACAAGCTCACTCCAGTAGCATGGCTTAAGCGTTGCCTCTTCTGGAAAGCCTTACATGTGCTTTCTTTCTCTCCCTTATGTGGTTTAAATGTCCCTGGTCCTGTACCTATAGCACTCTGCGTTTTCTGGGCTATATTACTATTTAATTTAATTTGCTTGTACTATTAATTATTTAATTTGCTTGTACCGACTGTAGTTGTTTATTTTCATGTTACTCTTGAGGGACAGGGACCATGTCTGTCTTTATTTGATACTGGCACATTGTGCCTATTGGATATTAATTGATTGAATATTAAGCCAGGTTTTTGTCTTACACCTGGCTGTACCTGAAATTATGTACCTGAAATTGTGAAATCCTATGTAATAATATTTGCTTTTTGAGTCATAATTTTTGATGAATGATTGGAGCAAGGTGGTGACTTTTTCTAAAGTAGTGATAGGATTTTCAGTACTGTTTTTGCAAAAGAGTAATATATTGATTTTTTAAAAAAAATTGCAATGAAACATGAGAGGAATTTTTCATTTTTATTTTCATACAGGATTGCACCTCTGCCTCCACCTCCCCTACTACCCCCTTTGGCTACTAACTATCGAACTCCTTATGATGATGCATACTATTTTTATGGGGCCAGGAATACTTTGGATCCCAGTCTTGCTTATTGTAAGTTATCTATAGGGTAAGCATTTTCTCCCCCCTTGGCTCAATAAGGAAAATTGTTTTTTTTGTGTAAATAAAAAATATCTAAATGAGAAAAGCACAGCTTTGCTTAATTCAGATGTTATATATTGACTTAATAAATGCCCTATTTTAAAGCCCAGTTACATTTTATAGTTACTTCCTTTTCATCTCTATTTAAGAAATAACGATTGTGTTTTCTTATGCTCTTCTTTGCTAACTTCTAACCCAGAGGGAAATATTGATGGTTTTCCCTAGGTAACATTTTGATTATGTACCTTTTTCTGGAGGAATAAATAAAATGTTATTAAATGGTTATTCTAAATAAATGTTTTTTTTTTTCTTTTTTCTTTAAGATGGTTCAGGAATGATGGGCGTACAGCCTGCAGCTTATGTTAGTGCTCCTGTCACCCACCAACTAGCGCAACCTGTTGTGTAAGTTATTAGTTAAAAGAATAATTTTTTCCCCACTTTTATTTTGTAAAGATACACATAACCTAAAAGCCACCATCCTAACATTTTAAAGTATACTATTTAGTGGTATTTAATATTTTCATAATGTGCAGCCATCACCACAGTCCATCTTCAGAACTCTTTTTGTCGTGTAAACTGAAACTCTATACCCATTAAATAATAATGGTGTACCTCCCCATTCCCCTACCCCATTCTCTGGTAACCACCATTCTGTGTCTCTGATTTTGACTACTCCATGTACCTCATATTGAATGGAATCATACAGTGTTTATCTTTTTGTGACTGACTTATTTCACTTTGCATAATGTCCTCAAGGTTCATCCGTCTTTTAGCATATTTCAGAATTTCTTTCCTTTTTAAGGCTGAATTATAATCCATTGTAATTGTATACATTTTGCTTATCTAAAATCTATCCATTTATCCATTAGTGGACACTTTGGGTTGCTTCCACATTTTGGCTATTTGTGAATAATGCTGCTGTGAACATGAGTTTACAAATATCTCTTTGAAATCTCGTTTTCAAGTTTTTTGGGTCTGTACCCAGAGCTGGAATTGCTGGTCATATGGTAATTCTATGTTTAATTTTTTGAAGAACTACCGTACTGTTTTCCACAACTGCTATACTTTTTTTATATTCTCACCAATAGGACACAAGGGTTCCAATTTCTCCATGTCTTTGCCAATACTATTTTCTTTTTCTGTTTTTATAGTAACCATTCTAATGAGTATAAGATAGTATTTTCATTGTAGTTTTAATTTGCATTTCCCTAATGATTAGTGAGGTTGAGCATCTTTTCATATGCTTATTGGCCATTTATATATCTTCTTTGGAGAGATGTCTTTTCAAGTACTTTGCCCATTTTTTAATTAGGTTGTTTGTTTTTTGTTGTTGAGCTTTTAGAGTCCTCCATATTACCTGGTTATTAATACTATGTCAGGTATTTGATTTGGAAATACTTGCTCCCATTCTGTGTCGATATTGCCTTTTGATGCACAAAATTCTTAAATTTTCATAAAGTCCAGTTCGTTTATTTTTATTATTGTTGCCTATGCCTTTGGTGTCATGTGTGAGAAATCATTGCCAAATCCAACATCCTGAAGCTTTTGCCCTATGTTTTCTTGTGAGAGTTTTATAATTTTAGGTCTTATGTTTGAGTCATTTTGAGTTAATTTTTTTATGGTATTGCATAAGGGTTTGTCTTAGTTATTTTGTAAGCGGATATTCAGTTTTCTTAGCACCATTTGTTGGAAAGACTATCCTTTCTGCATTGAGAGATACTGGCATTCTTGTTGAAAATCATTGGACCAAATATACGAGAGTTTATTTCTGGGCTATTTTTCCTTTTCCCTTGGTGTGTATGTCTTCCTTTATCCCATTACCTTAGTGTTTTGATTACTGTTGCTTTGAATGTTTTGAAATCAGAAAATGTGAGTCCTCTATCTTTGTTCTTTTTCAATATTGTTTTGGCTATTTTGGATTCCTGGAGATTCTGTATGAATTATAGGATGAGTTTTTCTATTTCTGCAAAAAAGTCATTGTGATTTTGGTAGTGAGTGTATTGAATCTTTGGGTAGTTTTGACATTTTAACAGTGTCACGTCTTCTGATCCCTGAACATAAGATATATGTCCATTTATTTATGTCTTTTAAAATTTCTTTAAGCAATATTTCGTAGTTTTCATTGTATGGGTATATGTCTTTCACTTCTTTAGTTAATCCCTAAGTATTTTATTCTTTTTGCTGCTTTCATAAATGGAATTCCTTTCATAATTTTCTTTCAAATTATTCATTGTTAGTGTATAGAAATGCAGCTGATTTTTGGGTGTTGACTTGTATCCTGTTACTTCACTGAATTCATTTATTTTAATAGTTTTGTTGTAGAATCTAGGATTTTCTGCAAATAAGATGATAACATCTGTGAACAGAGATAATTTTGCTTTTTCTTTCTGATTTGGATAGTCTTTATTTTTATTTTAATTTTTTTGAGACAGAGTCTTACCCTGTCACCCAGGCTGGAGTGCAATGGTGCGATCTTGGCTTACTGCAACCTCCGCCTCCTGGGTTCAAGTGATTCTCCTGGCTCAGCCTCCTGAGTAACTAGGGTTAAAAGCGTGCACCACTATGCCTGGCTAATTTTTTGTATCTTTAGTAGAGATGGGGTTTCACCATGTTGGCCAGGCTGGTCTTGAATTCCTGACCTTGTGATCCTCCCACCTTAGCCTCCCAAAGTCCTGGGATTACAGGTGTGAGCCACCACGTCTGGCCCCTTATTTTTCTTTCTTAATTACTTTCTTAATTATCCTGACTAGAGATTCCAGTACTACGTTTAATAGAAATGGCTAAAGTGGGCATCCCTGCCTTGTTCCTGATCTTAGAGGAAAAGTCTTCCACTGTTGTGTATGATGTTTGCTGTGGGTTTTTCATATATGGCTTTTATTATGTTGAGGTGATTTCATTCTGTTCCTAGTTTGTCGAGTTTTAACGATTCAAGTGTTAAATTTTGTCAAATGGTTTTCTGTATTGAGATGATCATGTTATTTTTTCCCCTTTATTCTTTTAATGTGGTATATTGATTGATTTTTTTATATTTAACCATAACCATCCTTGTTTTCCAGGAATAAATTCCACTTAGTCATGGTGTATAATTATTTTAATATGCTGCTGGATTTGGTTTGCTAGTATTTTGTTAAGGAGTTTTGCATCAGTGTTCATACGTGATCTTGTTGTAGTTTCCTTATGGTGTCTATTTCTGGCTTTGGTATAAGCATAATGCTGGGCTTATAGAAGGAATTAGGAAGTGTTCCCTCCTCTTGAACTTTTTGAAAACGTTTGAGAAGGGTTGATAATAGTTCTTCTTTAAATGGTTGATAGAATTCACCAGTGAAACCATAAGGTACAGGGCTTTTCTTTCTTGGGCGATTATTGATTACAGATTCAGTCTCTTTAGTAACTAGTTATAGGTCTATTCAGATTTTCTTTTTCTTCATGATTTAGTCTTGATAGGTTTTTATTTCTAGGAATATGTCCATCTCATCTAGGTTGTCCAATTTGTTGACATATAATTGTTGATAATATTCCCTTACAGTCCTTTTTTATTTTCAGAAGATTAATAGTGATGTCCCTTTGTGAATTTCTGATTATATTTTATTATTTATATTTACGTATTTATTTTTCTGATCTCATTCTTCCCATCATAGAATTCCTGATTTTAATAGAAGATTCAGAGCCTTCTTGTTGTTCAGTGTAGCTAAACATTTGTTAATCTTGTTGGTTTTTTCAAATAACAAACTGTTGGTTTGGTTGATTTTTTTTTTTTTTCTGTTGTTATTCTAGTTTCCATTTCATTGATTTCTGCTGTAATCTTTTAAATTTCCTCCCTTCTGCTTACTTTGGGTTCCGTTTGCTCTCATTTTTCTGGTTTCTAGAGATGAAAAGCTAAATTATTGATTTGGTATCTTTCCCTTTGTTTGGTATATATACTTAACAACTATAAGCTTTCCTCTTAGTACTGTTTTAGCTACATCCTTTAAGTTTTGATATGTTGTCTTTTCACTTTCATTACTCTCGAAATGTTTTCCAATTAAAAAAAATTTCATCATCAACCTGTTGGTTATTTTGAAATGTGTTGTTTAATTTCCACATAATTGTGAATTTCCCAAATACCCTTCTGTTACTCATGTCTAATATAATTACGTTGCAGTTGGAGAACAAACTTTGTATGATTTCATTCAGTCCTTTTTAATTTATTGAGGCTTATTTTAAGACCTAACGTAGTCTGTCCTGGAGAATGTTCCACATGCACTTGAGAAGAATGTGTATTATCCTGTTGGTGAGTGTATTATTCTGTAAGTGTCTCTTAGATCTGGTTGGTTTATAGTGTTATTTCTTGTATTTCCTTGTTGATCTTCTGTGTAGTTGTTCTGTTATTAAAAGTGAAGTATTTAATCTCCAATCGTTACTTTGTGTGTGTGTATGTTCTGATATACAGTCTTGCTGTGTGTGTGTGTGTTGTGTGTGTGTGTGTGTGTGTGTATTCTGATACACAGTCTTGCTCTGTTGCCCAAGCTGGAATACAGTTGTGAGACCATAGTTTGCTGTAGCCTCATCCTCCTGGGCTCAAACAATCCTCCTACCCCAGCCTCCTGAGCAGCTAGGACTACAGCCGTGTGCCACTGCGCCTGACTGATTTGTTTATTTTTGGTGGAAACAGGGTCTCCCTGTGTTGCCCAGTGTGATCTTGAACGCCTGGCCTCAAGCGATCCTCTTGCCTCAGCCTCCCAAAGTACGAGGAATACAGCCATGAGCCACCACACCTGAACTCCAACTATTATTCTTGACTTGTCTGTTTTTCTCTTCAATTCTGTCAGGTTTTGTTTCATTTCTTAGGTCTCTCTTTATATGCATATGTTTATAATTGTGTCTTACCGAAGATTTGACCGTTTTATTAGTATCAGAGAGTCTTCTGTGTCTCTGCTAATAGTTTTTTGTCATAAAGTGCTTTTAGTTCTAATATAAATGTTGCTTTTCTGGTTCTCTTTTAGTACTGTTTGCATAGTGTATGATTTTTCGTATTTACCCTCAATTTATTTGTGTCTTTGAATCTATAAAGATGTCTCTATGTAGACAGAATGCAGTTACTTCCTGGTTTTTATGTTTGTCATTTTTTAATTTTTTTCTATATGTCTTATGTCTTTTTGTTCCTTTAATCCTTTAATCCTCCTTTATTACCTTCTTTTTCTTCTTCCCTTTTTTTTTTTTTTTTTTGTTTTTTTTTTAGAGACAGGGTCTCATTCTCTTGTCCAGGCTGGAGTGCAGTGGTGTGATCACACAGCTTACTGCAACCTCAAACTCCTGGGCTCAAGCAATCCTTCCACTCCAACCTCCCAAGGAGCTGGAACTACAGGCACATGCTAAATATTTGTATATTTTGTAGAGATGGGATTTTGCCATGTTTCCTAGTCTGGTCTCAAACTTCTGGCTCAAGTGATCCCAGCCCTACAAAGTGCTGGGATTACAGGCATGAGCCACCGTGGCCAACCTCTTTTTTTTTTTTTTTTTTTTTTAAGATGGAGTCTTGCTATTGCCCAGGCTGGAGTGCAGTGGTGCAATCTTGGCTTACTGCAAGCCCCACCTCCCGGGTTCATGCTATTTTCCCGCCTCAGCCTCCTGAGTAGCTGGGACTTCAAGTGCCTGCCGCCACGCCCGGCTAATTTTGTTTTTGTATTTTTAGTAGAGACGGGGTTTCACCATGTTAGCCAGGATGGTCTTGATCTCCTGACCTCGTGATCCGCTCGCCTTGGCCTCCGAAAGTGATGGGATTATAGGTATAAGCCACTGCGCCCGGCCTATTAGTTTCTTTTATGTTAAATATTTAAATTAAACATTCAATTTTGATTTTTTTAGTTTTTTTTTGCATAATTTTGAGTTTTTTTGTGGTTTCCCTACAGATTAAAATTAATATTTTAATTTAAAATAAATGAGTTTAGATTAAGGGCAACTTAATTTCAGTGGTACACAAACCTTTTCTCTAATATAAGGTCATTCCTTTTCTCTACTTGATGCTGTTGTTTTCATACAAATCACACTATTATACATTTAAGTCTCAACACAGTTTTATAATTATTGCCTTATGCAATTGTCTTTTATTTATTTATTAATTTATTTTTTGAGACAGGGTCTCACTGTTGCACAGGCCGAAGTGCAGTGGCATGATCATAGCTTACTGTAGCCTCGAACTGCTGGACTCAAACAATCTTCCCACCTTAGCCTCCTCAATAGCTGGGACTACAGGTGTATACCACCAATGCCCAGCTAATTAAAAAAAAAAAATTTTATTTTTGTTTTGTTTTGGAGATAGGATCTCGCTGTATCACCCAGGCTGGAGTGCAGTGGCATGATCATAGCTCACTGCAGCGTCAAACTCCTGGGTTCAAGGGGTCCTCCCACCTTAGGCTCCCAAGTAGCTTCTACTCCCGCTACGCCTAGCTAATTTTTTATTTTTTAAGTTTTTTGTAGAGACAGACATCTTTCTATGTATCCCAGGCTGGTCATGAACTCCTGGCCTCAAACCACTTCATCTCCCAAAGTGCTAGGATTATAGATGTGAGCCATTGTGCCCATCTGTAGTTATCTTTTAAATCAAATAGAGAAGAATAAAGTTACACACGTCTTTACATTTGTAATATCTTTTATATTTGCCTATGTAATTGTCTTTACTAGCGTTCTTTGTTTGTGCTTACTTCAATTGCTGTCAAGTGTTCTTTCATTTCAAGCTGAAGGACTCCCTTCAGTGTTTCTTATAGAACAGGTTTCTTAGTGATGACTTCTCTGAATTGTATTTAATAATGTCTTAATTTAGCTTTCATTTTTGAAGGATAATTTTGATGGTATGGAATTGTATTGGTTGGCATTCTTTATCTTTTAACACAATATGGTATCCCCTAGCCTTTATGGTTTCTGATAAGCTGCTAATCTTACTGAGGATTCCTTGTATGTGATGAATGGTTATGCTCTTGCTTTCAGGATTTCTCTTTGTCTTTATCTTTCAACTGTTTGACTGTATAGGTGTGGATCCCTTTGAGTTTTTCTTACTTGGAGTTTGATGAGCTTATTGGATCTGTAGATAATATTTTTCATCAAATTTGGGATATTTTTGCCCATTATTTTTTCCAACATTCTTTGTGTCCCTTTCTCTGTGTCTTCTCTTCCTGAGACCCCCATTGGTACACATGATTGTGTGTCACAGAATATCCGAAGCTTCATTCATTTTTCTTCAGTCTTTTTCTTTCTGTTCTAGACTGGGTAATCTCAATTGACCTGTCTTCAGGTTCACTGATTGTTTCTTCTGCCTGCTCAGATGTGCTCTTGGCTCCCTTTTCTTTACAATTATATTTTTCAGCTCTATCATTTTTATTTGGTTCTTTTACAAGTAATTTCTGTCTCTTTGTTGTTAATTTTATTTGGTAAACATTGTTTTCACAATTTAATTCTCTTTTTGAGACAGAGTTTCACTCTTGTTGCCCAGGCTGGAGTGCAGTGGTGCAATCTTGGCTCCCTGCAACCTCTGCCTCCCAGGTTCAAGTGATTGTCCTGCCTCAGCCTCCCGAGTAGCTGGGATTACAGGTATGCGCCACCAGGCCTGGCTAATTTTGTATTTTTACTAGAGACAGGGTTTCGCTATGTTGGTCAGGCTGGTCTCCAACTCCTGACCTCAGGTGATCTGCCCACCTCGGCCTCTCAAAGTGCTGGGATTACAGGCGTGAGCCACTGTGCCCAGCCACTTTATTTCTTTAGACATTTTTTTTTTAGTTCTTTTAACATATTTCTAGTAACTGAATAAAAATCTTTGTTGATTAAATACAAGGCATGGTATTCCTCTGAAATTTTCTGTTGACTTCTTTTTTCACTGTATGTATGGCTTATAATTCTCTGTTTCTTTGCAAGTGTCATATTTTTTTTGTGTGAAAACTGAACATTTAGGAAACATAGTGTGGCAACTGTGGAAATTAGATTCTCCTCCTTGTGGTTTGTTGTTGTTGCTGTTTTCTAAGTACCCTTTGTAAAGTGGGTATTCTTTGTCATATGTGACCACTGAAGTCTCTGTTAGTATAGCTTAATAGTTCATGATTAGACTGAGATTTCTTTAAAAGCTTTGACCCAGTAAACCTCCCAGCCTATGCCAGCTGGTTCTGTGTGCGTGTGCTGGGACATGCTTTTAGCTTTCACATCCCACTTGCACAGGGCCTCCATGCCAGCCAGAAATGAGAGGTGTTCTCAGAGCTTCCTCGGGCATCCATATAATTGCACATGCATGTGGGTTTCTAAATTCTCAGGAATGTGTTGGAGTTTTTCCAGGCCCCATGGGCATGTTATTTCCCAGATTTTTCTTTTAATTTTATTGGTCAGCTTTTCGCTTGCTCTGGCTGGTATCGCTATTTGAGATAGCTATGATGTTAAGTAATTACTGCTGATTGTTTTATACAAAACCCCAGGATAGAGAGCTCTGAGTCTGGTAAAAATAAAGATAGACCCTGTGAATGGGGCTTTTCCTGGGAGCTGCCAGACAGGTCAAAAGTGAGATTTTTCTAGAGATTGGATTTTTGGGGAATTCCAGACCTATTCTACTTGTCCAGTGGATACTAGATTACTGGTTTTCACAACAACTGTCTTTGGGCAGCGTTTAGATTTTAAGTTTATGATAGAACTAAGGAGAAATTGAAAAATAAAGGGCAAGTTCAAATGCCACAAAGTTTCTTTTTCTTACTGAAAATCAACCTTAACATAAAAACAAAAACTCTCCTTGGATTGTTCCAAGCCTTCCATGAATTTCCAAATTACTTAGCTCAGGCTGCTATAACAAAATATCATAGACTGGGTGGCTTAAACAACAGACATTTTTTCTTGGTTTTGGAGACATAGAAGTCCAGGATAAAGGTGTCAGCAGATTTGGTGCCTGGTGAGGGCCCTTTTCCTGACTTTGTCATTGTATCCTCACATGGTAGAGAGAGCAAGGTCTCTGGTCTTTCCCCCACTCCATTTCACCCCTCCCCATTTTTTCTTAAGTACACTTAATCTCGTCACGAGGACTGTACCCTCCTAATCTCATCTAAACCTAATTACCTCTCATAGTCCCCAGCTCCAAATACCATCAGAATAGTACGCAGGGCTTTGATACAAGAACACAATTCAGTACA
Source organism: Piliocolobus tephrosceles (assembly GCF_002776525.5). Taxonomy (NCBI): domain Eukaryota; kingdom Metazoa; phylum Chordata; class Mammalia; order Primates; family Cercopithecidae; genus Piliocolobus; species Piliocolobus tephrosceles. The sequence goes on from NC_045440.1 coordinate 68,164,380, forward strand.
TGGCGCCAGAATTATTAAAAAGTTGGTTTTGACAATTTTGACTTGTGTTCTCATTGCTTTAATGGAGTAGCAGGTTTTCTTAAAGTTCTTACTCTGCCATTCTAGAAGTGCTTTCTATAAAAAAACAGTTTTATAACATTTTCATCCTTCCAATAAGATCCCTTGTGCCCATTTATAGTTAATCCTAATTCCCATCCTCAGTATAGTTGTTTATAAGTTCTTTTCTGTTAAATTTTTCTGAAGGCCACATTAAAAAGTGTAAACTTGTTATAAAAGTTAGATAACTGAGTGACCAGCTGAATTATCTTACAAACCAATGACTTTCAAATATCTGTTTGTTTCCAAGCATTTTAGCATGAGAGGTGGAAGGAACCTGTGACTCTGTGAGCTATTTTGATGTACACACAATCCGTCTTCCTTCCATTGACTTCATTAATTTAGCACGCTTTAGTTTTTGTATCATTTGAGAGGATGGTAAAGATTTTGATTAGCTTTAGTCTTTCATAAGGATGGGTGTGTTATTATATTTCTAGGGTAGCCACTAAAAGTATAGGAACAAAAGGTACAACTTACTACAGTAATAGAGGAAAAAATTCAAAAAAGAAGAACCAAAATAGAATTGGGAAATTGTTTGTTTTATTAACTGTCTGATCTTTTTCAACTTTGGTGATGGAATAAGTTAAGAATTTGTTGGCCGGGTGCAGTGGCTCATGTTTGTAATCCCAGCACTTTGGGAGGCCAAGGTGGGTGGATCACCTGAGGTCAGGAGTTCAAAACCAGCCTGGTCAGCATGGTGAAACCCCATCTCAGATTAACCGGGCGTGGTGGCACATGCCTGTAGTTCCAGCTACTCGGGAGACTGAGACAGGAGAATCACTTGAACCTGTAAGGCGGAGGTTGCAGTGAGCCAGGATCACGCCTCTGCACTCCAGCCTGGGTGACTAGAGCAAGACGCCATTGCAAAAAAAAAAAAAAAAAAAAAGCTTCTTGGCAGGATTCAGTCTTATACAGACTAATACAGAGTGTGGAATGAAGGAATACTCTCCAGTTACTATTATGAGATTTGCATAATCTTGATACTTAACACCTAATAAGACCAGTATGAAATGGAAAATTACAGGCTAGTTACACTCATTAGCACAGACACAAGAATCCTAAAACTGAACCTCCAAGTATAGAGAAAGGATTATTGATCTTGAATTAGAATTACTCTCGAATATAGGATGATTAAATGTAGTAGAGTATATCAGTTAAGAGCCTAGACTTCGTAGCCTGATTGCCTTGGTTTGAATCCTGCTTTTACCATTCATTAGCTTGAGGTATATTTCTTACTTCTATTCCTTGTCTCTTAATCGGGGTAATAATGGTATCACCTCACAGGGTTTTTCTGATGATTGAATGGTTAAAATATGTAAAGTGTTTAGGACAGTGTCTGAATACTAGGAGCTAATTGGTGTTAGATAAAATCAACTACTGTAATCTGCCATGTTAACAGAATAAAGAAGAAGGCTATATGATATCCCAATAGACAAAGAAAAACCATTAAATAATTTCATTAGTGATTAAAAATGTAAGAAAATAGGTTAGAGGGGAGCCTATAAACATGAAAAACTTACATCATGTATTTTATTTAATGGTGATAGATTTAAAACATTCCTTTTGAGATTCTATCATTGCTTCCTTTCACAGGGCTTAATAATTTCAGCAAGGCCAAAAATAAGAGAAAGAAAGGAAGGAAGATGGGTACAAGGATTAGAAAGGAAGAGAGAAAACTGATGTTATTTGCAAAAGAATATATGGTTAATATTGGAATTAATATGAAAGTTTTCACAGAATTACTGATTACAAAATTAATATATCAAAAGCAGTTGCAGGAAATGGAAGTTCCTTAAAAAGAATATGACACTGCGATTCCATTCCTAGTCATGTAATCAAAAGAAATAAAAATACATGTAGATACAAAGACATGGATGTGAATGTTTATAGCTGCATTACTGATAATAGTCAAAAAGTGGAAACAATTCAAGTGTCCATCAGTGAGTGAATGGATAAACAAAATGTGTTATATTCATGCAATGAAGTACTATTCAGCAATAAAAAGTAATGAACTACTGATATACTATGGATGAACCTTATAAATGTTATGATAAATTAATCTATACATGTATACTATAGTGGTCCCATTTATATAAAATGTCCAGGAAGTGTAAATCTCTAGAGACAGAAAGCAGGCTACTTAATTAATTACCTGGGGTTGGGGGTTGAGTAGGGGTTGATTGCATATGGGTATGAAGGATATTTTTGGGTTATAAAAATGTTCTAAAACTGGATTATGGTGATGGTTGCACAACTCTATAAATTTATTAAAAATCATTTAATTGTACACAGTTGACCCTCAGTAACACAGGTTTAAACTGTATGAGTCCACCTACGTGTGGATTTTTTTTCAACCAACTGCAATAGAAAGTACAATAAATAAAGTGAGATGTGAAATCCATGTATGTGGAGGGCCTACTTTTCTTATGTGGGAGTTCCATAGGGCTCACTTTTGGGACTTGAGTATACTCTGATGTTGGTGTAGGCAGAGTCCTGGAAACAATCCCTCAGATATACCAAGGGATGACTGTACTTAATACCCTAATCATTTCCTTCCTTTCATCCTGATCTGACTACATAAATCCTTAAACCCCCTTTTTGGGGGAGTCAGGGAGGAGTTGATAGATAAAGGTTAAGAATTGGGGTCTGTGAGTATGTGGTCGATACAGACAGGAGGGATCATGAGTGAAATAGAGATTGAGAGAACCAGTCCACCATATAATTTATAAACAGTATATTTTGAGAGAATGAGTTTACTCACATAGACCCTCTCAACCTTCTTTATTCATTTACACAAAAAGAACCCCCTTGCTCTGAAAAAATAAAAAGTCAGGAACTATTTGATCTAGTTTACCTCATCTTCCCTTTTACCCACTCATAATCCAATGTGACAGTATACACAAATATACTTGTTTATCTTAATAAAAGATTGTAAGTAAGTTAGAAAAGGTAAATACACAATGGAACTCATTTTTTAAACCAGTGATATTTTTGGAGAAGAGAAAGCTTTTTTAAAATTTTAAAATCAGGCTGGGCGCAATGGCTAATGCTTATAATCCAGCACTTTGGGAGGCCGAGGCGGGTGGATCACTTGAGGCCAGCAGTTCAAGACCAGCCTGGCCAACATGGTGAAACCCTGTCTCTACTAAAAATATGAAAATTAGCCGGGTGTGGTGGCGGGCGCTTGTAGTACCAGCTACTCTGGAGGCTGAGGCAGGAGAATTGCTTGAACCCGGGAGGCGGATGTTGCAGTGAACGGAGATGGCACCATCGCTCTTCAGCCTGGGCGACAAGAGTGAAACTCTGTCTCAAAACAAAACAAAACAAAAAATTATAAAATCAGTATTTGAATTTATCTTTTATAATGTAGATTTCTAAAATGTTTTACTGCCTTCAAAGTCAGTATATTCCTGTACTTAAACGTGTCATGTTGGCTGGGTGCAGTGACTCACACCTGTAATCCCAGCACTTTGGGAGGCTAAGGCAGGAAGATCACTTGAGCTTAGGAGTTCAAGACCAGCCTGGGCAATGTAGAAAGACTTCGTCTCTAAAAAAAGTGAGCCAGGTGTGGTGACGTGCACCTATACCCCCAGCTACTTGAAAGGCTGAGGTGGAAGGATCACTTGATTCCAGGAGATCAAGGCTGCAGTGAGCTATGATGGCGCCACTGCACTACAGCCTGGGTGACGAAGTAGGACCCTGTCTCAAAAAAAAACAAAAAAACAGCACTTTATTGCTTGTGATTTATATAACAACAATATGTTTAAAATTTTTTCTTTTATGTTTTCTTGTGAGTTTTTCAAAAATTTTAATTTTATTTGAGACAGACAGACTTTTTCCTATAATTACATTGTTTTATTCTTGAAATAGCTAAGAAGTAATTTTATTAGTAAATCATTTAAAAATAAATCATTAGTTATTGTGTTACTTGAGGGACTTTGGCTGTGTTATTATTTCTGTATGTTCAGGAAACTGCCTAAGTCACATGTGTACTGTTCAATGAATTACCACAAACCTTTTTCACTCCTGTGTAACTATTACTTAGGTTGAGAAATAGATGGAGTAAATTTGAAAGTTGCAAGGATTGTCAAAACAAAGGGAGGAAGGAGCTAAGGAAGGGGCCACTTACTTAAGGATTCCTCTTTGGCCTACAGAGAAATATCCTTCTGTATTTTTAAATGTATTTATATGCCATGCTATTTCAAAAAACTGTTGTATTTTCTTCTTGCTTTGACATCGATGGATTTAAATTATTTATTGTGTATTTGATGTAGGAATACGGTTGGACAGAATGAACTGAAGATTACAAGTGATGAAGTGATAAATTCAGGATTGATTTTTGAAGATAAGCCGAAACCTTCCAAACAGTCACTTCAGTCTTACCAAGAGGCTTTGCAGCAGCAGGTATTGATTCATTTACTCATTTACTGTTGAACATCTTAAGTGTATGCATGGTGGTCCCTTAGAGCTCAGAGTGTGGCAGGGGAGGGGGAAAAAACAGTTAATTATAATTCAAAATGCTGAGTTTTGAAGTGGATACAGTAAAATGCTCTTGGAAGCATAGGATAGGGAAAATAATTGCCTGGGGCACTTGGGAGAACTTCACACAGTGGTTGATATTTGAGCTGCATGTTGTGCAATGAATATGTTAGAAGTTGCTGGTATATACAGAGAATGGAATTGGTCTGGAAGAAGGGGCTGGAGGGTTAGATTGTTCCAGTAGATTGTGAAGGACTAGCTAGTAAGGAGTTTTCAGTTTCATCTGGTTATGGGCAGCTGAAGGAAGGAAATTTTAAGCCAAGAAAAGTATGAAAGGATTGGTTGCTTTGAGCAGATTTATCTTTTATGAAGATAATTGGTTGTGATTTGGAAAATTGGGAAGAGATGTGGCAGGGAAATTATTTAGTAGATAGTCCAATAAGGAAGTGATGAGGCCCTGAACCAGATGGGGATGTTGGGGAAGACATCTAAGAGATAATTCTCAGGTTTCATTGACAGGACTTAGATATAGGGAATGAGAAATAACAGAGGGTTTGAAGATGATTCCTAGGAGAATAATGAGGCTCTAAACCAAAATAGAGAAAACAGGAAGTAGTTCATGTTTACAGAGGAGGATAATGGATTATTTTGTAGTTTGTAATATTTGCAGAGAATTTAAGAGTAACTATCAAATGTGTATGGTTCTTTGTGGGAATTCCCTTACCCTCTGAGAGGGCCCTGGGACTCTAACTTAGTTACTTTTCTGTAGAATTCCACTTGGATTTCTTTTAAAAGTACTTTTGTTCAATTTTTACATGGGCAACTTTCTTGAAAGATTTTTTAAATTACGGAATTACCAACATTTTTTGTATGTTAGGATTCTACAAATAAAAGACTGAATTTTAAATTCAGAATCTGTTTTTGAATGAGCATGTTAAAAACACTGACAAAACTAGATTTTTCAATGATAGAGGTCTATTTGATGTGTGTGATGACTTCTTTGGCTGTGCTGGAGCAAAAGGTTGCTTAAATTTACTGTGCATATAGTTATGAGTTTAAAAGTGACTTTCCAAAATGTAGACACTTGTTTATTTATTGTCTATCCAAATGTCTCTACAGAACAACCCTGTGCTTATACTTAGTGATGATAAGAATGCGTTTGTTTTTTTACTTAATACAGCTTTACAGAAATATTGCAGGTTTGGTTCCAGACTACTGCAATAAAGCAAATATCACAATGAAATGATTCACATGAATTTTTTGGTTTCCCAGTGCATGTAGAGTTAATCTTTACACTATACTGTGGTCTGTTAAGGTGCAACATGTATTAAACAAGGTACGTAGACTTAATTTAAAAATACCGTACTGCTAAAAAAAATTTAGCAAGTCATAATCCTTTTGCTGGTGGAGAGTCTTGCCTCAATATTGATGGCTGCTGACTGATCAGGGTGGCAGTTGCTGAAGATTAGATGGCTGTGGCAATTTCTTAAAATGAGACAACAGTGAAATTTGCTGCATCAGTTGACTCCTCCATTCATAAAAGATTTCTCTAGGGTATGATGCTGTTTGATACCATTTTATCTGCAGTAGACCTTCTTTCAAAGTTTGGAGTCCTCTCAAAACCCTGCTGATGCTTTATCAACTTAGTTTATGTAATGTTCTAAATCTTTGTTGTCATCTCAACAATGTTCACAACATCTTCACCAAGAAGAGACTCCATCTCAAGAAATCACTTTCTTTGCTTATTCGTAAGAAGCAACTCCTCATCCATTGACATTTCATCATGAGATTGCAGCAGTTCTCTCAAGTCTTCCATGCCTCACTTCTAATTCCGGTTCTCTTGCTATTTCTTCCACATCTGCAGTTGCTTCTACCACTGAAGTATTGAATCCCTCAAAGTCATCCATGAGGGTTAGAGTCAACTTCTTTCAAACTTCTGATACTGTTGATATTTTGACTTCCTTCCATGACTCACAAATGTTCTTGATGGCATCTGGAATGGTAAATTCTCTCCAGAGGGCTTTCAGTTTAGATTTCCCAGATCCATCAGAGGAATTACTGTCTGTGGCAACTATAGCTTGATGAAACATATTTCCTGAACAGTAAGAATTCAGTGTCAAAATTACTCCATGAGTTAATGGGCTTACAGAATGGATATTGTATTAGCAAACATGACAACAACGTTAATCATATTGTATATCTAGCTCTTGGTTGACCAGGTGCATTGTCAATGAGCAGTAATATTTTGAAAGGAATCTCTCTCTTTTTTTTTTTTTTAAGTAGTAAATGTCAACAGTGGACTTAAAATACTCGGTAAACCATTCTTGAAACAGTTGTGCAGCAATCCAGGGTTTGTTGTTTCCTTTCTAGAGCACAGGCAGAGTAGATTTAGCATCATCCTTTTTTTTTTTTTTTTGAGACAGAATCTCATACTGTCGCCCAGGCTGGAGTGCAGTGGTGCGATCTCAGCTCACTGCAAGCTCTGCCTCCCAGATTCACGCCATTCTTCTGCCTCAGCCTCCCGAGTAGCTGGGACTATAGACGTCCACCACCACACCCGGATAATTTTTTTTTTTTTTTGTATTTTTAGTAGAGACAGGGTTTCACCGTGTTAGCCAGGATGGTCTCCATCTCCTGACCTCGTTATCCACCTGCCTCGGCCTCCCAGAGTGCTGGGATTACAGGCATGAGCCACCGTGCCTGGCTGATGTAACATCATTCTTAAGGGTCCTAAGGTTTTCAGAATGGTATATTAGCATTGGCTTCAACTTAAAGTCACCAGCTGCATTAGCTTCTAATGAGAGAGTCAGCCTGTCCTTTGAAGCTTGAACCTACACATTGACTTCTCTTTACTAGCTATGAAAGTCTTCTTTTAATACAAGGCTGTTTTGTCTCCATTGGATATCTGTTGTTTAGTGGAACCACCTTCATCAGTTATCTGAGCTAGACTTTCTGGGTAACTTGCTGCAGCTTCTCTATCAGCACTTGCTGCCTCATGTTGTACTTTTTTATTTTTATTTTTATTTTTATTTTGAGACAAAGTCGCACTCTGTCGCCCAGCCTAGGGTGGAGTACAGTGGCATGATCTTGGCTCACTGCGACCTCGAGGGCCTCACGAGTAGCTGGGACTGCAGGCACCCGCAATCACGCCCAGCTAATTTTTTTTTCTTTTCTTTTCTTTTTTTTTTTTTTTTTTTTGTGTGTGTGTTTTTAGTAGAGGTGGAGTTTTGCTATGTTGGTCAGGGTGGTCTCTAACTCCTGATCTCAGGTGATCTGCCTACCTCGGCCTCCCAAAGTTTTGGGATTACAAGTGTGAGCCCGGCCCATGTTGTACTTTTATGTTATAGAGATGGCAGCTTTCCCCCAACTTTATGAACCAACCTCTGCTAACTTGCAAGTTTTCTTCTACAGCTTCCTCACTTCTCTCAGCCTTCATAGAATTGAAGAAAGTTAGGGCCTTGCTCTCGTTTAGGCTTTGGCTTAAGGAAATGCTGGGCTGGTTTGATCTTCTATTTAGACCACTAAAACTTTCCCTATAACAGCAATAAGGCTGTTTCACTTTCTTATCATTCATGTGTTGACTGGAGTAGCACTTTTAATTTTCTTCAAGAATTCTTCCTGTGCATTTACAACTGGGCAAAGTATTTATTTAGCATAAGAGGCCTAGCTTTCAGCCTATCTATGCATTCGACAAGCCTTTCCCACTAAGCTTAGTCATTTCTCACTTTTGATTTAAAGTGAGAGGTGTGACTCTTTCATTCACTTAAACACTTACATGCCATTGTAGGGTTATTAATTGGCCTAATTTCAGTATTCTGTCAGGGAAAAGAGAGACCCAAGGAGAGGGAAAGAGACAGGGGAATGGCTGATTGGTAGAATAGTCAGAATACATATGACATTTATCCATTAAATTTGCCATCTTATGTGTGTGTGATTCATGGCGCCCCAAAACAATTACAATAGTAACAGTAAAGATCACCAATCACAGATCACCATAACAGATATAATAATAATTTTAAAAGTTTGAAATATTGTGAGAATTACCAAAATGTGACACAGAGACATGAAGTTAGCCCATGCTGTTGGAAAAATGTTACTGATAGACCTCCTCAGTGCAGGGTTGCCATAAACCTTCAATCTGTAAAATATGCAATGTCTGTAGCTCACGCCTGTAATCCCAGTACTTTGGGAGGCCGAGGTGGGTGGATCACGAGGTCAGGAGATTGAGACCATCCTGGCTAACACGGTGAAACCCTGTCTCTACTAAAAATATAAAAAATAACTGGGCATGGTGGGGGGCTCCTGTAGTCCCAGCTACTCCGGAGGCTGGGGCAGGACAGTGACGTGAACCCGGGAAGCAGAGCTTGCAGTGAGCCGAGATCGTGCCACCGCACTCCAGCCTGGGTGACAGAGCGAGACTCCCGTCTCAAAAACAAAAAGAAAAAATGTGATGTCTGCAAAGCACAATAAAGTACAGCACAATAAAATGAGGTATGCCTGTATTTAAAGTTGCCAAGCATCCCCCAGAGAGCGTTGATCCTCCAACCTCAGAATTTTGGGAATAGAGTTTGCCTAGGGAAAGTAGGTCTGGTAAGGTTGAGGGTAGACTTTGTGGCTGGGCATTCCCCTTGAAAGGATAGATGAAAAAGGAACATAGGGAGATCTGATGGTCCCATGGAACTGTCAGGGTTAGAGGGGGAATGGCTCAGGTAGACACTGGGGGAGGGAAGGAGGAGTTGGTTGAGTCTGAAATAGCCTTAGTGGCTAGAAAGTCATTTGGTGTATATAGAGGAACAGGGGCTATGTATTCTAGCCATTGAATTATTTTTATTTTCAATGTTATTTATTTATTTAGAGACAGTGTCTTGCATAATGTTGCCCAAGCTGAAGTGCAGGGGCACAATCTCGGCTCACTACAAACTCCACCTCCTGGGTTCAAGCAATTCTTGTTCCTCAGCCACGCAAGTAACTGAGATTACAGATGTGTGCAACCACACTCGGCTAATTTTTGTATTTTTGGTAGAGACGGGGTTTTGCCATGTTGGCCGGGCTGGTCTTGAACTCTTGACCTTACATGATCTGCCCACCTTGACTACCATAGGCATGAGCCACCACACCTGGCCTAAAGTATTTTTACATTGAGTATTACGTATTTGTGATTTTAACCTTTGTAGGGGAGTATACTGAAAAAAAAATTTTTTTTCGTTTTCTAAATAAAAATAACACCTGGTATTACTAACTTCTTGTATTGGAATATTTGTCAGTATTTATTTTAAATATATTTTATGTTGTCAAGATTCGGGAAAGAGAAGAAAGAAGGAAGAAAGAACGTGAAGAAAAAGAAGAATATGAAGCTAAATTAGAAGCTGAAATGAGAACATACAATCCCTGGGGAAAAGGTGGAGGTGGTGCTCCTCTCAGGGATGCAAAAGGAAATCTGATAAGTATGTTATTTCCACTGACTTGTTTTTAAAATAAGCTAAATTATTTTTAACTTTTTAAAAGACTGGGGAGTAGAAAAAATAGGAATCATAGCCTCTATAGCAAGGTATGTATGTAACTTAATGCATATGAGGTATTTTGAGAATAAATATAATAACAGAGGCTAGAAAGCATTTCTTCTCAGAATACTATTCATTTGTTTTTATTTTAAATATTTCATCCTCCGATGTTGATAACCCAGCTGCAGAGAAAAGCTCATGTTAGTTGATAAGTTTTTACTGAAACTGGTACTTAGAATATTTTGTTTCCTCGTAAAAAATGATAAAACCCATATTACAAGTTAAAAACTAGTAAGATGTCTTAGAAATAAAGGATCTAAAACAGTTTTGGGAGGGGATTTTGTGTTTAATTTATATATGCAATATACCTGCTCATTGCAAGAATTCCTTTGAGAAAAAAAAAAGACATGATCATAGAAACTTTCTAGCAGTTTTCATAATTTGTTGATTTATCTTTCAATTATGTACTCTCAAAAATGTTTGATCTAGTAATCACACAACAAATTCTTCGAAAGAGTGGCTTTATACAACTTGTTATATACAGTTGTCTGTTGGTAACCGTGGAACATTGGTTCCAGGATCTCCTGTGAATACCCAAATCCATAGATGCTCAAGTTCCTGATATAAGATTGGTAAAGCATTTGCATATAACCTACACATATCCTCCTGTATACTTTAAATCATCTCTAGATTACTTGTAATACCTAATACAGTGAAAATGCTATGTGAATAGTTGTGATCTTGTATTAATTAGAGAATAATGACAAGAAAAAGACTTTTTACATGTTCAGCACAGATGCAAGCCTCCATTTTTTTGTTTTTTAATGTTTTTGAATTGTGGTTGATTGAATCCACAGATGTGGAACCTGCAGTTACAAAGGGCTGTTGTATATATTAGGATGGTCTCTGTTTAATGTTTAGTTAAGCAGAATAAAAGTAGATCAAAGATACACATTTCATGTTCTTTAGGTATTATATATTGTAGGAATAGATGAGTGATAGGATCGAAAGATTGGATGTTGAGTTAGAATTCTTACGTATTATGCCTTTGCTTCTTTGTTATTTTAAAAAGATATATTTGGGCCAGGCACGGTGGCTCAAGCCTGTAATCCCAGCACTTTGGGAGGCAGAGATGGGCAGATCACGAGGTCAGGAGATCGAGACTATCCTGGCTATCACGGTGAAACCCCGTCTCTACGAAAAAATACAAAAATCTAGCCGGGTGAGGTGGCGGGCGCCTGTAGTCCCAGCTACTCGGGAGGCTGAGGTAGGAGAATGGCATAAACCCGGGAGGTGGAGCTTGCAGTGAGCTGAGATCCGGCCACTGCACTCCAGCCTGGGTGACAGAGTGAGACTCCGTCTCAAAAAAAAAAAAAAAAAAAAAAAAGATATGTTTGAGGCCCACTTTAATTTACTTTAATTTAATTAATTAATTTTTTTGAGACAGAGTTTCACTCTGTCACCCAGGCTGGAATGCAATGGCACCATCTTGACTCACTGCAACCTCTGCCTCCCAGGTTGAAGCAATTCTCCTGCTTCAACCTCCCAAGTAACTGGGATTTATAGGCATGCATCATCATGCCCGGCTAATTTTTGTGTTTTTATTAGAGATGGGGTTTCACCATGTTGGTCAGGCTGGTCTCAAACTCCTAACCTCAGGTATTCCACCCACCTCAGCCTCCCAAAGTGCTGGGAATACAGGTGTGAGCCACCATGCCCGGCCTACTTTAATTTTAATAGGTCTTTTTTTTTCTTCCCAAAAGATTTGTTCCTTTCCTATCTTCACCTCATGAATAATTTTCTCACAGTTTTGAAAGAGTGGAATTCTTATTACTTACTTTATCGATGAAATGATTTTAGATGATGCCTAGCTGACATTTCTTATTTTAATAGATAAGTGTTTACTTGAAAATATATTAGAAAAACACAAGTTTTCCATTTATGAATAGTGCTATAATATTTTCTTTTAAACTACAGGTATTAAAGTGAAGGTATTAGTCCAGGCATTTAATGGAAAGTGCTGTAATAAACCCAAATTCTTAGAAGCTTAAGGCCTCTCTTGTTAGGCATCCATTGTTGTCCCACCCTGATGCTGTTTGGGTGGTTCTTCTCCAAGAAGTGACTCAGGGATCCATTGTTTCATTCCTTCATTTTAGAATCCTTTTCTTCTTGTCCAGGGACAAATTGAGGATTTTGTTGGGGCCTGGCCTCGATGTGGAGGAAGATGACTTTTGCCTTCATTCCATTGTTCAGACCTAGTTATAGGGTCTAACCTAACGGCTTGGGAGGCTGGGAAGTGTAACTTTCTTTATGCTCAGGAGAAGGGCATGGAATTAATAGCCATATGGGCAATCTTTGCTACAGTAAATTTAAATTATAAATTGATAGAAATATACTAGTTACCATGAAAAATGTGCTTAACTGAGTGAAACGTTGGAAAACATTGGGATAGAGCAGTTTTCTAAAATCTTACCTCTAAGATTATTTCTAGTTCAACCAATACAATTATGGTGTTCTGTATGCCTTTAATTGGTGGAAGTGAGTAGGATAAATTTGGGTTATTGAGTTATAAAACATTATTTTAGAATTGCTTGACCTAATGAGCATGGAGAAAATGTTTCTTAGATTTCAATTTTTAATATTAATGTTTAGTTGGCTTATTTAATGCTGTCTTCATGCCATGAAATAGAAAAGGCATACTATTTTATCAAATACAGTATAACTCAGTGATATTTTCAAAGCAAGTAAACTCATCACTTAAAAAGAGTATCAGCTTATTTTGTATGTGGATGCTACATTTTATTTTTATTTTTATTTTTTGAGATGGAGTTTCGCTCTTTTACCCAGGCTGGAGTGCAATGGTGCAATCTCAATTCACTGCAACCTCCGCCTCCCGGGTTCAAGCAGTTCTCCTGCCTCAGCCTCCTGAGTAGCTGGGATTACAGGCATGTGCCACCATGCCCGCCTAATTTTGTGTATTTAGTAAAGATGGGGTTTCACCATGTTGGTGGTCTTGAACTCCTGACCTGAAGTGATCCACCCACCTCGGCTTCCCAAAGTGCTAGGATTACGGACATGAGCAATTGCACCCAGTGTAGCTACTACATTTTAGAGAAGGCGGGAAAGTTACATTTGAAATATGTAGTATAGAGCCTAGTGATGACTAAGACCATATAACATCTGTTCATTATCTTGGCTAACTTTAATTCTGCTGCTGACTTTTCTAATTACTCCTGTTGTTCTTTTTTTGATCTTTTATTCCAAAGAAATCAATAAAATTGAATCTTAACCCTTATCTTACCTCTCTAATAATACCTCTTTATAAGCCATAGTAGTTATTAATGAAATATAAAAATGTGTTATTCATGCAACTGTAAGATAGTGTCGCCCTTTTTAAAGTAAATACTTCTCAGTTTAATTATTTGTACAGTACTTTATTCTGTTGTCTTTCTCAGTTCTCTATTCATTCAAGTTCTTTATTCAGGTTTTTATTTGAAACTTTACATGAAACTGTCCATGTCAAATGTTAAAACATATACACCAAAAGAAAAATGTCAATAAAAATAAATTAAATGATAAAATTAAAAACCACTTTGAAAGATGGTATCTCATAGTTCCAGTTGATCAAAAGGATGATTAGTTAGTTCTTTTACTTACTCGTCCACCCATGCCAATCTATGATCTCCTTTCTGGCATGAAAATATTGCCTTTTTTCTGACATTTGTATTTTAGCATAGTGTTTGTGAGATTCATCCATGTTGTTGCATATGTCAGTAGCTTATTTTTTTTTTTTATTACTGAATAGTATTGCATTGTCTGGAGGTACCACAGCTGTTTATCCATTTAGCAGTTGATGGATATGTGGGCTGTTTACAGTTCAAGGCTATTATAAACAAAGCTGTTAGAAACGTTCACTTACAGATCTTTGTGTGAACATACATTTTTATTTCTTTTTTTTTTTTTTTTTTGAGACGGAGTCTCGCTCTGTCGCCCAGGCTGGAGTGCAGTGGCCGGATCTCAGCTCACTGCAAGCTCCGCCTCCCTGCCTCAGCCTCCGGAGTAGCTGGGACTACAGGCGTCCGCCACCTCGCCCGGCTAGTTTTTTGTATGTTTTTAGTAGAGACGGGGTTTCACCGTGTTAGCCAGGATGATCTCGATCTCCTGACCTCGTGATCCGCCCATCTCTGCCTCCCAAAGTGCTGGGATTACAGGCTTGAGCCACCGCGCCCGGCTATACTATAAATTTTTATTTCTTTTGGGTAAGTGCCTAGGAGTAGAATTGCTGGGTTGAATAGTAAGTATTTAACTTTGTAAGAAACTGCCAGAACATTCTCCAATTTTGTTGTGTCATTTTGCATTCCTGTCAGAAAAGTATGAGGTTTCTAGTTGCTCTGAATTTTCATCAAAACTTGAAATTATGCATCTTTAAGCTTTTATTTTATTGAAAGTGCAATGATGCCTCATTTTAAAAAAACATTTTCTATTGTGAAATTAACACCTAAAAGAGTTGCAAAGATGATGTAGAGAGTATCCTTCACCTTGTTTCCTGTGATGTTAACATCTTAGATAATCATGGCACAATGATCAAAACTAGTAATTAACCTAGATACAGTGCTGATAATTAAGTTACATACCTTGTTCGAATTTTACCCGTTTTTTGTTGTTTTTTTTTTCCTAATGTCCTTATTCTATTTTAGGCTGTAGTCCAGGATCCTATAATGCGTTTAGTTCATGTCTCTTTAGTCTCCTCCAATCCGTGAGATTCCTCTTTCTCAATCTCTCTGTCTCTTTCTCTCTCTGTTCCATTGCTCTATATGTCTATCCTTTTGCCCATATCAGAGTCTCTTGATTACTATAGCTTTGTAGTAAGTTTTGAAATTGAGAAGTGTGAGTCCTCCAGCTTTGTTCTTTTTTTTCAAGAATTTTTTTTGAGATAGAGTCTCCCCCTGTTGTCCAGGCTGGAGTACAATGGTGCGATCTCGGCTCACTGCTAGCTCCACCTCCCGGGTTCACACCATTCTCCTGCCTCCGCCTCCTGAGTAGCTGGGACTACAGTAGCCCGCCACCACATCCGGCTAATTTTTTGTATTTTTAGTAGAGACGGGGTTTCACCATGTTAGCCAGGATGGTCTCAATCTCCTGACCTCGTGATCTGCCCGCCTAGTCCTCCCAAAGTGCTGGGATTACAGGTGTGAGCTGCTGTGCCCAGCCGTTTCAAGATCTTTTGACAACTCAACTTCTTTGCATATTTTACTACCACTATAGTAATATAGTAATATTATTATTTAGTAATAAGTTATAGTAAGTAAAGAATAAGTTATAGTAAGTAATTATTACTATTGTTATTACTTTGTCATGTCAGGCATGGTGGCATTTTCATTGGGATTCCGTTGACTGTATAGATAATATTGGGACAGCCAGCATCTTAATAACATTGAGCCTCTTGATCCATGAGTGGGCAGTGTATATCCATTTATTGCTTCTAGTTAATTTCTCTCAGCAATATTTTGTAGTTTTTGGTGGCAGATCTTGGGTGTATGTTGTTATTTCCCTAAATATTTCATGTGGTTTGAAGCTATTTTAAAATGTTACACTAAAAATTTTTAATTCATTTGTTCGTTGATGGTCTATAGAAATACAGGTAAATTTTGTATATTTACAGATACACAGACTGTAGTCTGTGTGCTTGCTGTTGTCTGTAGTCTGTGTGGTTGCTAAGCTCACTTGTTAGTTTTAGTAGTTTTTTGTAGATTCTTTGATTTTTAATGTAGGCAATCATAGCATCTGTCAGTAGAGTTAGTTTTACTTATTTCTTTCCAATGTGATGCCTTCTATTTATTTTAATTGCCTTTTGCACTGTTTAAGAACTCCAGTACAATATTTAGAAATCATGAGCACAGACATCTTTGTCTTGTCTCTGAGTTCAGATGAAAAGCAATCTTTCACCATTAAGTTAGCTGTCAGCTTTTGGTCAATTTTTCTTTTATCCCATTGAGGATTTTCTATTCCTTGTTTGCTTAGAGGTTTCATTGTGAGTGTATGTTGAATTTTGTCTGGTGCTTTTCTGCATCTATTGATATCATAATGTGGTTTCTTTACCCTTCTGATATGTGATAAATTACATTGATTGGTTTTTGAATGTTCAATGGATCTTGCATTCCTGGGAAAAACCAAGTCTTTTATACATCTGATAGAATTTGATTTGCTAGTATTTTGTCAGAGATGTTTGCATCTAGGCTCATAAGATATTCTGGTTTTTATTGCTTTATAATGTTGTCTGGTTTTGGTATCAGGGTAATTCTGGCCTGATAACATGAACTGGGAAATGTTTTTTCTTTTGCTTTTGTTTGTTTGTTTGTTTTTTTGTTTTTTGAGACAGAGTCTTGCTCTGTCACAGAAGCTGGAGTACAGTGACATAATCACAGCTCCCTGCAGCCTCAACCTCCTGGGCTGAAGCAATTCTGTCACCTTAAATTCCTGAGTAGCTGGGACTACAGGCATGTGCCACCATACCTGGCTAATTTTTTTTTATTTTTTGTAGAAACAGGGTCTCACTATGTTTATGTTGCCTAGGCTGGTCTCGAACTCCTGAGCTCAAGTGATGCTCCCATCTTGGCCTCCCAAAGTGCTGGGAATACATAGGTGTGAGCCACTTTGCCTAGCTGGGAGATGTTTTTTCTGTGTTTAGAATTCGCCAGTGAAGGCTGGGTGTGTTGGCTCACGCCTGTAATCCCAGCACTTTGGGAGGCTGAGGCAGGTGGATCACAGGGTCAAGAGATCGAGACCATCCTGGCCAACACGGTGAAACCCTATCTCTACTAAAAATACAAAAATTAGCTGTGTGTGGTGATGTGGTCCTGTAGTCCCAGCTACTCGGTAGGCTGAGGCAGGAGAATCATTTGAACCCAGGAGGTGGAGATTGCAGTGAGCCAAGATTGCACCATTGCATGGCAGAGCGGGACTCCATCTCAAAAAAAAGCATTCACCAGTGAAGCCATCTGGATGGGGAATTTTCTTTTTGGGAAAGTTTTAAACTGTGAATTCACTTTATTTAATAGATAAAGAGATATTCAGTTTATTTCTTATGTGAGCTTTGGTCATTTGAATCATTCAAGGAAATTATTCATTTTTTAAATTTATTGTCATAATGTTCATAATATTTCTTTTTTATTCTGGTGTTAGTAGGATCTCTGGTGATGGCTCCTCATTCATTCCTGATATTTGTAATTTGTATATTCTCTTAATCTGGCTGGCTGGATGTTTATCAACTTTATGGATCTTCTCGTAGAATCAGCTGTAATTTTTCATTGATTTTTTTCTCCGCTTTTTTTCTTGTTTCAGTGATTTTGCTCTTATCTTTACTGTTTGCTTCCTTTAGTTTGCTTTGTGCTTACTTTTCTCCCTTTTCTAATTTCTTTTTTTTCTTTTTTTTTTTTTTTTGAGTCTATCTCATTGTGTTGCCCAAGCTGGAGCGCAGTGGTGCAATTTTGACTCACTGCAACTTCCGCCTTCCGGATTCAAGTGATTCTCCTGCCTCAGCCTCCCAAGTAGCTGGGACTACAGGTGCATGCACCGCACCTGGCTAATTTTTGTATTGTTAGTAGAGACGGGGTTTCACCATACTGGCCAGGCTGGTCTCGAACTTCTGACCTTGTGATCTGCCCACCTCCGCCTCCCAAAGTGCTGGGATTACAGGCGTGAGCCACCATGCCCAGCCCCCTTTTCTAATTTTTTAATGTTGATGCTTAGATTATGATTTGAGACCTTACTTATTTTCTGTGCATTGAAGTATGCTACACATTTCCCTCTGAGTACTGTTTTAGCTGTATGTCACAAATTTTGGTGTGTTATGTTTTAATTTTCATTCAGTTTTCTGATTTTCTTTGTGACTTTTCTTTAACCCCCATTAGTTATTTGGAAGTGGACTTAAAAAGTTTCCAAGTATCAGGGGATTTTCCAGAGAGCTTTCTTTTATTCAGTTCTAGTTTGTATTCTGTTTTAGTAAGAGAATATACGTTTCTGTTTTTTTGTTTGTTTGTTTGTTTGTTTTGAGACAAGGTCTCACTCTGTCTCCCAGGCTATAATGCAGTGGCACGATCAGGCCTCACTGCAGTCTCAACCTCCCTGGCTCAAGTGATCTTCCCACTTGAGCCCCCCCAGTAGCAAGGATTACAGGCACATGCCACCATGCCCAGCTAATTACAAAAGTGTCTTTAGAGACAGGGTCTCACTGTGTGACCCAACTGGTCTCAAACTCCTGGCCTCAAATGATCCTCCCACCTCAGCCTCCCTGAGTGTTGAGATGACAGGCATGAGCCTCTGCACCCAGCTGGAGAGAATATACTTTTAATGACTAAAGTGTTTTTAAGTTTGTAAGATTTATTTTATGAGCTATCAGTTAGAATTTTACTCTATAGGTAAGTGTATGTATTTTAAATTACGTTAATTTTGAAATATGTATTGTTAGTAGTGCTAGTGTTGGGAATTTTGCTTAGCTGTCTGAATTAAGTCATTATAAAAGAGTTTCTGTGTCAGCCATGAATTGCTGAATAATCCTGGGTTTATAGTAACATTTAACATATCTCAGCCCTTCACAAAATATATTTTGGTATGTATTTTCCATCAAAGTATAAAGAGTAGCAGCTAACTTGTGAAGTTAATTAAAATTAATTTTTTTATAATGAGCTAATTCACTCAGTGAGGAGCACATAAGTGCTCCTAATTTTATATTGAATGTTATGGTGATTTACATTTAAAATGAAGTCCTGTCTTTGCAGTTGACAAATTACGCTCTTGACCAAAGTGCCTTTTTTAATTTTCATTTTTTAGCTGATTTCAAATCATTTGTGTTACCATCTCACAGAAAGACGGAGAAGGAGTGGCCAGTTGCCAAATTATTTTTCCCAATAAAAAGCAATATGGATTTGGTTTGCTTGCTAACTCTGATAGTCTTAAATCTTAATAATTACGTACTCTGATGAAATTAATTTTCTCTTAATATAAATATGTTGATTATTATTCCACTGGAGAAGTCCACATATAATCACAACAGTAAATTATAATGTGTTATTGAAGTTTTCTTACATATAGGATATCTCCTAATGTATGGTTTGTGTAGGTGACTATCAAACTAAGATTGCATTCCCTAAGCACTCGCTAGTTTGGCAACACAGCTGTAGATTATTTCAAGAATGTCTATCTGCCTTGCCAGTCCTTGGCACCTGGGAATTTTCTTGCGGTCACCTTTTTCTGTGGTTTCACCCACTCCTTTCTCTTTGCATTTTTTCTATATATTTCTTCTTTCTACCTCTGAACATGCTTAGGTCACTTGCATTAAAACACAAACAAATGCTTCCTTTACCATATGAAATACATTGAAAAAGTAGTCCATGCTTGTTGCTGTCACTTCTTAACCACCCTCTTATCGGCTGTTTTTCTATAATATAACATCTAGCTTGTACCCCCTGCCTACCACTCCCCCATGCCACATTGTCAACAAAAAGCCTAATGTCCTAATTTCAATTTAATGATTTTTACTCAGCTTTTATCTTCTTTGAACTGGCTTGACAGTTCCTTTTTTTCCCCAAGTCTTTTGTATCCTTTGAGATGCTGTCCAAACTTCAGCTAATATTTATTGGATGTGCGTTATGAGCCAGAGTTAGACTCTGCTAGGTTTGTGAGCATTATCTTTCTTCTAAGGACTGTCATCTGACCTTGTGTGTTTCTCATACCTTCATCCATTCTCTTCCATGTCATCTCTTTTACTCCTGTGTTACTCTTTATGTCTTCCCTACAGATTGATCTTTAAATCTTTTTCTTTGTCCTCAACCATTTTTATTTTTATTTTTTTGAGACAGAGTCTCACTGTGTCATCCAGCCTGGAGTGCAGTGGTGTAATTTTGACTCACTGCAACCTGCACCTCCTGGGCTTAAGTGATCCTCCCACCTCAGCCCCCCAAGTAGCTGGGACTACAGTTGCATGCCCTCATGCCCAGCTAATTTTTGTATTTTCAGTAGAAATGGAATTTCACCATGTTGCCCAGGCTGGTCTTGAACTCCTGAGCTCAAGTGATCCACCCTCCTTGGCTTCCCAAAGTGCTGGGATTATAGGCATGAGCCACCACACCCGGCCAGACTAATATATTAATCCCACTTCTGTAACAACCAGAACTGCCTCCATTACCTTCTACAGAACAAAATTGAGAGCCATTGGCATGTGTTTTAGAATATTCCAGAATACGTATCCATTCTGTGGTTTCCAGTCTTACTTGCCATTGCTCTATTATATGTGCTTTATGCTCTAGTCTAGCTGGACGGCTTTAATGTTGCCAGAACACTCTTCATGTTTTACCTGCTTGGAGTGCTTTCTCACATTGTTGTACTTCTCTATTATGCTTCCCTATTTATCTTCATCTGTGAAGCTCCTATACATTTTCCAAGTCCAAGCTGCCCTAAGTATTGTAACAAGGTGAACCTTCCTGATTCTGAACTCCCATTCTCTTTTGTAACATTTACATATTGCTTGCCATGTTCTATCTGGAATTCTAATTGTGATTCATGTTCAAAATACGTTCTTGAACATAACAGGCTTCCTGATAAATACTTCTTATATCCAGGTTTAAGTTCACTTTCAGTGCTGCCATACTGTTCCAGTTTTTTGGTTTGTTTGTTTTATGGAAAACAGCTACTTTTTATTTTATTAAAGCTTTGAGTTCTGTAATCATTCAGTTCTGTTTTTGAGATTGGTTGTTTGACCCAATTCTAGGTGCTCAGATTTTTGCTGTGTGTATTCGATATCTGTTCTATGTAAAGAATTAACCCAAAACTTGGTGTTTTAGCACGATAAACATTTATTATCTTGTGGCTCTGAGGGTTAGAAATTTGTGAGTGGTTTAGCTGGGTGGTTCTGTCTCAGGCTCCCTCATAATGTTGGAGTCCAAGGTGTTGACCATGGCAGTAGTCATCTGAGGCTTGATGGGGACTGTAAGATTCATTTTCAATATGGCTCCCTCACATGGCTCAGGAAGCCTTAGTTCCTTGTCATATGGGCCTTTCCATAGGGCTCCCTTAGTGTACTTATGATATGGCAGTTGGCTTTCTTCAGAGTGAATGATCCATAGATAAGCAAGGTGGAAATAATTTCTTTTATGAGATAGCCTCAGAAGTCATATACTGTTGTTTCTGCGACATGCTAGTCATAAGAAGTGAGTTATTAACTCTGAACACCACTGAAGGGGAATGGAATTTAGCTTTACCCTTTGAGGGAGGATTGCCAAGTAATTTGTGAATATATTTTAAAACGCCACTCCACATGATTATATGTTATTAGGAGACCAATGACAGGTAAATTTCACTATGAGTTGTTTTAAATTATTGCTGTATTTTTTCTATGTTAAAGAAATTCTAAGTTCTGAAGTAACATAGATACTGGTAATACGGTTTTTATGTTTTGTTAAAGATTTATGTATCCTTATCTGCTAATTGAGATTATTTTAAAGGGTTATTTTTTGAAAATCTTAAAAGTTTTTATAATTTTATTTCTCTTTTCAGGGCACCAACATAACATTGAATTATTCCCAACTTTGTCCTATTGTTTTTCTTTCTGACTCCCTATTTTAAGAATATATGTTTTGCATGCCAATTATAGAAATGTGTTTATTGAAATAAATGGCTTATTTTTTCCTCTCAGCCGATTTGAATAGGATGCACAGACAAAATATAGATGCCTACCATAACCCAGATGCAAGAACATATGAAGATAAAAGGGCTGTTCTATCTCTAGACCCAAATTTAGCCACTTCAAATGCTGAGAACCTAGAAGATGCTGCAAATAAAAGCTCAGGTTTTTAATCACTTTTTTTTTTTTTTTTTTTTAACAATTCTGAAATTGTTCAGTAACATTTATGTTCTTTGACTAAATTCTTCTTACTGGGATCTTGAGAACTTGGCTGCTCTGATACAGGAAGCATAACACACGATTCATAAAATACCTTTTCTTCATAGTTACTTTGAAAAAAGGGTGAATGGGGAAAGGTTACTTCTTAGTACTGTGTTTCTTCTCAGCTTTGTAACTTGCTGTGTATCCTTTAGCTGCTGCTAACATTTTTATTTTGCTAGTGGGGGACATTTCTTAAAATCACACACTCTTTTTACACACATACACAATTTGCATCTTATATCCATAGCTGTTTGAATTAGTGAAAAAGTGTCATTGTGATATGATAAATTGTACAGGGAAGTTCATTTTTTGCTTGTTTTAGTAATCATTTACCCTCCCTTGTAAAACAACAGTGTACAAAGAAATGAAGCAAAGTGGGTTTTTTTGTTTGTTTGTTTGTTTGAGACAGGGTCTCACTTTGTTACCCAGGCTGGAGTGCAGTGGCATAATCTCAGCTCACTGCAGCCTCCATCTCCCGGGTTCAAGCAGTTCTCTACCTCAGCCTCCCGTGTAGCTGGGATTACAGGTGCCTGCCACCACGCCTGGCTAATTTTTGTATTTTTAGTAGAGGTGGGGTTTCACCATCTTGACCAGGCTAGTCTTGAACTCCTGACCTCGTGATCCATCCGCCTCCGCCTCCCAAAGTGTTGGGATTACAGGCGTGAGCCACCGCCTGGTTACATGCCTCTTAACTACTTATCTTTGATTTACGATTAATATCCTTTAATCAAAAATTCTGTAAGATGAAAATTATTCAATATCTTTTTTATGACATACCAGGAAAAGTTGTCAAGTATATGGTAAATTGTGTTATATATTTAAAAATAAAGTTTAATACACCACCTCACGCTATATTTTGATGCCTATAAAACTGGCCATTTATTCATTACAAAATTTGACTTTGTGCTTTCACAGAACTTTTGATTTTAGACTAGAAAAAACCTTTTCATTAGGAAGTTCTAAAATATTTGTGACTGATCATCAGTCTTTTTTGTTTTTGACCCTTATTTTTGGCTAAACAGATAAGTGAAATGGGGAGCTGTGATTAGAGTCATACCCCTGCATCTTTCAAGGCTTTGATGGTGGCACACGTATCTGTAGCCTTTTTGAACACTTTAAGAGATGGATTATTTACTGTTTTCATGGGCAACTTGTACCAGTGTTTTCTTATTATGAGAAAATGCTTTATTTGTTCTAATAGATTTTATTGGATCCAGTTTTGATTTTTAGAGCACTAAAATTGGAACCTTTGATTTTGACAATATTATTAATTTGGCTTTTTAAATTTATAATAGTGTGTAGTAAGAACATCAAAACACCTTTTCATATTATTGCTGCTAAGAGAGAATTTTGACTTCTTTCTGATATTTTTCTCATTTGCTGCTGCTCTAGTAGTCTGTATTGAGGTCTCAGTGCCATGAAGAGTCTTTCTCTACCCTTTTTTTCCATACCTGGTATTGTTTGTAGTTCTGGCTCAGCCTAGAACTTTCTCTATCTTAGTAATAACACTTTTTAGCCATCTAGCTTTGCACACCAAGCAAAAACACCAAAAAATCATCAATTTCCATGACCCCTTCCCAAAAGCATAAGCCTGATGATTAAACACGCACAGCAAAATTTGTTGCCTATAACCTTTCTGTACTACTGCCAGGTTTTTATGCTGGTATTATTGCCAGGATGTTCTGTTTAAGAATTGAATTTAAAAAACCATAAAATGTTTAAAACTTCCCTTTTTTGTGAATTAAAATTCCTTGAGTTAGACTTTCCTTCCCTAAGAATTAATTAATTGGCTGGGCACAGTGACTCACGCCTGTAATCCCAGCACTTTGGGAGGCCCCGAGGCGGGTGGGTCATGAGGTCAGGAGATCGAGACCATCCTGGCCTACATGGTGAAACCCTGTCTCTACTAAAAATACAAAAATTAGCTGGGTGTGGTGGCACGCGCCTGTAATCCCAGCTACTTCGGAGACTGAGGCAGGAGAATCGCTTGAACCTGGGAATAGGAGGTTGCAGTGAGCTAAGATCATGCCACCATACTCCAGCCTGGTGACAGAGCAAGACTCTATCTCAAAGAAAAAAAGAATTAATTAATCTAAAATAAACTTTCTCAATGCAAGAAATGATTCAAATCTACCTAATTTTGTGCTATGCCATATATATATATATATATATGAGTGCGTGTGTGTATGTATGTACACACAGACACACATATCTTTGCATATATGTAGCATTTGACATTTTAAAAGCCTGAAGGAACTTGAATATAGCTGAAAATTGAATGTTACAACATGTGTTTAAGTTTCCTTATCCTCTAATATTTTATCTTCATTAGGTTTGTTTCTGATGCCCTTTATAATGTTCATTATTTTTTCTTTTACTTTATGGTTTTTAGATGAGCTGTGACTTATGGAAGTCTAATACATTAGAATATGGCTTAAATTTATTTTTTTGGCTTATTATCATGCCAAGATACATTTCTGCTTTCTTTGTATATAGCAAATGTTTCGCTCTGGTTTTCCTTTTATAGTTTATTCATTTATAAAAGGACTTCTCTTGTCTGTCTCTAATAATATTTCTTCTCTAATTGCCCCAAAGGTTTAGAATAGGAGTGAGCATCATGGTGAAACATGCTACTCAAGTTTGTTTCCACCAGCATAAAATTTAAAATAGCCTTCAAGGTGTTTTCAGTAGGAAAATTTTCTAGTGGAAAAAAGTATTCATAATGTTTAAGTATTGATTTGGCTTTCTGCCAGTCTGTTCAAATAAGCATTAATAAATTTAAATACAAAAGCAAAATAGACCTGAGTGGTACCTGAACTGCAAAGCAGTTTGCCTATACAAAACTGCATGCGAGAAATACATGCTTTAGGTTGGGCACAGTGGCTCATGCCCGTAATCCCAGCACTCTTGGAGGCCAAGGTGGGCGGATCATCTGAGGTCAGAAGTTAGAGACCAGCCTGGCCAACATGACGAAATCCTGTCTCTACTAAAAATACAAAAAAAAAAAAATTAGCCAGGCATGGTGGCACACGCCTGTAGTCCCAGCTACTCGGGAGGCTGAAGCAGGAGAATCGCTTGAACCTGGGAGGCAGAGGTTGCAGTGAGCGGAGATCATGCCACTGCACTCCAGCCTGGGTGACAGAGCAAGACTGTCTCAAAAAAAAAAAAGAAAAAAGAAATACATGCTTTAGTTTAATGGTATAAAGAATGAGTCAGAAACTCAATATAAAAAGTTATATGAGGCTTAAATTTAAATGTCATTTTTTTTCCTGTCTGCATTCAAAGAGACTCTAAGGGTATAATTGTTTTTCAAATTGCTTTTATGAAATAATTTTTTCCATTCCAAGAATATATGATACTATAAATTTATAGGTAATATATAATAAAAAATTTTTGTTCATGTTTATATCTCATTAATTTGATAGTTTTAAAAATAAAAACTATTACAACAAGACATATTCTAATTTGTTAAATATGTTTTTCAAAGCTGACTTTCTATTCTGTCATTTAAATTGTTGGGAAGAATTTTGAAATTACTGAATTTTAAAAACAATTTTATATGTTATTAAGCAATATTCTTAAGTAAAGGATATTCATATACTGAAGAATATAAATATGTACTTTTTTTCTCTCCATAAATTCTATTTTAAAGCCTTTGTTGCAATGAGGGTTGTTTAAGCTGTTAGCTTTTATGTTTACTTTGTATCTTTCAGGTATTATTTGATTTTGTTAACTGTTAATTTTATTTTAGTTTTGTCATTTTTCTTTCTCTTACTACTGTTCACCTGATCTTTAGATTCTAATCTCAGCCTTCCTCTTCTGATTTTAATCTCTGGACTTTTTTAAAAATAAAATGAATTTATTAGCAAACGGTTCATTCTTTAACTGCTACATTTTCTAAGCATTGGCTAATAGTATGTTTTTTGCAAAATATTTCTTTCAAGGTCATATGCAAACACAGAGCTCTCCTTTTGCTCGGGGAAATGTATTTGGTGAGCCTCCAACTGCACTTCAGATTCAACAACAAGAATTATACAAGAATTTTCTTCGTTTTCAGGTGAAATGCTATTTGATCAGTTTCAAAGTTTCATGAGATTTTAATAAACAAAACTTGCAAAGATTTTCTCCAGGATAAATACTAAATTCTAAAATGCCATACTTTTATCTAAAATATCTAATTTATATCAGATCAGATACCAGTAGTACAAAAGTTATTTCATTTCCTTGTTTCAAGGAAATAAGCAGATGTATTAAGTATAGTAGTTGACTTAATCTTTATTTTATTAAATCATTAATTTTTTTTATTTTTTTGAGATGGAGTCTTGCTCTGTCTACCCAGGCTAGGGTGTAGTGGTGAGATCTTGGCTCACTGCAACTTCTGCCTCCTGGCTTTAAGTGATTCTCCTGCCTCAGCCTCCCAAGTAGCTGGGACTACAGGTGCCTGCCACCACACCTGGCTAAGTTTTTGTATTTTTAGTAGAGACGGGGTTTCACCATGTTAGCCAGGATGGTCTCGATCTCCTGATCTCATGATCTGCCCACCTCGGCTGCTCAAAGTGCTGGGATTACAGGCATAAGCCACCGCACCCAACCAATTTTCGTGTTTTTAATAGAGATGGGATTTCACCATCTTGGCCAGGCTGATCTTGAACTACTGACCTCAAGTGATCTGCCCACTTTGGTCCCCCAAAGTGCTGGGATTACAGGTGTGAGCCACCACGCTCAGCCTAAATCATTAATTTTAAATCAAAGAAGGCTGAGATTTCAAAAACTGACTTACTAAAATATTCATCTATTAGGCAGAGAGTGCATCTTTCTAGAGATTTGTAAGTTATTAGAAAATCAGTGTATTTTTTCCAAATGATATTCTTGACTTCCTACAGATTGTAAATAAATAAAAATTAGATTTAAGATAATCACAGTTTATAAGTATTTGCCCCATTTATGTATATAGGTAAGTAGCATTTAACATAGTAGAAATGCCCAGACTATTCCCAAAGGAAGACACTTGAACATCTGATGTTTATGAAGCAAACAGACTTACTCCTATACTGGGTGTACCCTGGGCTGAGTCCTAGGGGTGGAGCCTGAGATGAATGTGAAATACTTGCCCATGAGGGACTCACAGTTTCTTATTTCCTTAACTCCCTCCGCTTCACACTCACACTTAGATACCAGTGTCAGATTAATCTTATGGCCTTGTTAATCCTCCTTTGATATGACTTTTCACCTGCTATTCTTCTTTACTCAAAATCTGGTGGTAGCTTCTCTTTGCCTACAGAAATTATCTCAACTCTTGAACCTAACATTTAAGATTATGTAATCTAACCCCAAACTCTTAAACAGATGCTCTCAAACATATCTTCTTTTTAATCCTAATTATTCTTGACTCTTAAATAAGGCAGTTATGTAATGGATATAGCCTTTAAGGATGATTGATATTAGGCTGGGTGTGGTGGCTCACACCTGTAATGCCAGCAGTTTGGGAGGCCAAGGTGGGCAGATCTCTTGAACACAGGAATTTGAGGCTAGCCTGGGCAACATGATGAAACCCCATTTCTACAAAAAATTAGTTAGGCATGGTAGTGTGTGCCTGTCACCCCAGCTACTCAGGAGGCTGAGGTGGGAGGATTGCTTGAGCCCAGGAGGCAGAGGTTACAGTGAGCCAAGATATGCCACTTTACTCCTGCCTGGGCGACAGAGTGAAAAAAGGATGATTGATGTGACATCACTGTTTAAGGTACAATAACAGGATTAAAAAGACTGGAAGCAGGGACATTTTACTAGCATGGGTGACAGTGGAAATTGATGGAAAGTCCTTTTTAAGGTTCAACAGAAACAATATAGATGTTGAATGTGAGAGACTGGTATCAGAGGTCCCAATATTTTGCACTCAAGTCAGATAGCAGCAAGTTGAGAGTTCGGAGTCCCTGTTGAACGTAAAGGACAGTGTGGTATTGACCATGACAGCAGGTCAAAATTTAAGTACCTCGTCTAATGCTTAGCAGTTCTTACCATGGTCTAAGGTAGAATTCAGCCAAAAAAATCTTAAAATTGTATAGCCTTTTATTGTTCGTAAGATCCTTTTTCATATAGTATCTCATCAAACCTCAAATTTCTCTAAGGGGTGTTTTATTACCTCTGTTTAATAACATACAACTAATACACAGACTAACAGGCTCGCCCAGGGTGTCAGAGCTAGCAAATTGTGACGCCATTGCTTGAATCCAAGTCTCCAGACTTTAAGTGTAATATCTGTGGATATCACACTTCTATTTATAGGATTCACTAGGAAGTCTTTACCTGTAGAAAAGCTATGGTAATGGGGGAAGCTTTAACTATTTTAGTTTCAACCTTCAGTTCTTCCACCCTGTCAATCCTCAATTTATCTGTGAATGGATTGCTTTCAGATGATGGTTTTTAAATTTTTCTTTCAGCAGCCTCTTAAAAATTTCTTCTCCCACCTCAGACAAAACCTAACATGTTATTCTAAGAAAATGTAAAATAGATCAATGATATTTATTATTACTATCAACAATATAATGTCAGATAAAAAGTATCCAAAACTTTTGTTAAAACAAATATTATGAAATGTTCAAATCTGTGCACAAAGATGTTATGTAAGAAAAGCTTTAGCCCAAGGTCTGTACAGGTAAGTTCTACAGTTAGCTCAAGTTAATGCATCAGAAGTCTTCATGCTGTTAAAATTTGGTGAATATTAATAACACTTGTGAATTGTTGACATTTTTTATCACAGCTTTAAAAATAATTAACAAATATTTTTAAGAACTCTGAAGCAATTTTGTGTTATGTAATTGGAAAACTGTGACAAGAAGATAGCTTTCCCTGCTTTCCAGACCAGAAAGCTGTTGAACACCTGTCTAGCATTCCTGTTGGCACTGAACTTTGGCTCCATTAGGTGTATGATCCATTAATAGCTTAAAAATTAGAATTCTTTGATTTTGATGGAGAAGTGACCCCTGTGAATGTGGTTTTTTTTTTCCCCGTGGAGTAGGAAGAAAGGGGAACTGAGTATTGAATATAAAATTTTGATGAATTATAAATGATGTTTTCTTTAGGCATATTGGACTTGAAGAAGTGATTGCATGCAAATTGCTAACTAAAAGTACTAAATATTAGGCTTGTGCATATTTAATCATGTTGTGAGAAAGAAGTGTTGGAAAAAGCCCTAGTATATAAAATCATAGGATGTGTTAGAAGATTCAAGTTCTTTTTTTTTTTTTTGACAGAGTCTCACTCTGTCGCCCATGCTGAAGTGCAGTGGCACAATCTCAGCTCACTGCAACCTCCATCTCCTGGTTTCAAGTGATTCTCCCATCTCAGCCTCCTGAGTAGCTGGTATTACAGGGACGCATCACCACGCCCGGCTAGTTTTTGTATTTTTAGTAGACATGGGGTTACACCATATTGGCCAGGCTGGTTTCGAACTCCTGACCTCAGGTGAGCCACTGTGCCCAGCCAGATTAAAGTTCTTGTAGCTCAAAACTTAGCAGCACTAGATAGAGCAACCTTGAAGCTAGAGGAAGTACAGACAAGAAAAACAAAAATATGCTGAGTTGTATGATCCATACCTAAGGGTAACTAAAATTTGTTGATAACCTTAAACCAGAGACATGAATACCTGGTTCCAGTGCTGCCATTCTTCCCTGCCTCATTCACTGGGGGTGTGGACTATCTCTCTCTTAGAGCCTTCTTTCCTTCAAATCTTAGACTCTAGAGTACTCAACACTGCAGACTCCGGGTAGCATTGAAGATGAAACTTAATTATGAGTCATTGTGACCTAAATCCTCCTCCACCTAATAGTTTTAGTTCATTCTCCATTAACCTCTATAGTTAGGAAAGAACAAAGGGCATTTGGGAGAAGTGGCTCTTGCATTAAAAAATGATTGAATACTAAAATACTAATTTCACTGTTATTTTAGAATAATAATCAATTCCAAGAATTTTGACATAAAATAGCAGCAATCACTATAAAATAATATAATCATGAATTAGTTGCTTAGAACCTTGTATATAGGAGGAACTTTTATGTTCCTTACATTGTTTCACTTTTAATTCTTTAAGCACTCCTTTGAGATGTAGGCATTAATAACGGTTTACCAGAAAAAAGAGAAAACTGAGGACAAGCAAGTTTCTTAAGGTCACACAGTCTGTTTGGTGGAACTGGAATTTAACTCAAAGCTTTTAACAGTCCAGTAAATCATGTAGCCTCCCTGAAAATACAGGAGACTGAAAAATTGAGGAACATGCAAAAAGGGAGTACAAATGTTAAGTTTATATGCTATCAGAAAAAAAAATAAGTGATGTTCTAACTTTTCAATAGTTTTACAAGAGAAATAACGAGGTTTAATTTTTTAGATTGAGGAAAAGAAACAAAGAGAGGAAGCAGAGCGAGAGAGACTGAGAATTGCTGAAGAAAAAGAAGAAAGACGGCTTGCAGAACAGAGGGCACGAATTCAGCAGGAGTATGAAGAGGAACAGGAAAAGAAAAGGGAGAAAGAGGAGGAGGTACATCTTTTTTCCCTATTGTGTTTTACTACTTAGTCTGAAGGTGAAATCTTTATTTTGACTTGAAAAGGTATTTGTTACTTATAAAGGAGAACAGTGTTGGAGTACATTTAGAAAATATGAGATCACTATCCATTCATTGGATATTATTTTATTAAGGTGAAAGGGTAATTTAAGAAAGGAGATAAGTGATGACTTTAAAAAAATAGATGTAGGCTGACTGAAGACTTTATAAAAGATGCCTAGTATTTTATTTTTAAGCAGACAGCTTGTGTTAAAGAACACCATATCATGTCATCTATATCTTTATCTCATTTTATCAGAAAAATAAGGCAGCACATTTTTGAATGTACTGTAGAAGGAATATACGGAATGCATATTTTTCTATTTTAAAGCAAAGGCTAAAAAATGAAGAGCATATTCGGTTAGCTGAACAAAGACAAAAAGAAGCAGAAAGAAAGAAGAAAGAAGAAGAAGAAAAATATAACCTACAACTTCAGCACTACTATGAAAGAGATAATTTGATTGGGGAAGAAACAAAGGTAAGTTTCAGACAAAAATGTCAATCAAACCCATAGTTTAACCCACTTTCACTATGAGAGTTGTGTAGCTGTTAGAAAAGGGGAAAAAGAGGAGGAGGTGCCTTTATTCCTGTTGTGTCTTACTGTGTAATCTGGGCACAATGTACTGAACTTTCTATATGAGGTACTGTCACTGTGCTTTGTTGGTATTTTCTGTCCATTGAAGGTAATGAATTTACTTACTTCAACCATTCTTAGTCTCGTTCCCATGGTGTATGTGGCGCCACCTAAGAATATGGTATGCAGACAGTACAACATGAACTGTTTGTTATAGTTCATGACAAGACTAATAACAGAAATCGAGAGTGGTTTTTTAATATATATGTATATATATATATTCTTTCAAACAATTCTCCTGCCTCAGCCTCTCGAGTAGCTAGGACTACAGGCACACACCGTCATGCCCAGCTAATTTTTGTATTTTTAGTAGAGACAGGGTTTCACCATGTTGGCCAGATTGGTCTCAGACTCCTGACCTCAGATGATCCGCCCCCCTCTGCCTCCCAAAGTGCTGAGATTACAGGAATGAGCCACCACGCCCAGCCTTCTTTCTTTTTTTTTAAGAGACCAGGTCTTGCTATGTTGCCCAGCCTTGATCTCAAGTTGTCCTCCTGCCTCAGCCTCCCAAAGTGGTAGGATTGTAGGCATGAGCCACCACACCCTGCCTCACAGATAATTTTTTATCGTAAAATTCATCATTTAAGAATGAAAGAGGCTGGGCGCGGTGGCTCACACCTGTAATCCCAGCACTCTGGGAGGTCGAGGCGGGCAGATCACTTGAGACCAGGTGATCGAGACCAGCCTGGGCAACATGGTGAAACCTCCATCTCTACTAACAAATACAAAAATTAGCCAGGCGTGGTGGTGGGCACCTGTAGTCCCAGCTACTCAGGAGGCTGAGGCAGGAGAATCGGTTGAACTTGGGAGGCAGAGGTTGCAGTGAGCTGTGGTCTCACCACGGCACTCCAGCCTGGGTGACAGAGTGAGACTCTCAAAAAAAAAAAAAAAAAAAAAAAAGAATTAAAGAGAATTGTTAGTTTCCCATAATTATATTTCTTGCAATATCTTATGCTTTTTAAAAATGTTGTTTTTTTAGCAATATATACTTTTATGATGTTATAATTTAATTGTAAAGTACCATAAAGTTTTAAATCAGCTTTATCCCATTTAGTGCATTTGCCTTTCTGAAATTAACATTACTTTCATTTTTTAAATTTATGTATGTCTGATGTATATTTTTGTCTATTCCTTCAGTTTTACCTTTGTGTCACCGTATTTTTCATTTAGTTAGCTTCTATATTTAGTTTGTTGAATATTAAAAATCCTAATCTGAGTTATGATCTTTTTATTTTATTTATTTATTTATTTAGAGACAGAGTCTCGCTCTGTTGCACAGGCTGGAGTGCAGTGGTGCAATCTCGGCCCACCGCAACTGCCGCCTCCCAGGTTCAAGTGATTCTCCTGCCTCAGCCTCCCCAGTAGCTGGAATTACAGGTTCAAACTATCACACCTGGCTAATTTTTATTAGAGACAGGGTTTCACCATGTTGGCCAGGCTGGTCTTGAACTCCTGTCCTTAGGTGACTTGCCTGCTTGGCTTCCAAAGTGTTGGGATTATAGACATGAGCCACTGCACCCGGCCTAATCTTTTAAAATAGGGATATCTAAACCCATTTATGTTTATCAAAACTAATGTCTTTGATTGCATTAATTGCATTTCCTACTTTTTTGTGTTTTTCTTCCTTGAGAGCTTTTTGGTCTTTTGTTATATGTAGTATGGCTTGTTTGCTGCATCCTCTACAGGGCTTTAGAAGGTCTATGTTGTATTTACAATGAAGTTTTTGGACTATAAGGTTTAATACACTATAAATTGAAATGTAGTACCCCATTGTGATCTTGAAAAGTCCCTCATCCATGATGCTGTTAGTGATTAGATCTAGATCTTAGAAATTGATATGTATTGTTTTCCAGAAGAAGGATTTTGTTATTTTAATTTTTTTGTATTGTCATGGTATCTTTTTGTTATTAAAGATGATTTAGTTTTGTTATTTTTTCTTTTTTGTTGCTTTACTTGAGTTTGTTGATTTTTTAAATCCTAATCTGACAATCATACTGTTTTAATAAAGATGTCTAAATCCATTTATGTTTATCATAACCAACATGTTTGATCTTACGTAATGGAATTTCTGACTTTTGTAAAAAACATTTTATTAAATAAAAGCAATAACAATCTAAACCTCTTAGATGACTTTCTTAACTATAAGGGGTGTGTGTGTGTGTGTGTGTGTGTGTGTATGTGTGTGAGTGTGATGAAGCAATTTTGCTCTTAAATTTTAAAAATTTTTCAGCGCTTGAGACAGCCTTCTCCTATAGTTCCTGCCCTTCAGAACAAAATTGCAAGCAAACTCCAAAGACCTCCTTCGATTGACAGCATCATACGTTCCTTTATTCATGTATGTACTTTCATTTTTATTTGTTCATCCTAGCTCAGTTATTTTGGATGGGGGATTGAATGAAATTTTCTTTTTCATTATATTTGGATAGGTTAAATTTTTTCAGATTTGAAATACAGGTGGTATCTACAGTAATTTGCCTGCTGCTTCGATTGTAACTGATAGTGCTTGGTGCCCTAAAGTTTCTTTTGACGAACGATAATTTAGCCCCTCAGGCTAGCTAGCTGTAGATATGTTCATGTAGTCTGTTATACTTTAGATTGAACTACAAGGAAAAGAGAACATGGAAAATGTTCTAAGATTGATCCTCAAGTTGATGCTTGAAGAATATGCAGGAATTTGCCTTGAAGAGGAGGGTGAGGGATTTTCAGCTTGTGGAAAGTAGTGGAGAGCAATGTAAGCTCATGGCACATGTGGAGAATCTTCCATGGTGTAGTCTGGCTTGATGATGCCTGTGCATTAAGGCAGCAGAGGAGGTGGATGTCAGAACATGTGTGGCATGCTGTACGGAGTGCTAAGAGCTTTGATTTTGTTCCATAGGCTGGTAGATTCCAGACAGGCTAATTACCAGAATAGGTAAAGAAATGTGTCAGAAGAACATGTTTCTGAATCCCACCCTTTGAGATTCTGATTTAGTATGTCTGTGGTAGATA
The DNA here is from genome assembly GCF_002776525.5 of Piliocolobus tephrosceles. Lineage (NCBI taxonomy): Eukaryota > Metazoa > Chordata > Mammalia > Primates > Cercopithecidae > Piliocolobus > Piliocolobus tephrosceles. Next base: position 68,198,610 of record NC_045440.1, read on the forward strand.
ATGCATGGGAATTCATTGTAATATTTAAGTAGGGGAATGACATGGCCACTTTTGTATAATGTTTTTTCAGGCAATGATGTGGAGATAAGTTTTGGAGGTGGGGCAAGACTAAACATGGAGATAAGATACTTTTGCAGAAGTCAAGATGTGAGACTGAGGACCCAAACAAAGGCAGTGACACCAAGAACTGAGAAGGTGTGACAGCTTTATGATACATTTAAGAGACATAGTAGTACTATTTGTTGAGTGTGTGGTGGGTAGGAGTCTATGATAACTTTCAAGTTTTTGGTGAGGGTTGTATAGAGTAGGCAGTTGAAAATATGAATTGGGGCAGCAGAATGAGTTCTGGACTCGATTTGTAGTTCTGGACATCATCAATATATTGGTGCTTGTTAAATTAGTACCATTGTCTACGATGAGTGTCTACAAGAGAAGTAAAGGAGGCTGAGAATAGAATACTGGGGAATTACCAACATTTGAGAAGCAGGGAAAGGAATAGAGAGAGGGTGAGAGAGGATGGCAATTGCGACTGGCCAAGTAGAATGCCCACTGAATATGTCACTTGGGGGTCACTTCATGACTTTGGCGAGGGCAGTATTGTTGCAGTGATAGGTGTGAGAAAGCAAAGGCCATAGCTGTGTGTTGAGAAGTGAATGAGAATAGGCAGTAGACCCAAAAGTATTGCATTTACTGTTCTTTAAGGAAGCTCAGCTGTGAAAGGAAGGACAGAATGGACAGGAGACAGTGAGCAATGAAGGGTGAGGTAAAATTTTTTTTTAAGAAAGGGAGAGGTTTTTACACATAGGCTGAGAGGAAGGTGCTTGGAGAGAGGAGGTTGAAAAAAAAGAATACTCGGAGGAGAATGGGAGTCAATTATCAGATACAGAGCACAGATGAAGGGATTCTCTTTGGGTAGAGGCAAGGATACTTCCATTGTGTTGAGAAGGAAGAACAGATATACATGGTAGATATACTCTAGAATAGATACAAGTTTTGGAGGTAGGATAGTGTGGAGTTTGGTTTCCTTTACATGTAAATCCTTCAAAAAATTACTCCCTTCAAGCTTCTGTGTAGGGAAGACATACTGAGCATGTCTTTGTCATTATTGTTAAACAGGAAAGTTCCACGTCCAGGGCACAGTCACCCCCGGTACCTGCCAGGAAAAATCAGCTCCGTGCAGAAGGTAGAGTTAATTACTAAATCTGTTACCTAGAGTATTTCCCTTTTTAACTTTTCATTTTGAAATAATTATAAACTCATAGAAAACTGCAGAAACAGTATAGAGAGGTAGGTGCTGTGTACCCTTTCTCCAACTTTCCCCTGGGGTAACATCTTAGGTAGTACAGTCTCATAGCCAGGAGGCAGACATTGGTGTGCTCCACAGACCATGAGATTTTACCATTTTTTACATGCATTTATATATGTGTATTTCTGTGCATTTTTATCACGCACAATTTGTGCGAATACCACTGCAATCAAGATACAAAACTGTTCCATCACCATAGAGGAACTTCCTTGTGCCTCTCCTTTATAGTTGCCCTCCCACAAGAATATCGCTTCTGAAATTCCTATATTATAAAAAATGTACTTATGGGTCCTAATGACATTCATAATTATGATCTGTGTATGTGTGTATATATAAAATGTTAAAATATCTTTCATAAAATTGTCTCTGAGCAGTTTCACTTTATTATTAGTCAGGTTGTGTTTTAATGTTTAGTCTTTTGTTCTTATTCCTGTCGTGTTTTACTTATCAATGGGAATTTGCAGAGGAGAAAAAAAATGTAATTATGGAATTATCAGAAATGAGAAAACAACTTCGTAGTGAAGAGAGGCGTCTACAGGAGCAATTGCTACACATGGACAGTGATGATGAAATTCCTATCAGGCAAGTTTAGAATTGCACTTTTTGTTTTCTCTTGAGTTCTTTTACTTCACCTATGCAGTAATTTTGCAGTTTGGGAACAGGACTAATTCATCTTACTTAGAATCTCCTTACTTTCCTTTTTCTTTGTCTTTTACAAAATCCGTTGTAGAAATTCAGTTCTCAAGGGGATTCATGTTGTAGGAATGGAAATTTCTGGGTTGGAATAATTACAGACAGTAGTTGCATTTTAGAAATGTTTTTTTTTATATTTTCCATTAATAACGTAGCTTTCTGAAATACTTTTTTTCAACAAAATCACTTACAGGCTACCAAACATTTCTGATCATTTTTGCCAGGAGTCATAAATTTTTAAAGCAGTGTTCTTCAAACTTCAGTTTGCAGTGTTTTAGTAGGTTGTAAAATCAACATAGTGGATAACTACCACATTTTCTTTCTTTCTCTTTTTAAAAATAAACTTTCTATTTTGGGATAATTTTGATTATAAAAAAGTTGCAGGCTGGGTGCGGTTGTTCACGCCTGTAATCCCAGCACTTTGGGAGGCCAAGGCAGGCATATCACGAGGTCAGGAGATCGAGGCCATCCTGGCTAACATGGTGAAACCCTGTCTCTACTAAAAATACAAAAAATTAACTGGGTGTGGTGGCATGCACCTGTGGTCCCAGCTACTTAGGAGGCTGAGGCAGAAGAATGGCATGAACCCAGGAGGTGGAGGTTGCAGTGAGCCCAGATCACACCACTGCACTCCAGCCTAGGCGACAGAGCGAGACTCCGTCTCAAAAAAAAATTTAAGAAAAGGTTGCAAACAATACATAGAGTTTCTGTACACCCTTCATCCGGTTTTCCCTATTGTTAACGTCTTGTATTACCATGGTATGTTTGTCACAACTCAGAGGCTGACATTAGAACATTACTATGAACTAAATTTGAGACTCTTTGGATTTCTCCAGTTTTCTACTAATGTTCTTCTTCTGTTCATGGGCCCCATACAAGATGTACCACGTTGCATTTAGTTGTCATGTCTCCCAGTCTCCTCGGGTCTGGGACAGTTTCCCAGTCTTTTCTTATTTTTCTTGTGAAAGTCTACATAGGCACTGGCCAGGTATCCTATAGAATGCCTCCTTCTCTAGTCTGGATTTGTCTGATGTTTTCTGATTATTAGACTGGGATTAAGAGTTTCTGGAAAGAAGAGCACAGGCACTGTTCTGACATCATATTGTATCGAGGTACATGATATCCACATGATACCTCTGGAAATGTTAACCTTGGTTTAAGTAGTGTTTACCAGGATTCTCCACTAGAAAGTTAACTATTCTTTGGTCACAAATCACTAAATCTAGCACACCTGCTAGAGTGAGAAAGGGGTGGAATTAAGCTTCATCTCTTGGAACAGGGGGTTACCCACATACAGTTTTTTGAATTCTTCCATAAGAAAGACTTGTCTCTTCTTCCATTTATTTATTTATTCAGTCATTTATTTATTACTGTCATCTCATGTATATTTATCTTACACTTTGGGTTATAAGTGAGTACTACATTATTTTGTTTCACAAATTGTTCCAACTTTGGCCATTTGGAGCTCTTTCAGGTTGGCTCCTGTGTCTCTTTGACATGTCCCCATCCTTTCATTTTTTGAAGACTTCTTTCCAGATGCCTCAGGATCATCTTGTATTTCCCCTACCCCATCCCTAGAATCAGCTATTTCTCCAAGGAGCCCTGGTTCCTTTTGGAGAATGTATTTAGAAACCAGATAAGCTGGGTCTGTTTATTGCTGGGTGTCACTGCTTCTAGGCCCTCTGGATAATATATATATGTATACTAAGTCATAAATATAAACATATCTATAATTGTTCCTATATCTATTTGTATATATATTAAGTTCGTACCGATGTCTCTGATTCTAATCCAGTATGTAATGTGGCACGTTAATTTGCCTAATTACACTTTGTTTAGATTTTTGTTTGTATTCTCCAGGAATATTGAAACAAGGTAAACAAGGTGAGGAAATTTCAAGATATAGATTGGCTAGATAATGAAATATTATTCCAAGGTGGTAATTTTCAGTGATTCAGTAATTCTCCCATAGTAGGTCAATAAGTTCTAAGTAATCGAGAGGTAGTATTTTTTTTTTCTATATTTACTTTTTTTTTTTTTTTTTTTTGAGATGGAGTCTCGCTCTGTCACCCGAGCTGGAGTGCAGTGGCTGGATCTCAGCTCACTGCAAGCTCCGCCTCCCGGGTTTACGCCATTCTCCTGCCTCAGCCTCCCGAGTAGCTGGGACTACAGGCGCCCGCCACCTCGCCCGGCTAGTTTTTGTTTTTGTATTTTTTAGTAGAGACGGGGTTTCACTGTGTTATTCAGGATGGTCTTGATCTCCTGACCTCGTGATCTGCCCGTCTCGGCCTCCCAAAGTGCTGGGATTACAGGCTTGAGCCACCGCGCCCAGCCTATATTTACTTTTACAGTGTTATAAATGCCTTAACTGTGCAGCTTTCCATTTTCTAAACATGCATATTTAATTCAGTTTAATGGTTTTTTGACATTTTATTAATTTTTCTTTTCATTAATAAATTCTTTTGGTAAAGCAATGTGATTTAAGAAAGAGTACTCAAGCAGTGCCTCAGTTTTCTCACTTGAAAATTATACATGATAATTTCTACCCCTTGAGAGTCTACTGAAGAATAAATAAATGTATGTATTTGAAATAAATAAATATATGTCTTTGTGACTCTTAAGTTCTAACTTGTTATAAAACATGTTACATTTATCATCATTTAGCAAGAATTGGTTGAGTACATTTACTTTGGAATAATTTTAATATATATTCTGATTAAAGACATCTCAGAGTTGGTTCTTTATTGCAATTTCATGAATATTTGTACAAAAGGAATCTCGTATTCACTATATAATTTGCCATATTATCCAACTCCTATTATGTGCTAGGCTCAAAACAAATGTGATGTAGCTCACATGTGAAGATTTAATAACCTACTTCCTAACTTACCAGTGTATTTAACTATTAGCATTAATAGAAACTAGACAGCAGTCCAATTTAATGGTCTCTTAGACATCTTTTTAGTATTTTGCATTGTAATAAATCTCCATAGAGTTCCTTTCACCTTAGGTATTAGAGGTCTCTGTCAGCCTTAACCAGGGTCCTTTTATGGCCCCAGTTAATGCTCCGCTGCAAAAAGGAAACTCAGTAGAGCCAGGGGTATTGTGTGGGGATCCCAGCTATCTTGTCTTGGTGCTTAGGGAAGATTTAATGATAAAGAAATGATGGGAGGAGTCTGACTAAGCCTCATAATGACCATAACTTAGAGCTCCATTTTCAGAAATAGAGAAGACCTAGTGCTGAGTGAAGCAGCAGTAGGTATTTTTTTTTTTTTTTTCAGAACTAGAAACACCATCCCTCTCTTATCATCACTCCCTCAAAGCCCTGGCAGAAAACTCCCATACTACCTGCTATCTATTAATTTCCTAGGTACCCCAGGAATCAGTTAACTAGTTAGGGTATCAAGTTCCTTGTAAAGTCCATTGTAAAGTTAATGTTGGGTCCTCTGAATAATGCCCATGTTGAACTACATATTAGTACCATATTTCTAGTTTTAATTTTATTTTTTTGAGACGGAGTCTCGCTCTGTCACCCAGACTGGAGTGCAATGGCACGATCTTTGGCTCACTACAACCACTACCTCCCGGGTTCAGGTGTTTCTCCTGCCTCAGCCTCCTGAGTAGCTAGGATTACAAGTGCCCACCCCCACGCCCGGCTAATTTTTGTATTTTTAGTAGAAACAGGGTTTCACCATGTTACAGGTCAGGCTGGTCTCAAACTCCTGACCTCCAGGTGATCCACCTGCCTGAGCCTCCCAAAGTGCTGGGATTACAGGTGTGAGCCACTGTGCCCGGGCAGTACCATATTTTTTCTTTTTTTGGAGACAGAGTCTCTTTCTGTCACCCAGGCTGGAGTGCAGTGGCATGATCTTGGCTTACAGCAACCTCCGCCTCCTGATTCAAGCAATTCTAGTGCCTCAGCCTCCCAAGTAGGTGGGACTACAGGTGCAGGCTACCACACCTGGCTAATTTTTATATTTTTTAGTAGAGACGGGGTTTTTTCCATATTGCCCAGGCTGGTCTCAAACTCCTGAGCTCAAGCAATACGTCGGCCTCCCAAAGTGCTGGGATTATAGGCGTGAGCCACAGGGCCCTGCCTATTACCATATTTCTATGTGTGATTTCTGTTTTAGGTTGAGGGGAAGGTAATTTATTGATTATCTAATGCATGTCAGGTACTATACTAGGTACTTAACAGTATACAATTTATCTTAATTCTGACCCGATACGGTGGCTCACCCCTGTAATCCCAGCACTTTGGGAGGCTGAGGCGGGCGGATAACCTGATGTCAGGAGTTTGAGACGATTGTGGCCAACGTGGCAAAATCCTGTCTCTACTAAAAATGCAAAAAAAAAATTAGCCGAAGCTGAGTGTGGTAATGCGTGCCTATAGACCCAGCTACTTGGGAGGCTGAGGCAGGAGAATTGCTTGAACTGGGAAGTGGAGGTTGCAGTGAGCTGAGATTGTGCCACTGTACTCCAGCCTGGGCAAGAGAGCAAGAGTCTTTCCAAAAAAAAAATTTTTTTTAATTCTGTTGTTCACAATAAGACTATAAGGGATAGGCATCTGCATTTTACAGATGATGAAATCGAGGTCAAACTGCTAATAAACAACAGAGCTGGTCTGAGTCTCAGTTTCTCTGACCTCAGAGACTGTGATCTTCATACTCCATGAACATTTTATTTTTTCCATGAACATTTTAAAGTAAAGCTGAATCATTCTATTCTTGTAATAAGGTATTTTACATCTGATGATTTTGAAAAATTTCAGTGGCGTCATAAATATGCTATATTTTAAGGTAAATCGAACTAATAATAGAGCTATCCGAGTATAATTTTTTTTTTTAGACGGAGTCTTGCTGTGTCGCCCAGGCTGGAGTGCAGTGGCACGATCTCGGCTCACTGCAAGCTCCACCTCCCGGGTTCACGCCATTCTCTTGCCTCAGCCTCCTGAGTAGCTGGGAGTATAGGCGTGTGCCACCACGCCCGGCTAATTTTTTGTAATTTTTAGTAGAGACAGGGTTTCACTGTGTTAGCCAGGATGGTGTTGATCCCCTGACCTCGTGATCCACCCACCTCGGCCTCCCAAAGTGCTGGGATTACAGGTGTGAGCCACCATGCCCAGCCAATTTTTTTTTTTTAAGAGACAGAGGGCCGGGTGCAGTGGCTCACGCATGCCTGTAATCCCAGCACTTCGGGAGGCCGAGATCACGAGGTCAAGAGATAGAGACCATCCTGGCCAACATGGTGAAATCCCATCTCTACTAAAAATACAAAAAAATTAGCTGGACCTAGTGGCACGCTCCTGTAGTCCCAGCTACTCAGGAGGCTGAGGCAGGAGAATTGCTTTGAACCCAGGAGGCAGAAGTTGCTGTGAGCCAAGATCACGCCACTGCACTCCAGCCTGGCAACAGAGTGAGACTGCGTCTCAAGAAAAAAAAAGAGACAGTCTTCCTCTGTTGTCCAGGCTGGAGTGCAGTGGCATGATCACAGCTTATTGCAGTCTTGGCCTCCTGGGTTCAATCAATCCTCTCGTCTCAGCAGTAGCCAGGACTACAGGCACACACCGTCATGCTTGACTTTTTTTTTTTGAGATAGAGTCTCGCTCTGTTACCCAAGCTGGGGTGCAGTGGTGTGATCTCGGCTCACCGCAGCCGCCTCCTCCCTGGTTCAAGCAGTTCTCATGCCTCAGCCTCCTGAGTAGGTGGTAGTACAGGCACACACCACCATGCCCAACTAATTTTTGTATTTTTAGTAGAGACAGGGTTTCACCATTTTGGCCAGGCTGGTCTCAAACTGCTGACCTCAGGTGATTTGCCTGCCTTGGCCTCCCAAAGTGCTGGGATCACAGGTGTGAGCCACCATACCCGGCCAACTTTTTTTTTTGCGACGTAATCTTGCTCTGTCGCCCAGGCCAGAGTGCAGTGGTGTGATCTCAGGTCACTGCAGCCTCCACCTCCTGGGTTCAAGTGATTCTGCTGCCTCAGCCTCCCTAGTAGCTGGGACTACAGGCGTGCACTATCACACCCAGCTAATTTTTGTATTTTTAGTAGACATGGGGTTTCTCCACATTGGCCAGTCTGGTCTTGAACTCCTGACCTCAAGTGATCCACCTGTCTTGGCCTCCCAAAGTGCTGGATTACAGGCATGAGACACCACGCCTGACGTCATTTTTTTTTTTTTTTGTAGTGAGGGGATCTTGCTTTGTAGGCCAGGCTGGTATTGAACTCCTGATTTCAAGGAGTCCTCCTCTCTGCCTCCCAAAGTGCTGGGACTGCAAATGTGAGCCACAGCACCTGGCCTAGAATAATTCTTTAATAATATGATGTGGTAAAAGAGACCAAATTTCTTTTACAGTGAATTAGATGTGAATTCACCTATTTTTCCTATAAAGCACATATTATAATTTGTCATTTGTCTATAGGAAAAGGGAAAGGAATCCCATGGATATATTTGATATGGCTAGACATCGGTTGCAAGCTCCTGTCAGAAGACAGTCACCTAAGGGCTTAGACGCTGCCACTTTTCAGAATATTCATGATTTTAATGAGCTGAAAGATAGAGGTGAGTAGATTGCTGCTCTTTTAAAGATGTAGCAGAAGTGTTCTACCCATATTTAAATATCTGTAAAGATTTTGTACCCTTTTTCTAAAGTAGAATTTTATCTATGATACATATTTTAAGTTAAAATGAAATGAAACTTCTGTATTCTCTAGGTCTTCAGTTAACCAGTCTGGTATATGAAGCTTTAGTTTGACTAACTGCTTTCTTTTGGAGAGCATATAGTGTTAAAGTCTGGGATGGATGAGATTGCATAGACTAGTATGAAGAATGGAACTTGGCATTTAATGGAGGATGGACAGACAAAGATGAGCTCATGAAAAATACTGAGGAGAAGCCAGAGAGACCGGAGGAGAAGCAGGAGAATGTACGATCCTGAAACCTGAGCGGAAAGAAACCTGTATCAAGGAGACAGGATCGTGTAAGATGAATACCGGAAAATGTCAGTTGGATGAGGTCATTGGTGACCTCAGCTAGAGCTTTTTAAGTGGAATGATCGCCGATTAACTTTGGAATGAGGATTGACTAGGAGACAAGATATTGGAAACAATAGGCATAAGACTTTTAGAAGACCCTTGGCTGGGAAAGGGAAGGGGAAGGAGAGGGATCAGGAGCTGGAAGACTCCTTAGAATGTGAATGTGAGGAGCTATGCAGGAGAAAGAGGTTTAGGCTCTAGGAGAGGGTGAGTGATTGTTGAAGTGAGCAGGGCATCTGGGTAGGCAGGAGGAAATCTAGGGGATTTGAGGGAAGAGTCAGGAGAAGCTTTGATGTAGCCACTTAGGACGAATAGAAGAGAAAGTTTAGTAGGGAAATGGGATTTCCAAGGTACACGAGGCCTAGGAGACTGAGAATGTGTGGAGGAACCAAAATGTGTGTTGTGTAATTTTCCTTTAGGCATATTCAGCAGAGCAGGTGTTGGAGCAGAAGGGGCAGATTATGGGATATGTGGTCATAATGACCTAGGCCAGAAAACTGGAATTTAAGCTTTGTATCCTTTTGAAAGTAATATCTGTTTATTGTAGCAAATTTTCAAAATACAGAAAGATAGTAAGAAGGAAAAATCACCTTAGTCAAACTACCTATATATAAGTACCATTATCATTTTGGATGTTTTCTAGTCTTTCTGAGCGTAATTAAAAGAAAAACAAGATAAATTTTGTTATTTATTTAATTTTCTCTATTGTTTTTCACGTAGATTTACATGTATTATCAATTACGTATACCATAGTTTTTTTTTTTTTTTTTTTGAGACGGAGTCTCGCTCTGTCGCCCAGGCTGGAGTGCAGTGGCCGGATCTCAGCTCACTGCAAGCTCCGCCTCCCGGGTTCCCGCCATTCTCCTGCCTCAGCCTCGCGAGTAGCTGGGACCACAGGCGCCGCCACCTCGCCCGGCTAGTTTTTTGTGTTTTTTAGTAGAGACGGGGTTTCACCGGGTTAGCCAGGATGGTCTCGATCTCCTGACCTTGTGATCCGCCCGTCTCGGCCTCCCAAAGTGCTGGGATTACAGGCTTGAGCCACCGCGCCCGGCCTACCATAGTTATTTTTTATGCTATCATATATTGATTACTTACTATCTGCCAGGCATTATGTTAATCCAGTGGGTCTCATGAGAAGTTTGATCTGAAATCAAAACTGTTTGTATTATAAACTAAGACATTATTTGTATTTTTCATTCTTATTCTCTCATGTGTATACAGATTGGCCAGAGACTACATGACATGTGATGATTTCATCTCTTTGAAGCTAGCAGAATGTGTCCTTGTGTATTCTTGTGTTTTAAGAATCTCTTAGTTTTAACTTAATATGGCGCGCGCGCGCGTGTGTGTGTGTGTGTGTGTGTGTGTCACTACATAAGTAAAGCTCTTTGGGGTCCTCAATTTTTAAGAGTGTAAAAAAGATCTTGAGACCAAAAAGGTTTAAGCCATAGAATTGAGCCATTCATTTCCCTGTGTTACTACATCTTGCCCTCATTCACCAATGACCTGGTGGTTGGTATTGTTTTTTAATGAGTCTGGAAGCAGTGAAGCCAGGGACCAGTCCAAGTTTATGTGTCCAGAGTCTTCTGTTAACTTCTAAAAATGGCTATTAGCCATTTTCACTATTTTGTTCTTTTGATAATTTCTGATCATAAAGCTTTATACATATTTAGGACCATAAAACTGTGTATATATTTAGGCTCATTTATTTATATTCCAGCAGTGTAATTAGTGAGTCAAAGGGAATAATATTTTCAAGGCTTTTTATATGTATGAACTGTATGTTTCTTCTCAAGATTTAAAAATTTTTATTCTTGGCTGGGCGCAGTGGCTAGTGCCTGTAATCCCAGCACTTTGAGAGGCCAAGGCAGGTGGATCACAAAGTCAGGAGCTCAAGACTAGCCTGGCCAACATAGCAAAACCCCATCTCTACTAAAAACTACAAAAAAAAAAATTAACCGGGCATAGTGGTGGGCACCTGTAGTCCCAGCTACTTGGGAGACTGAGGCAGGAGAATTGCTTGAACCCAGGAGGTGGAGGTTGCAGTGAGCTGAGATCATGCTACTGCACTCCAGCCTGGGTGACAGAGTAATACTTTGTCTCAAAACAAAACAAAATTTATTCTTGTTTGTGGATATTCATGGAATTGTGACAGAGGTAAATTCCTTCAGAAATGACAATCCCCAGCCGCGGTGGCTCACGCCTGTAATCCCAGCACTTTGGGAGGCCAAGGCGGGCAGATAACGAGGTCAGGAAATCGAGATCATCCTGGCTAACACAGTGAAACCCTGTCTCTACTAAAAATACAAAAAATGAGCCAGGCGTGGTGGCGGGCGCCTATAGTCCTAGCTACTCAGGAGGCTGAGGCAGGAGAATGGTCTGAGCCCGGGAGGTGGAGCTGGCAGTGAACAAGACCGTGCCACTGCACTCCAGCCTGGGCGACAGATCAAGACTCCATCTCAAAAAACAAAAACAAAAACAAACAAACAAACAAAAAACAGAAATGGCATTCCCCATCAAGTTCCAGCCAGTCTATGTTTATCTGGCTTTCTGCTTGATACTTGTAAGGACTAAAATATTAATTGGCCAGTAACATTGTTTTTTCACATTTCCAGTATATTTTAGAGATCAGCCATGATTACAGTGTCTCATGGCTGCCTTAGTCATAGCCATGTGACCATCTGCTTGGATATACCTGCACGTAGTTTGTGTTCTGGGTGGCATCCTGGCGGGGCTAGGACAGGTAGAAATGGAGAATGCGGCGTCCACTGCTTGTTCTGGGTTATTTCTTATGTTGGTAAGTTTGTGAAAAGGCATTTATTAAAGAATATTAATTTCATGTTCTTTAGTTTTGTGGCTATTTACTGTCCTTTGACTTTAGTGATGTTTCACTATTTATATCATTTCCTTGATTTTGAAATGAGGTTACTCATGTTACTTATAGTGAAGTTTTATAAAATCCCATTTGAAAACAACATTTAACTTAGTTATATAACATATTTTTTATACCAGATTCAGAAACACGAGTTGATCTGAGATTTATGTACCCGGATCCTCCAAGAGATCATCACACCTTAGAGATTCAGCAGCAAGCCCTGCTAAGAGAGCAGCAGAAGAGGCTGAACAGAATAAAAATGCAGGAAGGTGCCAAAGGTAAGAAATAATCACTGCTGTGTCAAATAGTATTAGCACGCTGTTTTTCGGTAGGCTTTCTGCATCTCTTCTGTTGATTTCAGTCTCAGGCATCCTCCCTTCACTGGCAGCCCCATGCTCACAGGGCCCGTTTGGTCTGTAGTACCAGAAAAGAAGAAGTATGAGAAAGGGCTCTGAGTGGCTCCACCAGGGTGGTGTATTCATGCATGACAGGGGCCCAGCCATTCACTGTAGCCAGGAGGATTCAATACTTTGACCAGGCCAGGTGACATCTGCATTAGGAACTAGAAACCAAAGGAAGGAGTGCCAGGCAAACATATCAGTGCCCTGTCATGATGTGTCGGGCATTTGTCTACTGTGCCATGTCAGGCATTTGTCTACTGTGGTGTGAGGGTGTTTAAGTTTTGATGTGGTGTAAAATGTGCAAAGCATCAGACTGGACTATGAATATGTTTTCGTATAATCAACCACTTGAAAGATACTTAGTGGTTGCTAGGAGCACAGGTACTGGCCTGTATCCAGGGATATGGTGATGAATGACATATGCTGCTGCTCTTGAGGAGGTTATATTTTGTTGGAGAAGTTAGATGCTAAAGAAGTATAACTGTGATGAATATTGCACAGAAGAAATCCAGGACGCCGTTGGGTTGGGGTGGGTGGGCACCTAGAAGCAGAGTGGGGCTAGTTGTCTCAGAGAGCACTGATGGGGCCTGATGATAGCCAGGTGTACTGCATGGCCTTCCCATCTGTATTTCACCAGCTTTCAGGCCATCGAGGTTAACCATGGAAAATGAGTAATGAAAACACAACAATCAGATAACAAGAATGGAAGGGATGCTCCTGCCAGTTATTTTTAAGAAAATTTAAGACCCTATCTTGGGAGGCTGGTCTGACTTGCAGAATCTGAGGAAGCTTTTTTGACTTCATGAGATAGCATCACAGGAGTAAGTGATGCAGCACTTTAGGCCCAGATCATAGGTAAGACTTTAATAAACATATGTATAGGGATCGTCTTCCCTTCATCTGGTACAGAATTTTTAATAACAGCCTCATAGCCCTGTAACAGAATAAGCCTAATTCTAGGATAAGCAGTAGGTGTATCACCTGGAGAGAGGAGAGAAGCAAGTACATTCTTCAACCTTTGTACCCAGTCTGGTGGCATTTTTCTTTAGTCTCAAAATGAAGGTCTGATCTTGTGGGATTTTGGTATCTTAGACTGATTGGCCCAAAAGTAGTCCCCAGGTTGATACAGGTACATTTTGGCACTGAAGGTATCTATCTCCCACAGTAGCCACCCCCCGACTGCCAGTAGACACTATGATGACCAAATTCATAAGAATATGATTTCACTGACTGGGCGTGGTGGTTCACGCCTGTAATCCCAGCACTTTGGGAGGCCGAAGTGGGCAGATCATGAGGTCAGGAGTTCAAGACTAGTCTGGCCAACATAGTGAAACCCCCGTCTCTACTAAAAATACAAAAATTAGCTGGGCATGGTGGTGTGTGCCTGTAGTCCTAGCTACTCTGGAGCCTGAGTCAGGAGAATCGCTTGAACCCGGGAGGTGGAGGTTCCAGAGAGCCGAGATCGTGCCACTGCACTCCAGCTTGGGCAACAGAGTGAGACTTTGTCTCAAAAAAAAAAAAAAAAAAAAAAAAAAGAATATGGCCACACTGTAAACAATCACAAATATGTCTATTAAAATATAGGAGAAGGAATACAGGCTATCATTGGCAACTTGTTTATTCTCAATAAAAGGCAGTATCTAAAAAGGGCAAAATGTACTATTCACAGGAACACATAGGAAGACTGGTCATATTGGAGAGGCTTTGGGGCTTTGGGATACCTGATCCAAGATTTTTGCTTCGGGAACTAAGTGCCTGGAGCTTATTTCAGTTCCATGTGAGGGAGCCCCTATTTAACTCCATGCAACAACTTTCTACAGACTGTAGAAATCTGACAAGATGGTGAAGGATCCTGCATTGATCATTTTCTTTTTCTGTTGGCATTAGTTTTACATTTGCAATGATTTTACTTGTTATGTTCATTCATGTGGATGGGAGAATTTTATGCAGCTAGAATGGATGCAGGGTTATGTTTATTAATAAGTGATATCTTTAAAATATTCTGAAGTGTGATAGTTGAAAAGTAATTTACAGTAGAGAGCTAGTCAAAAAGATATTCTAAAATTTAATTTTATATAGTAAGCAATTTCTGACCTTTTAATTTGCTTTTGTTCTTCATTGACTACAGTTGACTTAGATGCCATCCCAAGTGCTAAAGTACGAGAGCAAAGAATGGTAAGCAACCAGTTATAATTTTTCAAGTTAGTTTTTGGGGGATTAAAAATCTAGAGGCATATGATGATCAAGTAATTCAAATTTTGAATTATTTAGGAATATTGAATTAAGAACGTAAGTCTTATCAGTAAAGTGGATAGCTTGAGAAGTGTTAGTATAATATATAGAGAAAACATGTTGTAATGGCTAAGAACAAGATTCTAGCACTAGGCTGTTCCAGTTAGTCTATTTTTAGCTACGTGACTTAGGGCAAGTTATTTAATCTCTTTATGCCTCAGCTTCCTAATCTGTAAAATGAGGATAATAGTACTTAAATTAATATTTGCAAGGTACTTAGAGACAGGCCTGGCATATAAATTTTATATAAGTGTTTATTAAATAAATAAAAATAGCTCAAGTGCTGTTGTTAGAACTGAGATAATATATTAAAAGCCCTTACAGCAGGCCTGGCCCATGATGAGTGCAGTGTGAGTGTTTGCTGTCATTAGCATGAGCAGTAGTGGGAGTGGGAGTCTGTTATGGAAATAGTGTTGAGGTCTACAAAGAAAATAAGCAAAGGGAGGGAACAGAGAATGATAACACCCACCTATATCCTAAGGGGGGCACCTTTTGTGCAAGACTGAATAAAGGGACAGGATGAGCTCTTTTCAATCAACAGATATTTATGATTTCCTATGGACCAGAAACTGTTCTAGGTGCCGGGTTATAGGAGTAAACAAAAGAAACAAAAATCCCTGCCCTCTGACAGCTTACATTGCAGAAGGAGGGAGAGACAGTAATCAAATAAATCAATAGTTTGTTGAATCATGGTGCTGTGGAGAAGACAACAGCAGAGAAGGCAGCTGGAGCATCCTGGGTGGGAGGGTTTATAGTTGGAAATACAGTGGGCATGGGGGCTCACTGGGTAGGTAACATTTGAGTAAGGACACCAGGGAGGTGTCCATGGAAAATGTGGGGGAACTTCTGGAGGAAGAACATTCCAGGAAGAGGCCCCAGTGGGAGCTGGCCTAGTGCATGTAAGGAGCAGTGGGAGAGCCATGAGCAAGGGCCAGTTGGACACATGGGGCAGGGGGTGACAAGGTGAGGTAGCAGGGCCTTGGGGGCCATTCTGGGGCTTTGCCTTTGACACTTGTGCATGTGATGAGAAGCTGCCAAGGTCTTTAAGTGGAGGAGTGACATGATCTGCTTGAGGTTTTTACTTGATCCACTGACTGCTATGCATTTAGACTGAGTGGGGCAGGAGGCTATTGCAGTAATTTAGGCAAGAGACAAGCTCACTTTCTGATAATGAATGCAGTGCATCAGTGTAATTCATTGCCTTAAAAATTAATGGACAGCTCTTTGCTGGAGTGTCTTAATAAAGCCCAGAAATCTGCTAAGAAGGTGCAGGTAGGTGGAGTTGGATGACTTTAGGTTCCTTCTGACATGTTGGTGATTATTATTCTGTACTGCAAAATTCTCTATATGTAAATTTAAGTTTTCTCTCATTTGGGAGCTCATTATAATAAGCCCAATCCTAGCATTTTTTTTCCTTACTATAGTATGTGCTCCACTGTGTCTGTGCTGCATCATTGTGACCAATAGGTGTCACGTAGGGCTGTCATAATCTGAGAGTATACCCCCCTCTCTCCTATGACACTGTGATCTACTCCAGAGCAGAAACTTTTAATTCATCTTTGTATCCCCAGTTCCTAGCATGAAAGAAATAGTAAGTGGGCTATACAGGTTTATGGAAATTGGAATGAATGAATCTTGGCAGTGGCTTAAAGACTTAATGTTTAATTGGGGTCTTTGCTTCATACTCTATTATATTTTCCATTAGTCATAATGTGATCCTTTTATTTGACTTCAACCATAAAGGGGCAGGAAGGAGTGGAGTTAGGGAGTAAATGTGTGAGCTTGTAGAATCTGTAGCCTGGAGAGATACTGTCCTGCGTTGCTATCACCGTCTTCATAGGAATTGTGTGTGTTAAGGCTTTCCAGTATTTTCTGAGCATTGGAATGTCGTCAGTCCTACCTCTCCCCATCCTCTTCTGCTTTTAGAGAGAACAATGTGGAAACCTGTGCCTCTTCTTAGTACAAATTTGTTGTTTTTCCACACAAAACTAATAAAAGTAATCATTGAAACATGTTTCTTTTAGCCCAGAGATGACACTAGTGATTTCTTGAAAAACTCATTATTGGAATCTGATAGTGCTTTTATTGGTGAGTATATTTATTTTATTAAGGCTATATATTTAAATATTAAACCTTTCTCCATACTTAAAAACCAGTACTGTATTCTTTGTTGTACAAGGTAGTAAAAAAAAAAGGAATATTCTTTTTTCTGTTTTAATGAGTAATCATCAGATATTCCTTGCAAAGTTTTCAAAATCACAATTACTGAAATGAACTTTAAAAGTCTTAGGAATAGTTGACAAACCTGTACATGAATGTTCATAACAGCCTCATTTCTGTCACCCAGGCTGGAGTGCAGTGGCCGGATCTCAGCTCACTGCAAGCTCCGCCTCCCGGGTTCCCACCATTCTCCTGCCTCAGCCTCCCGAGTAAGCTGGTACTACAGGCGCCTGCCACCTCGCCCGGCTAGTTTTTTGTATTTTTTGGTAGAGACGGGGTTTCACCATGTTAGTCAGGATGGTCTCGATCTCCTGACCTCGTGATCCGCCCGTCTTGGCCTCCCAAAGTGCTGGGATTACAGGCTTGAGCCACCACGCCCAGCCCAGCCTCATTTCTAATGCCAAATGCTGGAATCAGCCCAGATGTCCTTCAGTAGATGAATGGTTAAACAAACTCTGGTACATCCATGCCATGGAATACCACTCAGCAATAAAAAGGAACAAAGTTTTGAAACTTGGATGAACTTGGATGACTCTTCAGGGAAATAGTCTGAGCAAAAAAGACAATCCCAATACGTTTACTGTATGATTCCATTTACATAACATTTTTGAAATTACAGAATTAAGAAATTGAGAACAGATTAGTGGTTGCCAGGGGTTGAGGGATAGGGAGAGGTGTATATAGTTATAAAAGGGCAAGAAGAGGGATCCTTGTGGTTTGGGAACTGTTTAACAACTTGTTTGCAGGGGTAGATACACACATGTAAATGGGAAATAAAATAATAAATAATAATAGATCTTAATACACACATAAAAACACACAAATGGGTATTGGTAAGATAGTAAATTGGAATCTGTGGGTTGTATCAGTATAATATCCTGGTTGTGAGATTATACTTGAGTTCTGCAAAATGTTACCATTGGGGGAATTGGACAAAATGTATAGGGTATCTCTACAACTTCTTATACCCGTGTGTGTACCTTAATTATTTTAATCTATTTACAGTTATCTTAATATTTCAGTCAAAAAAGTCATAAGACTATTTTATTTAGTCTTCAGAAGATAAGTAAAGGTACCATGGGATCTTTTTTCTTAAAGTAGTATACACTTATGATTAATGTATTCTGATCATGAGTGTTTCTGCTATCCTAGGGCCATCAGGGAATGATCTAGTCTACATATAAGCTGTATTTCAGGCCAATTACTTTAGATTTTCATGTGATAAAATTCCAAATTAACTTATATTTTTCTCTTAATGGTTTTTTGTTGTTGTTGTTGCTGTTTTTGAGACAGGGTCTTGCTCTGTCGCCCAGGCTGGAGTGCAGCAGCACAATCATTGCTCACTACAGCCTCAAATTCCTGGGCTCAAGTGCTCCTCCCATCTCAGCCTCCCCAGTAGCTGGGACTACAGCATGTACTACCATACCCAGTTATCTTTTTTATTTTTTGTAGAGATGAGGTCTCCCTATGTTGCCCAGGCTGGTCTCAAACACCTGGACTCAAGGGATCCTCCTGCCTCAGCCTCCCAAAGTGCTGGGATTACAGACATGAGCCACTGTACCTGGTCTTTTTTTTTAAATGAATTTTTCCTTTCCAAGGAAGATGCACTGGGGAGAGAAGGAAAAATAAAACCAGCAGGAGACAGGGATGGGAAGATTGCTTGTCAGGGAAATGAGACCTATCCTTCCTAACAGTGAAGATGGTCTGGGCCATTCAAGATGGTGTGTTGGAGTATTCCATGACACTAGAACAAAGATACAGCAGTCTTTACGGTTAATGGTGACTGCAAATGCTGCATAAGTCATGGCTGTGTTAACCACTGCTCTAAGGAATGTAAAGTTGGTGGTTTCAGTGCATTATTTTTAAAAAGTAGGGTTTTTTAAATTGTAAAACACACATAAACATAACATTTACCAGTTTAACCATTTTAAAGTGTACAGTTGACTGGCATTAAGTATTTCTATTGTGCAACCACCACTATCATCCATCTCCAGAACTCATCTTGAAAATAGAAACTCTGGCCGGGCGCGGTGGCTCAAGCCTGTAATCCCAGCACTTCGGGAGGCCGAGACGGGCGGATCACGAGGTCAGGAGATCGAGACCATCCTGGCTAATACGGTGAAACCCCATCTCTACTAAAAAATACAAAAAACTAGCCAGGCGAGGTGGCGGGTGCCTGTAGTCCCAGCTACTTGGGAGGCTGAGGCAGGAGAATGGCGTAAACCCGGGGGGCAGAGCTTGCAGTGAGCTGAGATCTGGCTACTGCACTCCAGCCTGGGCGACAGAGCGAGACTCCGCCTCAAAAAAAAAAAAGAAAATAGAAACTCTTCATATGAGACAGTAATTCCCCATTGCCCTCTCCCTCCAGCCCCTGGCATCTAACATTCTACTTTCCATCTCCATAAATTTGACTACTCTAGGACCTCATGTAAGTGGAATCATACAGTATTTATCCTTTGAGGACTGGCGTATTTCACTTCACATAACGTCTGTGAGGTTTATCCATGTTATAGCATGTGTCAAATTTTCTTTTTTTTCCCCTTAGAGACAGGGTCTCCCTTGCTACCCAGGCTGGAGTGCAGTGGTGTGATCATGGCTCACTGCAGCCTTAACCTTCCTGTGCTCAGATGATTCTCCTACCTCACCCTCCCAAGTAGCTGAGATTACAAGCACACACTCACTACCATGCCCGAATAATTTTTGTATTTTTTGTAGAGACAGGGTTTCACCATGTTGCCCAGGTTGGTCACAAACTCTTGAGCATAAGTGATCCTCCAACTGTGGCCTCCCAAAGTGCTGAGATCACGGGTGTGAGCTACCACACTCAGCCAGATTTCCTTTTTATGCTGTGAATGATATTCCATTGTATGTATGTACCGTGTTTTGTTTATCCATTCATCTGTCAGTAGACACTTGAGTGGCTTTCACCTTTTGGCTGTTGTGAATAATGCTCCTACGAATAGGTGTACAATTAGCTGTTGGAGTCACTGCTTTCAGTTCTTTTGGGTATACACTAACAGATAACATTTGCTAGATCATATAGTAATTCTATTTTTAATTATTTGAAGTCTCTCCACATCGTTTTCCACAGCAGCTGCACCATTTTACATTCCTACCAGCAGTGCACAAAAGTTCTGATTTCTCTACATCCTTGTTAACACTTATTACTTTGTTTTTTGAATAGTAGCAATCTTTATAGGTGTGAGGTGGCATCTCATTGTGGTTTTGACTTACATTTCTGTAATGATTAGTGATGTTGAACATCTTTACATGTGCTTACTGACTAATTGTAAATCATTTTTGAAGAAATATCTATTTAAGACCTTTTCTAATTCTTAAAATCAGATATTTTTTGTTGTTATTGAGTTGTAGGAGTTCTTTATTAATCTATTCTGGATCTTACCCCTTATCAGATACATGATTTGCAAATGTTTTCGACGTAGTGGGTTGCGTTTTCACTCTGTTGGTTGTGTCCTTTGATACATAGGAGCTTTTAACTTTGGTACAGTCCAATCTATCTTTGCTTTTGTTGCCTGTGCTTTTGGTGTCACATCTAAGACATCATTGCCAAATCCAATACCATGAAGCTTTCCTCATATGCTTTCTTCTAAGAGTTTTATATATATAGTTTTAGCTCTTAACGTTTAGATGCCTAACCATGGAGTGTCAAAATACATGTCAGAAAGCGAAAGAATGGCAAGGAGAAATAGATGAATCCACTATTATGGTTAGAGATTTTTAACACCTATCAGAAATGGACAGAGGCACGAAGGCACAAAATCAGTAAGGACATAGTTGAGTTCTGCAACACTGTCAACCAACTGGATATAATGGACGTCAAAAGACACCTTCATTAACAACAGCAGAACACATACTCTTCTCAGGGTCACACGGAACATTCACCAGGACAGATTACAATCTGGGGAAGAAAACAAACTTTAACAGATATAAAAGAAGATAAATCACACAATATCTGTCCCCAGACCACAATGGAAATAAACTAGAAATCAGTAACAGAAAGATAGCTGGAAAAATCTCCAAATACTTTGAAGATTAAATGCCACATTTCTAAATAACTCAGGGTCAGAGAAAAAATATGAAAATACATTTTAAAATAACTTGATCTAAATGAAAATGAAAATACAACTTCTCAATTTGTAGGAGGTAGCAGAAATAACGCTTGTCTTTCTACTTTCCTAATGTATGCATTCAATTACATGTAGAATGCCAAACTCTAAAACTCACAGAAGATAACAACAGAAAATCTAGATGACCTTGGGTATGGTGATGACTTTTAGATACAAAACCAAAGTCATAATTTATGAAAGAAATAACTGATAAGCCAGACTATGTAAAAGTTTTAAAAATTGGTAATTTTTCTTTTTTTAAATAAAGTCTCACTGTTGTCCCCAGGCTGGAGCGTGATGGCATGATCTTGGCTCACTGCAACCTCCGCCTCCCGGGTTCAAGCGATTCTCCTGCCTCAGCCTCCCGAGTAGTTGGGATTACAGGCGCCTGCCACCATGCCTGGCTAATTTTTGTATTTTTAGTAGAGATGGGGTTTCACCATGTTGACCAGGCTGGTTTCGAACTCCTGACCTCAGGTGATCCACCTGCCTCGGCCTCCCAAAGTGCTGGGATTATAGGTGTGAGCCACTGCGCCCAGCCAAAAATTGGTAAATTGTTAAGATACTCAGATTTATAACATTGACTGTATACATGAAGAAAAGTAGAAAGATCTAAAATCAGTATTCTAAGCTTCCACATATGAAAATTAGAAAATAATTAAATCCAAAGTAAGCAGAAGAAGAGAAATAAAAATTAGAGCAAAAATCCGTGCAACTGAAAACAGGAAATCAATAGAGAAAATCAGTGAAACCAAGAGTTATTTCTGAGAAGATCAGTAAGCCTCTAGCCAAGCTAATAAGAGAGAAGACACAAATTACTAATATCAGAGACAGGGCATATCTGGCTGGGCATGGCTCACACCTGTAATCCCAGCACTTTGGGAGGCTGAGGTGGGTGGATCACCTGAGGTCAGGAGTTCGAGACCAGTCTGGTCAACTTGGCAAAACCGGGTGTCTACTAAAAACATAAAGATAGCTGGGCATGGTGGCGCGTGCCCGTAGTCCCAGCTACCTGGGAGGCTGAGGCAGGAGAATTGCTTGAACCAAGAGATGGAGGTTACAGTGAGCTGAGATTGTGCCACTGCACTCCAGCTTGGGTGACAGAGCGAGATTCTGTCCAAAAAAAAAGGTTGGGGGGCATATCACTACAGGTCCCACGAACATTAAAAACAGTTGGCTGGGCGCGATGGCTCAAGCCTGTAATCCCAGCACTTTGGGAGGCCTAGGCGGGTGGATCACAAGGTCAGGAGATCGAGACCATCCTGGATAACATGGTGAAACCCCGTCTCTACTAAAAATACCAAAAACAACAACAACAACAACAACAACAAAACAGGCGTGATGGCGGGCACCTGTAGTCCCAGCTCTTCAGGAGACTGAGGCAGGAGAATGGCATGAACCCGGGAGGCGGAGCTTGCAGTGAGCTGAGATCGCACCACTGCACTCTAGCCTGGGCAACAGAGCAAGACTCCGTCTCAAAACAAAACAAAAAACATAGTCCAAGATCCTGGTGTGATTCCGTTCTGCTTGGCTGTTCTCTTGAGTAGTGGTCATTTATCTCTGTCCACCTTCTTTCCTACCTAAGTGGGTGCCACCACCGATGGAAGATTTGATGGACATGGACATGAGTCCTGAGGCCCCAGAACTATCTTTTCGGTTGTGAACTAAAGGCTGACAAAGATTATCACTTTAAGGTAGATAATGATGAAAATGAGCACTAGTTATCTTTAAGAACGTTCAGTTTAGGGGCTGGTGCTGGTGTAAAGGACGAATTGCACATTATTGAAGCAGAAGCAATGAATTACGAAGGCAGTCCAGTTAAAGTAACACTGGCAACTTTGAAAATGTCTGTACAGCCAATGGTTTCCCTTGGGGGCTTTGAAATCACACCACCAGTGCTCTTATGGTTGAAGTGTGGTTCAGGGCCAGTGCATATTAGTGGATAGCACTTCGTAGTTGTGGAGGAAGATGCAGAGTCAGAAGATGAAGAGGAGGAGGATGTGAAACTCTTAAGTATATCTGGAAAGCGGTCTGCCCCTGAGGTGGTAGCAGGGTTCCACAGAAAAAAGTAAAACTTGCTGCTAATGAAGATGAAGATGATGATGATGATGATGATTTTGATGAGACGAAGCTGAAGAAAAAGCGCCAGTGAAGAAATCTATACAAGATACTTCAGCCATAAATGCACAAAAGTCAAATCAGAATGGAAAAGACTCAAAAGCATCATCAACACCAAGATCAACAGGACAAGAATCCTTCAAAAAACAGGAAAGAACTCCTAAAACACCAAAAGGACTTAGTTCTGTAGAAGACATTAAAGCAAAAATGCAAGCAAGTATAGAAAAAGGTGGTTCTTTTCCCAAAGTGGAAGCCAAGTTCATTAATTATGTGAAGAATTGCTTCTGGATGATTGATCAGGAGGCTGTTCAAGATCTCTGGCAGTGGAGGAAGTCTCTTTAAGAAAATAGTTTAAGGAATTTGTTAAAAATTTTCCATCTTATTTCATTTCTTTAACAGTTGAAATCTGGCTGTCCTTTTTATAATGCAGAGTGAGAACTTTCCCTACCGTGTTTGATAAGTGTTGTCCAGGTTCCATTGCCAAGAATGTGTTGTCCACAATACCTGTTTAGTTCTTAAAGATGCAGCTTCACCCTTAGCTTGGTTTTAAGTATGTGTGGAATGTCATGATAGGACATAGTAGTAGTGGTGGTCAGACATGGAAATGGGGGGAGACAAAAATATACACGTGAAATAACCTCAGTGTTTTAATTAAAAAACAAAACAAACAAAACAAAACAAAATAGTCCAAGAATACCATGAACAACTCTGTGCCCACAAATCTGATAACCTAAAGTCTACCACCCATTTATGGTAACTCAGCCAACTCAGAATAGAGGGGAAACTTCTGCAACTTGATAAGGAACATCTACAAAAGTCCTACAGCTAACATCATAATGATGAGAAGCTAGAAGCTTTCCTGCTAAGATCAGGATGTCCTTTCTCTGATTAACAGCATACTGGAAGTCCTAGCTAATATTAGCAGTAAGGCAGAAAAGGAAATAAAAGGTGTACTGATTGGAAAGGGAGAAATAGAATTGTCTTTGTTCACAGATGATATGATTGTCTATAGAAAATCTGAAGAAATCAACTAAAAAACTCCTGGAACTAGTAAGCAGTTATGATAAAGTTGCAGGATACAAGATTAATATATACAACTCAGGCACTTAACAATATGCCAGCAATGTACAAGTGAAATTTGAAATTAAAAACACAATACCACTTACATTAGCATTCCCCCAAGAAATACTGAGGTATCTGTCTGTCTCTATCTATCTATCTATCTATCTATCTATCTATCTATCTATCTATCT